>NC_134456.1:134387187-134728437 GCF_047948215.1 Lycorma delicatula
ATTTTTAAAAAATTAAAAATTTCGTAGCCCGTTTTTATTGATATAATATTATCGATAACCCCTACAACATTTTTCTCGTTCTCAGCTCATTCCCCATTAATTTCTCTTGTATTATCAGGTCGATTACTTCCAGGATGTCTTCTCAAGCATGTCTGTATCACTAACCAAGATTTGAAGGGAAGATTTGTGGTTAAGTGTGTTTGTGTGTGTATCGTATTATAACTTTAATAGTAGGTTTTATCTTTTAACACCACAGAAATTATTGAATTTATTCCTGAGAGTTTTGTTGTTATGTTCATTTTCTACATTATTATTACATAAATTAAATACGAGAACAATCATTCTATTAAGTATAGTCTATGTGTTAAATAGTTCTTGGCACACTTACGTCTTCATTTGTCATGTTGCAAAACGTATTTTGTTTGCTATAAATATCATATACTGTTACAATAATTGTAGACGTATCGATAGTTTATTGTTATATACAATATTATTGTTTTTTTTTTCTTTTCTTTAAAAAGATACTTTAAGATGTTATTACTACATTTATAGTTAATAGACAACAACGTAACCTATAGTTTGTTGGTATGGAAGGAGGATATAACAACCCACCGACTGGGTCGTAAGGCTAATAGCCTCTAAGCTAAACTAAACACACTTATTTACATATACTACATTTATTATTATTCCTACCATTGAGCTAGGATGTATGATGCACTCAAAACCACTTAACATATCTATTCTAGTTCTGTGTTAAGACATGAAATTGAGCAGCCCTCTTTTTTGTCACAAGTTCTACGTGTTATTTTTTATATTATTCTCAGAAACATTTTCAGTTTATACGGCTTAGTTTGGTTTAATGAACAAATTACGTTT
This sequence comes from Lycorma delicatula, assembly GCF_047948215.1. Taxonomy (NCBI): domain Eukaryota; kingdom Metazoa; phylum Arthropoda; class Insecta; order Hemiptera; family Fulgoridae; genus Lycorma; species Lycorma delicatula. Next base: position 134,388,064 of record NC_134456.1, read on the forward strand.
AATGAACTATAAGTGCTAATTAGTTATTTTAGAAATCTAAAAATCATCTCCGTTTTCAGGCATATGTTAGGTCGTCGACCCGTTTTGACTTTCTGTTGCGTTTTGTAACCCTTACATTATATCTGTTTATGCAGATGTCAAGTTTACCTGTAGATAAATATATTAAAGGCTTGGTTATTCTCTCATGCTTTTCAAATGAACTCCGATTGTATAATGCGTTATATTTTATTCCTAACGTAGAAAATAGATTATTACTATTATTTCCTTATTTTTCTGTGGTCGATTTGGATAAGGCCTTTAGATTTCTTCATTAAGGGTCTAGCGAAATGATAGGTTCATAATTCAGCTGAATCGGACCCGAAAATGGTACAGATAAATCCTGTAAGAAATTTGAACCTGTTCATGGGTACTTCTTCGGTTTCTTGAGTGATTTTTTGTATTTTTGAGCTGGTCAGTGCAATATCTGTGATTAGTGATGTACTAATCTCAACCTAGGACAAACGCGTCCTGCCTAGAAAAGGTTTTGAAGAGTTCTTTTTGTTGGGTTGTTTGTCTCGTTTGTAGTTTAATCGTTTTATCTCATTACCTCATCCATCCCTCTTCGTTATTTTTCATTCCTTCCATCCAGCGGCTTGTTACAGCTAATTTCCCGCTGAATTCGTGCAAAGGAAGATGGTTTTCTCTAATATTACTTCGTTCTTGGCATTTGTGTGGTTTGATAGGGACTGGTTTGTCTATGGAGCTATCCTGCAACTTTGTTTTCTATCTGTTGTCGTATAAAAAACTACCAGATGGGGTAAGTATTTTATTTGGAAATAACAGGTAATATATCTAACACGAGTGTTAGTGTATGATGTTAATACGTACAAATTTATTTTTGTGGTTGGTTTTTTCCTGTTTAATAATTGGAATCTGTCTCTTCCTCCTTATGATAATTTAGATATTTACTTTGACATATTTTATTTATACAATACTATTTACTTGATTAATTAATATAATTGTCAATTCGCTTCCATTTAGTTGATTCTGGATTTGATTCCTAGCAAATATCCGAAATCGTTTCTCATATTATTTAATTTAATTATTATCCTCTCAAGAACAATAAAGTTTTGCTGTATTTGGTTGTATATCCGTAGTAACGTACGATACTAATAAATAATTTACTTACTAAGATTGCAAGATATTCAAGAAAACAAATAATTGAATTTTACTTTCAAATAGAAGTTGACAGACCAGAACTTTTATAGGATTGGAATTAAGGTTAAGGATTAGAGTATAATTTTGTATGTATTTTTTATTTAATTCAATTAATTTTTTCTTTAAAATTTTTTATTTTATTTTTTTGAGGTATTATTTTACAATTTTTTTAAAAATTTTGAAGAATTTCGAAATTTACGAATGAAATATTGAATCCAGGCGAGCATTAAACTTACTTCTATAGGATTGGAATTAAGGTTAAGGATTAGAGTATAATTTTATAATGTTTTTTTAAAAAATCAATTCTTAATTATTTTTTCTGTTAAAACTTCAATATAGGCTATTCTATATTCTTTAATTCTTGTTTTTAAATAGATTATTCTTTTGTGCGGAAATTGGTTCTGTTTGTCTGGACTACGGTCAAAAGAAAGATTACTAAACTACTATTAATATTCTAATTATTTAAAGGGAGCTTTGGTAAACTCCTCTTTTGTTTCACCCTATTCTATTTACATTACACTTTATGTAACGTTTAGATAAATATTGTTTTTTAGTATTCAGTGAAGCAGAATTGCATACATTACTGCTACCAGTTTCCCTGTTAAAATCAGGGGCATTATTATTATTTTATTTCACCCTATGCAGTATTTATTAACTATCGTTTGTAATAAAAAAATTATTTTTAATTTCACTCATTTAATTTTTTGAACAACTTTGCTCATTATGACATTGATATTTGTATGAAAGCTATTTTTATTATTTTACAACTAAATATTTCCAAGTGGAGTGCAGTGTTTAGAAGTTCACTTATCTTAGATGACTAATGTACAGAAAATGTACAGTATGAACGGGTATTAGAATTTCATTTCTTTTACTAAAAATTATTAAGTTTTAACATTTTATTGGATGCAATTTTAAAATTATATTTTACAATTTTCTGTGACGTTAGGAATTAAATTTAAAATTGTGTAGTGGTATAAAGTTGTGTAGTGATGGCTTGATCATTAAAATTGGTAAATTGTATTTTCTTAAAATTCCTGTTTTAACGAAAACGGAAATAAGCTAGGAAAGAAAATCAACGAATTTTTAATTCATAATTTTGTTTTAAGATGTCTAGGTACTCCGCAAACTTTTTTTTTTTATCCCTTACTCCCCTGGGCACCCCACCTAACGGCAGTACGTCCGGCATGGCAGTTCAGCCCCCCCCCCCCCGGTGATATTTTTTATATCGCCTGCCTCTAATCTCCGAGAAGAGGTATACCGGACCCGATTATGTCGTCCCCAGGCCCCTCCCCTGAGACCGGGTCTCGGCTATACTCTAATGCCTCACGCCTCAAACCACTGAGCAGGGAGAACCGGGCTTGACTAAGTCGCCCACGGCCCCCCAACCCAGCAGCCGGGTCTGGGTATTTTATTTTGCCCCATCCCAGCCTAAGGACTCCTGAATCCCCGGTCTATCATCGTAACCGACACACCTCGGCATGCCGGCCCTCACGACCGAGGCTATCCGCCCTTCCCTAACTGTAAAATCCACGCCGGCGCCTCTCCTCGACTTTGTTGCGTAGCACTTTAGTGGCAAACGAATTAAAAGCCTTCCAATTTTCATCTGATGTCAAAATAAAAGGTATTAAAGTCTCAGGCTGGAGTCCATCCAGGCCAGCCTGCCTACGTAAAACGCGCCATTCCTTACACTCGAAGATTGTATGTTCCGCAGTATTCACCATACTATAATACATGCAGCAGGGGGAGCTACGTCTGCCGAACCTGTGCAAATAATACTCGAAAGTTCCATGACCTGTTAACATTTGTGTCAAGAAGAAATTCATTTCACCATGACCCCTATTTCGGTACTCCCAAAACTATTCGGATAAAAAAATTACGGGTTAATGTAACAAAGTTGTTTTATGGTAGAAAGGTTAAAACCTTATAATTAATATTTTTAAATAATTTATAGTTTTTTACATTATATTTAAGTTTCTTTTAAGCTGAAAAAAAACTGCAAATTACCTATAAACTATTACATAGTTTTTTTTTTATATTTCAAATTACTGAATTACCCAGTTACTGCTCTTATGTATTATCAAAAGGGGACCTTCTGTCAAAATCCCAAAAACGTTTCCTTTGAAAATTATTTCGGTTTTTATCTACTTTGGTTACTTCAGAGGTAATTTAAGCTAAAATTTCTCCTTTAATAAAACACAAGACATGTTTTCGATCCCCGTTTTGGGAAAACAGATCGCTATTTTGAAATTAAAAAAAAAAATTATTTTGAAAGTTGTTTAAATTTGAATTTTCTGGGATTCCTATGACTAATTTTTTATAGTAATTATCTTTAACGAGTAAATGGATAAAAAGGAGAAAGAAAACACTTTTCCAAAATTGATAGTTTTTTTTTTTATAACCCTGCTTGTTTATAATTGTAATTTTATTGTGGATTCTTGAAGTCATTCACTAGAATACACACTTAGAAAATCACTCAGCCAAAAAGAAGCTGGAGCTTTTGCCTAAAATAAAAAACCTCATAAAAAAGTTTTTTTAATTTTATAGGCTGTAATTTTTGTTTTATCAATTTTTCGATGGAGTTCTCAATGCAATATATATTTTTTACTTAGATAATTTTTATCTGAATGATGATTAAAATGAATTCCTTCTGGAAATATTAAAAAAAATCACTTCGGCTAATTTTTCATGATACTCAGACTAACCAACTCAAATCCACATAATTGGTTAACATTGTATAATTTTGTACAAAATTTTGTAGTTTTATAGAAATATTTATTGTTCAATCTACAAATACAATTAGTTTTAGTTTTCTGGCATCATAGCTCTAGACCTATGCTGCAAAAAGGAAAGGATGATATCGGAAGTACCATACTACGTATGGTATGTGTGTTCAGCTTGTTTGAAGCTTAATTACTCTTGACTGGATAAACCGATTTTGATGAAATTTTGTACAGAAACTCGTGTGTATCGAAAAATTTGTTAAAATTTTGGGATCATCTCCAGAATAGATAGTTGTTTGGGATAAATTTTATCAGAATTTTCCAAACATAACCCAACTTTATATTAAGTCAGTACATGCGTGCTTGCTTATCTTCCCATTTAAAAAAAAAAAAATTGCCCCCAAAATCGAAAAAATTATCTTTATTTATTGCATTTTTTTTTTTGTCTTCTTAGACAAATTAATAGTGCAAGTGACCCCAAAAAAGATACATTGCGGACAATATTGGTGATGGGAGAACCGATAAAAGTTATCGATTTTTTTTTTTTTTTAATTTTTCAAACGTGTTTTGGTTTATTTAAACATGTAATGATAATTTAATAATAAAACTTCATCTAGATTACTCCCACCCTCAAAAAAAATCTTAGGTAACTTTTTTCATGTATCATTATTTTTCCACCCTTTAAGAATAAATAACCAGTGCCAGGAAGGTATTGTAACGTTGTTGTCAGATTTTTAAATTTTCTTGAGTTTTGCTAAAGTTTTAATACGTTAACACGTATTAACAAATATATATATATATATATTTTATTCTGTAAAATCAGATTGGTTAAATTTTGAATAATATTATTTAGGTCGTTGAAAAATATTTAGAATAACTTAAGGATTCCAAACTCTTTGAATTTCATTTCTTGGAATTACAAAAGAAAGGGTTACTAAAGGAATGAAGTTCACAAAATAGCGATGAGAGGATTATTAAAATCCTTTCCATACCGCATGGCACGTGAAGCCCTTACTACGTTAGTTCAGTGGTATCATCTTCCCTTGTTAAAATAAAATGAGGAACATAGTAGCTTACAGGCACTGAATAAATCCCTTCTAAATTTCACCATAGAATTTTTAAAATATTAGTAATAAAGAATAATAAGAGTAATAAATGAATAAAAACGTTTTCACATTTATAATCACTTAGTAATCATTTTTTTTATTTAAAAAACCAAGTTTTACATTTAAATATTTTCGGAATCATTAAAAACAATCTGTCTCTAAAAATAAATTAAACTTATTTAAATTCCTATTGCAGTTTATACGTTTAACTAATATTATTTCTCTTATACAATAACGAAACAAAATATTTGTTAGCTAATTATTTTTGCATTTATTACCGAACAAAGGTTAATAAAAAAAAGATTTTTATTAGAGGTTTTTCTTATTGTATTTTTAGTTTCATTATTTAACCTGCGAATTCTAATGTAGACAGAAATTTCCTGCAGTTTTTATATCGTTAGACAATGACACTTCAATATTACTCTACGCTTTATATCTCGCTTGATCAAAGATACGGTGTTGGCTTCAGTGAGTTACACTTTATTTAAATATAACCGTAAAGCTTACAAAGGCTATCCGGTTGTAGTCACCTGAACAATACCGTTTAGAAATAATTTTCTAATGAATAAAAGAAATTGTAATGGAAACTACTAGGATGTATCACCCATTTTTACTGGATATATATATAGTTCGTTAGTACAATTAGTGACTTGTAAATTACTACTTTAGCCTAAACGTAATTTCTAATTTTATGCTTCAATTCTTTATTGAATCAACTCCTTGTCGGAGGTACTCTTGTAAAAAAACAATCGTTTCATCAGGGAAACTTAGCAGTTTTATCTCAATTGAGGAATTAAAAAAGAATTTAATTAAATACTGCTGCAGTAATCAGCGCGTGTAGTTTATTCCTAGTAACTTTATAATTATGCCGGCCTCCGTGGCGCGAGTGGTAGCGTCTCGGTTTTTCATCCGGAGGTCCCTGGTTCGAATCCAGGTCAAGTATGACATTTCACACGCTACAAAAATTGTCATTCATCTCATCCTCTGAAGTAGTACCCAATGGTGGTACCGGAAGTTTAAAAAGAAAAAAGTTTAAAATTATAAATTCACTTGTAAATTAACGAGTGAAAATCAAATTACAAACTGTTTCGTTAACTACTGTTTGAAAATGAAAACGTATCTTTAAAATAAAAAGTAGAAATCACAGTTCTTTATATTGATGTTTAATTAACTACTGTTTAAAATTAATTGAGAGTTCAGTTAATTGATGCTAGTGACCCTAAAGAGCTAAATGACTTATAAAATATTTAATCATTTTTTTATTACGACTATCAATATGACATAATTAGTTGTTTTTATTCAAGAAAAAACATACAGTTTTTTATTTTATTTTAAAAATAACCATTCCTGATTAAATTTCAGATTACTTGAAAACTAGACGATAAATGGAAAGCTGATCGACAAAAATAAATAATTGATACGGCTAACAAGAAACAATTAGTTATTCGTATTTAATTAGGCATATTTTATTTGCTTGTTTCATACGTACCTAAAGTCTTGTTAGGATAAACACAATTGAAAATGTTACTAAAATGCTATAAATAAGTACTTTGGTAAGAAATTTTCATAATGAAATAAAATTGTGTATTTTAACAGAATAAATCGTTGAAGAATAAAAAAAATCTCTATTTTTATTATTATAAATGAGATTTAGTATATCAAATTCATCGATCAAAATATATCAAATTCATGCACAAAGTTTCTGTCTTGACGCTGATATATTAAACGTAAAAGTGATTAGTTCTGATATATTATTATACGTAAAAGAATTGGCACCCTTATTCCATTCTTATCTGGTCGTATTATATAATTTCTGAAGTGTAAATAATATTTTGGATTTATATTCTCCAGATATATTTTTTTATGAAATACGATTGTTATCCCAAAAAGTAATAAAATCTGTTTATTTAACTTATTTTAAACAAAGTGGGTACTCGGAACTTTATAAACACCAACTAATGTTTGTTATTTTTACTTTCTATGTTTAAGAAATAAGAAAAAAAATTCATTCATAAATAATTTTAGACATTGCTTCAGGCTTTTTAATTTAGACACGCAGATCTTTTCAAAGGTTTTTTCTAACTCATGAATTTGACAATTATATCGAGTTTTTTTATGGGCAGTGAATTTCGTAGGGCATAAAATGACAAGTTAAGCACATTAAACGAACAGATCGATTATAATCCCTTATTTCTTTTTCTGTTTTAGTTGGCATGAGATATGTTGATGTTCTACGGTATTTCGTGACTGTTGTTATTGTGAATATGTTAGCCTTTAAAGATGCTGTGGCAGCTAAATTATATGATTCGGCTAGTTGGTTTAAAAAAAAATATTTATTTCACTTGAATGATTATAAAATACATTAAAAAAACTCTGCCATTAACTTTTATTGTGACAACATATTTGGTTACTTACAGTTAAATTTTTCTATTTATTAATATTATAAAAATTGTTTTGATAAAAAATATTCCGTTTTCTTGTGATGGAAATTAAAAATACTGTCTAATAAAAAAAAATCATTATCGAAATTCGGTATTATAATAACAATAACAATAATAATTATAAAACCTTAGATTTTGAGTCAGCAGTTACTTTTTGCGAGAATATGCAACTGATAGTGTGACTATATTTTATTTGAAGAGGAAATATTACCGAATTAGCAGCTGGTCACTTGTTCTGTTAATTGGTACTACATTCTACAAATTTTAAGGTAGATGTAACGGGTAATTTAGTTGATTGGTTTTATTTCTTTTTTTTTGGGGGGGGGGGGTCAATAAATATTTATTGGTGACAAAATATGTCCAAGTTATAATTATCCTGCATAGAGTCGTGGTTGTATGTATCTTATCTCGAATCTGGCACACACTTACATTTGACATGGACTCCGGGTAGATAACCTGTAAATCAGTATTTAAAAAATAAGAGAAGATATTTTCAGGTTAACAGAAAATTCTTCAGGGAAAATGGGATCTTCAGGGGAAATGGGAATAATGAAGAAGAGAATATAGAGCAGGGGCAGTAAAGAAAGTATGAAATATCTTGACACACTTTAAACTTTTTTTTACAGATTATATTCGCTAATAAAGGTGTAAAACTATCAGACCTCTAGGTGTGTGCATCCACATAAAGGTTACACCTAACCAGGCAGTAATTATGAAAGAACCAATATTCTGTAAAATCGAAACCGGTTTTCATCTGTGGCTGCTCTTTTGTGATTCATATTGATGTAACATAGCGGTTAACAGTAATCTATAATTCTTTCAATCTTAAATGTATATGGTATAAAAGTGTGAGAAAGATATTGGTCCGATGGATCTTCCGTTGATTCTAATTCACCAATTTGAGTATTATATTTTATGGTATACAGTTTAAAATTATGAGAAAATAATTATAACTTCCATCTCCTAATATTTTGAGTTTGTTTTATAGAAACAGTTTTAAAAAAAACATATGGATTTTGCACCCAAAATAATATATATATATATATATATATTTGTCTGTTTTAGTATTTTTTTAAAAATCCATATTTTCTCTGTTCTCTTGCGTGCTTCTATAAATGGTTATAAAATAATAATGCAATTTGAACTCTATATTTTAATTAATATCTAAAATAATGTTCATCCATTGCATTCAATTAAAATGAATATACCTAAAGTAAAGAAGTTAAAAAGAAAGTGGATTTTATAGACACACACACACACATATATATATATCTGAAAATATAATAATGAGACGTTTAACTCGCCATTTTAAATTGGGGGGGAATGACGTTGGAAATCCCCTTTGTGCTTATTGCTACCCTCATCGTTATAGTAAGAAAAAACCCATTAGAACTTGGTTACTTTATCTGTTTTAGGTAAAATTTTATAGTGAAATATATCTATTGGATTAACCAATCAAAAGAGAAGAATCATGTTAGACAAAAAAAAGATTTATTTTCTACCCTATCTTATGAAAAGGTTATGTATTTTGAAAACGATTAAAAATACCTTTTCTTTGCATTTATTGAAAAGTCGTCGTAATAAATTTCAAATCCTTATCACATTCCGTTTCTGAGAGACGAAATGGTCATTTGTCAATCCTTATTTAAGCAGTTGTGGATTATGAAATCTTCATATCCTATTGTTTCGCCAGTCAATACGTAAGAAGGTTTGAGTGGAGAGATGATTGGGTGTATCCCGGATCATTGCATGGGTTCCCCTGGTCAGCCGCCTCTCACAACTGTAACCCGGACCAGGGAGTCATATACTGTCTGATCCACGATACCGACAACCCAGGGCTCGCAGGTAGCAGTAAGGACTCCGATACCCTGACCCAGTGTGACTGATTCACACTGCGCGGCGCAAGACATCGGCGGAGCAAGCTCTCAGCAGCCCACCCTCAACCCGATTCCACAACCGAGAAAAGGGATGAGCACTCTCCGTCCGCAATCCGCCCAGCATCGGCAAAAACAGATCACGGTCATGTCACCTGCCGCTGCTGCAAACAGCAAAACCGAGAAGCACGACCGCAACCAGCTCGGGATCGCCAATCCCGTACTCCACAGGGAAGCTCCTAAGCAAAACCATCACCCCGTTGGTCGACATAAGTGAAGGCATGGAAGTACTGTGTCGTTGCCCGCCTCGGACGTGTGTGTAGATGTTACTGCACGGACGTGGGGTTCGAGTTTATCCGGGGTATTACTGTTATTATTATTTGTAAGCGATGTTAAACGTAAAATTGTTCTAATTATTGTTATAAAAGTTTCTAAGTTTGAAGAGTACAATTTTGAACACTAGATCCCATAACCTTTGTACACGATACGTTACGGAAAGAATAAACGCTTACTTTTCTCCTGTAGAAAGTCAGTTGACCTTAGCCGAATCGGAAAATCTTTTTCTTATACTATCGTCTGTTAAATTCTGTCTCCCTGCTACTTATTCCCATTTTGAGTGGATGCATTTATTGATTAAAAGAGATACAATAATTTGTTGGTTTAATTAATTGTCTAAATTTTTCTAATGATTGTGATGCATAGGGACCGTGTATCACAGTGAGGTTCACGATCAGAGTTCTTTTTTTAGTGAAAAATGTTCATTGTATAATAAAATCTTGTATTAGACTACAGGTAAATTCATGTTGTAGTTGTAAATATCGCCTTCGTTAAGTGAGCCCACCCTCACTTTATTCATGCTGATGAATAAGTCTATATTCGGCTCTGTGGAAAAGGCAACGGGAAAACTTCACTTTTCTATCGTCCTGGCTTGAGATGCTTGTTATTATTTGAAAATTGTCCTATCATTTACGTGAATAGCTTTTGTCTTATGTTATATTGACTGCATCTAGCGGACAGATAACATTTCTTGTTAGTTACGTTATGAATTAATAATTAATATCGTAACCAGATCCGGTGAAAATACATCAATTACATATGTGTAGTATTTTCCCTTTATAAAAAAAGACTACAGCTCTACAACTAGGCTACTACTATCTGATGAACTGTAAATTTTAACTTACATTTTCGGTATTAGGCTGGAATCATATTGAAACCTACATAATTGAGTTGTATAATGAAAGATTTCAGTCGTTTGACTGAAATTCGACGTAAAAGTATGCATGGTTATGTTTTTCTTGCTGTAAATAAAAAAAAAATATATGTATATATATATATAAAATTATATTCACTGAATGTTATGGATGTACGAACTAAAGTCTCAGAAGGACTGTTGCACTGTTGCTCAGAAAAAATTTCTTAATGGGAAAAAAGTAGTGGTAATAATATAAAATGAACAGGGAAGGTAATCGCATAAATATATCATTTAATGTGACAAAAAACCTCACGTATTCTTAAGTATTTGGTATACGCTATTTTAAAAAATGAAGTTAAAATGTATTCAACGAATTCAAAAATTGTAGTTCATCATTTTCTCGTCTTTTAAAAATTCGGATTAAAAGCAATAATTTTAATATGATTATATAAAATGCGTGGTAAAAGAATCTTGATGCAGTTAATCTTCTTGCCTCTCTTCTACTCTGCAGTAAAAAGCTATGTTGTTATACTTCTGAACTCGGAGGCAATGGCACGTGTCTTTTTCATCTCCATGGCAACCGAGGCCTGGATAATTTCTGCTAGTTCATTTCTTTGTACTAACGCATACAAAGAAGTAAGTTTGTGGTGAACTATATTTCTGTATAAGAAACTAAAATCTTCTGTTTATTCAATTAAAATTTGTTTACTGTTTATTTTAACTCGCTAAATATTATCAAGTAAAAATCCAATGCTTAATGAATTTAATCATTAGGTTGTTTAATCATTCAATCTTTAGGTTGTTAGCATCATAGTTCGTAAACTTATAATCTTATTATTTTAATCTATTTTTTAACTTAAATTTTGTTTACAGTATATACGTATCTAATTTTAGACTTGTCAATAAGATTAGGTATAAACTTCATATTTCACTCTTTTAAAATTAAAATTATTCCGTGGATCAATAATGATTCCTTCAGGAGCATACGGGTGTGGTTGGTCTTATTTTACAGTCAACAGTACATAAGGAGATACGATCTTTTGATGTAATCTTAATTACACTTTTAGTTGTTGAAGATCATTAAATTATTTAATTTTTACCTCTATCCTTCCTATTTATTCTTTATATCATTATCTTAAACTCTCTTTTTTCCCTTCGGTGTATGTGTTTTGAGAGGGATAGTATTGTAATATGGTAAATATTTAATAAAAAAATAAATTTATTATATATATTATTTATTATATATATATATATATATATATATATATATATATATATATATATATATATATATATATATACAAAGTATTATAAATATTTATAATATTTTAAAGGAAAAAATCAGATTAGCAAATAGCGAGAGTAAAATTATATTTCACCTAAAGTGATCCAAAGTTGCAATTAAATTAACGTTTTATATTTTTGTATTGTTGGCCTGGACACATTTTGTGTTTTTTTTTGCTAACAGAGCGACGCATTATTTGGGTAGAGGGATAAATATTATTAATGCAGAAGATATTAATACTTTTTTATTGTAAGAAGTATCTATTATATTGTACAGCATTGGGAGCTTGGCTGAACAACGTTTTATTGTTCAGTTGGGTTCTTCCCCGCATCAATCGATTCTAAGGATGTGTGAGTATTTCCCTTAATGATTTCTGATCCAAAGTCTTTCGTTCATTAATAATATGATGGAATCCCCGATCTCTCTATATACTGTAGGCGAAATATATTCTCATTACCTTAAAACGGCCTTGAAGAATTCTTTGTACTGGGATTGTTTGTCATGTTTTGCGGTCTCTCTGTTGTTACATCGGCTTTTTCTCAAATTCTCTTCCCTTTCCCTAGGATTTCCTTCTTCCTTGATCATCTCCTCCCTAGGATTTACGTGTGAGTTTTCGTTATATAACCGTGATAAAGATATAGGGACCTCTGAGTTATTACTTCCTAAGCGTTTATGTGATATCAGAGAACCAACTGAAACCAACTGAATACTATGGACTTATCCGCGATGTTTCCTATCCACTGTCCACTCAAAAAGCCCAATCTGTGGCTGTTATTCTTTTTCGGTAGTCATCCTTCCTAATATATTAAGTTACATATATATATATTTTATACGAAATTATTAAACTTTGAAGATCATCTGTATTTCAAATATATTTAGAATAATAAGTGTTCAATAGCGGTTTTATGAATTTTTAATTTATTAAACCTGACGGAACCTAAAATTAAATTGCTTTACTTAACTTATTACAAGCTTCTTATATTTTAATTATGTCGGACAACCTCTACATTTATTTAAATTAAAGTAGAATTAAGTAAAATTTAAATTAATTTGCCAAAAGTGCTTTTATTTTTTTAATTTACAGTGTTGCTGATATTAATTCAGAATTAATTTTTGTTTGAATTAATAATTTTTTTTTTAAGAACTTGTTTTTTTGTATAATAAGAAAGTAGATTCATTACAGAATGTGTTACTGCTTTCCTTTTTAGTATAAAATTGTATGTATCACTCAAGGCTATTTTATCCTAGAAATTAAATATCTTCAATTTTTTTAAATTTTAATTACAAAACAACCATAATCAAAATCATTATTAAAAATTAATCTTTCATTAAACGTTTATCTTCAGATTGTATCCTTAATTCTTTGATTCCAAAAAATTAAAAATAATTAGAGAATTTTAATAAATGTTAACTCAACGTATTAATTCTGTCAGTAGGTTTGGTTTTGACTTATTTTCGGTTTTTATAACGCTTTTGTAAGTTAGATCTCTTTACTACATCTGCATCCTAACGTGAGATTTAAGTCACTCAGAAAAACATCAAAAGTTCCAAGGTAGGCATGCTAGAGCTAGTCAGAAATGATTTTCTTTTACCATTCTCATTGAGCCGAATATACTATTTTATTTCACGCCAGCCCTCCGGAATGCAGGAGTTATTCAGCACTAAAAATGACACTTTCACTCGTATTTATCGCGTAAAGCAGTTAGTTATTGATCCTCATTACTGTAAGAGAAGTTAATTAGCCGTATTATCTCTTTTTAAATAATATTATTCAAATGGAGTTAACTCCACTTCATCCGTTAATCTGTTTTTGATAAATTTTTATATTTATTTAAATTTCCGAATTGTGTGAATAATTTTTTTAAAAAATAATTCTTACAATTTGTTTTAATGAAGTTTAACAGCGTGTCCGTATTTATAATTTTACTTATTTAATGTAGTTACTCGACTTTATCTAATTTATTTGTAGTACGAGTAATTTATTGACTATCTTACGTACTTTAAAATTTCTGATTTTATTACTATTTGATCCGGATAATCGGGGTTATACTTAGTAGAACCAAGTGAGTAAAGTACGTATTACAGGTATTCTATCATTATCGTAAAAAGTAGCGAAATTTTTCACGTAGTGGAAAGTATGTTGTACTTCAGAATTTTACAATAGATTCCGTAACAATGCATACTACTACGTAAACTATTGTTATTCAGCTACTACTTTTGACAAAGCCTTTTTGTTTAGTTTCTTGATATTTCAGTAAAATAGAAGGATATTTAAAAATGGAAACAAAGGTGGGGTAGTACAGCCGGTGGTGATTTTCACTTTTTGTAGTGACTAGACTATTTTCTTAGTATCTTAGTTTCATATAACATTTACAATGTTACTCGTTTGAAAAATTTTAATTTAATCTTGTGTTTAATCCGGTTAATTTTTTTTTATACTGTTGTGTAATACAAATTGTCTGAAAAAATAAAAATGATTGTATTAAATTCTTTATATGGTCACATGAGAACGTTTAAAATTATATTTATTTAAAATTTCTACCCTTCAAATTTGTTTCCCTAAAATCCTTCCTAATCTAGTAATTCATAACTTGTTTTACAGGAAGGTGCAGTTGCTTCTTTCTTTCATTTCAAATAGTTTTCCGTCAAACGTTTTTCACAAATTATTTTAAAAAACTATTTGTTTTGTTTATGCGTTTTCCTCATTATTACTTCTTTGTACGAAGTAAAGGAAGTATTACGATATCGAAAAATTTCGGTTTTCAGATTTCAACGGAAATATCCATTTTGACTAACTTCGGTGTGACTTCTGTACTTATGTACGTACATACGTATGTGCGTATCTCGCATAACTCAAAAGCGGTTAGCCGTAGGATGTTGAAATTTTGGATTTAGGACTGTTTAACATCTAGTTGTTCACCTCCTCTTTTTTTTGGAATCGACTGAACCAAAAGTGTACAAAAAAGCCCAAAATCAAAAAAAAAATTGGATTATGGACTTTTTCTTAATTGCACTAGTAAGTCCTCATTGAGAGGTTTACAACAATATATCATTAGAGGTACTTATTTTCATTAGTTCCAGTTATAGCTAAATAACATTTTAATTAATGAAATATTTCGATCTTACAAGGGGAAAAGTAATAACTTTCCTTTTTTTTAACTTTTTTTTTAATTCAAATATATTGATTTATAAATAATTATTAACCTCTGATTGTAAAAAGAGTTTTACGATAAATAATAATTCAATAATAACAGTACAAAAAAATATGAAAAGATGTCAGAAATTATTAATGAAATAAAATTTTATGTACTTTTCATTTAAAAAAAAAAGTGTATATGTAATTTAATAGGCGTACAAGAAAGTTATGTAGTGTCCAGATTAGTTTTTTTTTTTTTTAAATAAAAAGTATATTTTGTTTTTATAATAAAAAGTAAGTAAGATTTTATAGTATTAGGTTTACTATGCAAAGAAAATAAAAATATCTGGTACACCTTCAACAACATATTTTGAGAATAGCTACCTTTTAATCTATACCATAATTTAAAACGTTTATCGTCTGAAGTTCTATGCAAAACCTTTACATGTATTTTAATTTTCTTCTAAGAGCAGGCATAAGTAGGGGACGACTTATCTCGAAGAAATCTAGGAATAAATTTCGTCAATAATCATTGAGAAACGTTCACAGGTTATGTAAAAATATAGAGGTTAAGTAAAAATATAAAGTAGAAGAAATTCAATCTTGTAACCAGTTAGTTTCACCGGAGCAGGTGTGACAGTATTAATTGGAAATCAGCAGCTTATAAAATAACGCTGTGTCTTAACGTTTAAGTTACCTTTTCATTATATTAATCTGACCTTAGTTTTAGTTAGAGGGAACTACTGACAAGATAATGACTACTGAGATACTATTACAAAACTCCTTGAGTAGTCTCCTCTTCTTCGAAAATTTCTTAATGTTAAGAGTTTTAGGTCGCTTTGAAAATTAAATGTAATTGCCTAGTTCGATATATTTTCATAAATCTTCTAATGTCTGAAGTTGTTTGAGAAACGTGATTTTTTTTTAAATTAAGTTTTTATTTTAATATTGGATGGAAATAACTCAGATTGTTAGCAACAATTCGAAACATAGCTTTTTTTTTGCCTCCCAAAGCCGGACCCGCATTTAAGCGCATAACAGCCCTGGGAGGTGCCATCGCCTCTAACCACTGGGAATGAGCAGAGCCAGTCCCAGCTACGCCGTTCTCAGCCACGAGGTATAGCTTTTCTTTCTTTTTCCTGTTTAACCTCCGGGAATTACCGTTCAGGTATTACTTCAGAGGATAAATGAGGATGATATGTATGATTGTAAATTAAGTGTAATCTTGTACAGTATCAGTTCGACCATTCCTGAGATGTTTGGTTAATTGAAACCCAACCACCAAAGAACACCGGTTTCCACAATCTAGTATTTCCACAATCCAAATCCTTATAAAAGTAACTTTACTAGGACTTGAACGCCACGAGGTATAGCTGTACCAGTATTATATTAACGCTTGTACTTTATTGTTGTTGCTAGCCACAATTGAGTTCTAACAATCACCTAAAATGAGCATTCATAAAAGGTTACAATATTATCGAAAGTGCTTATCCGACAATAAGGATTAATGTGGTTCTCCCTTAGATCCGAATTACAGCCTCTTGGGTTTCGTACTATCGAATGCGCTTAACTTGCAGCGTGGTGTGTTTAGGATTCCCTACGTATTCGTATAGTTTATTCTCTTCAGATAAAAATGTAAGTCCTACTACCAAAATTTGTTAGCGACTTTGATTTTTTAATAATTGTTTAATATTTTAACAAAAAAAAAAATATATATATATATATCATTGTATTTTATTTTTGTTTTATATCGACTGGTTTCTGTAGTCGGATTTTTTTATTTTAATATTTTCATTATAACATTCAACGTGTATGTAAAATAGCTCTTAATGGTTTAGAATTTTTTTTTTTAATATAAAAGTTTTTTTTTGTTAGAGTGTTCTAGGGTAGATTGTATATTAAAAATTCTTTCCCTTGAAGTATGTTAAAGGATTTTATTTAAATAACCTTTTTCCCTGAAAAGCTTTTTGTATAAAGTTCTTCGTAGACTAGTAGATCATTACACATTGTTTTTCACGAGAGAGTTTTGAAATATTACAAGAGAGTTCTTCCTACATTTCAAACATTTTTCTTTCAAAAGTTAAAAATAAATAATAAATTAATCCTGAGAGATTCCACAAAATTATTAAGTTTAACAGGGAGCAGACCGCTTAGAGACTGTTCCCTGTTAAACAAATAATTTATAATTTATGATCGAGGTTTGGAATGAATGGATTGCTTGACGAGAAATATACTTTATTTTAGATTTTTTTTAAATTTTATATTTATGTTAAAAAAGTTAGTCGTTGAAGTAAGACGATAAGACCCTATAACCTTCTTAATAACTTTCTTTCCTAACCAAATCAATGAATTGCTTCCTCCGAAACTAGTTTCTGGATCCATTACTGACGGTAAATCCTAAATCCCTCTAAATGAATCAATATGCTCTATGAATATTTTATTGTAGTACATTAGAGAAAACTGTTACTTTTGAGCTCCTCGGGTTACTGCAATAGGTTAAAGAACTTAAAGAAATCGTAATTGCCTTTTCTGTAAAACATCGATGGAAATAAAAGAAAGTTTATTTATAATGAGAAAATTAATAGTAATTTTGAATCTAATAAAGGAATCAGTATTGTTAATAATATACCCACAATATATATATATATATATATATATATATATATATATATATATATATATATATATATATAATTGACATCTCTAATATATGTGTAACGAATATATCTTTGTTATAGTTCATTAATACTGTTTAGCATTACTATCAATAATTATATCTGTGTTCTATATCATTAAAAAAAATATAATTGTGTATTTCTTGATATTTTCTGCTGGCTATCAAGTAGGTCAGTTTTTTAATCCGGTATTTAAACAAATAACCATACTATACCTTCAGTGAGTTCAGAACAGATTCATATATTTGAGATTGCAAAAATTATAGAATTATAATGCTCGTTTTCGTTGGTATTTCCGTAAAATAAAACGTGCAATTTTGATAGTGTTTAAATAAGGAATGCATCCTTTCGTAATTCTTCGGATTCTGAGGTGTACCGAATTGTAGATATTCTCTGTACACCAATAAAAGACGATGTCTACGGGACCTGAATCAATGAAGATCTGTAGATCTTAGGTATATAATTTTGATGGCAAAAAATAAATTAGCGTTGTAGTATTAATTTAGAATTTACTACGGATGGTTGTTAAACTCAATTGTTAGTCTGTCTATATCTTTTATATTAAACAAATTTACTGTATAAAATAAGATCATTCATATATGTAGAAATTTTTGTGTTTTCAGACTAATTGTTTTAAAAATCTACGTATCACAAACTGTAGAAAAAAGTCTTTTTTTTGTTATACTTTTATTTCATAAGTGCTGATCATTCAAAATTGTAGGTTATAATTGTTTTTATATTTAAAAAAAAGTTTTGTAATAGATAAATAAGGTTTCTATTCGAATGTTTTTGAGAGGTTTTCTTTTCTATCTTTTTTTCGTATATTAATACTGCCGTATGGTTATATCGTTCATGGGAACTTGTACTTTAATTTAGTGACGTAATATCGCGGTATATTGCTTTCACAACAGAACGACCGATGAGAAATTTGTTATAATGGAATTAATTCATTTTAGATGGAGTTATTAGATATACGTTCCATAACTCGATTAGGTCGGTTGTTCTTGAACTTGGCTTTGGCTTTTGTTACAATATATATTATATATATGTGCGTGTATGTGTACACTTATAGCCTTGGTACCATCAACAATAGAGGTATCTTTGTGTGCGGTGTGCGGCATGTCATCTAGAATTACGTCAGGTGTTAAGAACACATTTTATCTAAGCTTTACTGACAGTATCTGTCGTGCTTTATAGGTGTGTAGATATAATAAAAAACTGAGTAAAAAATATTATTGTATTAAAATTAGTAGACTTTATGTTAATATTTTTTTACCCTATATTTTTTATATTGGATAACTGTAACTACTTTTGAAGAAGACTTATTTATTATATAAAAATTACATATTATGATGAACAATTATCGTGCTTAATGTTGTGCGTTTATGGTTTAACATATAATAATTTTCCTTGAGTTATTGAATGAGTTTTATATTTATGGTAAAAAATCAGATATTTTGCATTTAGAAATTTGTAAATGCGCTTAGGTATTGTACGAGCATCATCGTTTTAGGAGAAAATGTATCGAAAGATTGGGTCACCGTGTTAAAAAATTTCCCTTTTTACCATAATCTTTTCGTATACTTCACAATAAAATATTGTTTCAAGAAAAAAACATTATATTAAATAATAATTATTTTGTTTATAAAAATATGTAGAATTATATTGTCTTAATACAAATTAAATTACATTTCGGTTGAAACGTCATTGCCTATCATATAACAACTATAAATAGTTATATCTAGTGTTATGTTTGTTTAACATTAAAGTAAATATTCTTCACTTCTAACAGTGTTTAAGAGCTGCTATGCAATTTTTTTATATTGAAATTTTAAAATAGGGAAATAAAATTTAGCTGGAAGGTTATTATTTGTTGATAACAAATGATTAAACTTGCATACTATTAACGTTGTCTGTTATTTATGCTAATAAATGCTAATTTCTGAACTGCCCTAAACGCTGTTCATCGCCAATAAAATTATGTTTTGGTTTAACACTTAACTGAACTCGTAGTTTTACTTAGTAATTATCTCTTTATCTTTCTCAAAAGACATAATTACATTTCGAAACCTATTAAAAATTGTTACAATTAAGTTAATTGTTTATTGAGAACGTAAAAAATATTCTAGAATTTAAAAAAATGTATTTATTATTGTCTTGGACTGTATCTAAATATCTACTGAAGGGGTTCTGGAATGATCGCAGATCATAAAAACTTTAAATTGTCAAAGGACTAATTTTGTTGTACGTTTATTAATTTGTTAAAGTTTTTTTTTTTGTCTTCAGTCATTTGACTGGTTTGATGCAGCTCTCCAAGATTCCCTATCTAGTGCTAGTCGTTTCATTTCAGTATACCCTCTACATCCTACATCCCTAACAATTTGTTTTACTTATTCCAAACGTGGCCTGCCTACACAATTTTTCCCTTCTACCTGCCCTTCCAATATTAAAGCGACTATTCCAGGATGCCTTAGTATGTGGCTTATACGTATTTCTCTTCTTTTAACTATATTTTTCCAAATGCTTCTTTCTTCATCTATTTGCCGCAATACCTCCTCCTTGTTCAAGTTAAAAAAGTTATATTCAAAAACGTTTGGAAATGGCTGCAATCGGCCGTTATCTTTCCCCATTCTAAGTAGTAAATTGGGATACAATTTTTAGGTAATTAATTTTTTTTAAATAAATTTCGAAAATATGGTTAATAGTAAATTTCTATATCCCACACACAAGCTTATGTGGCGATATCTAGCAAAAAAAAAAAAAATTATTATTTTCGAAATTTTGTTAATAGTTAATTTGTTTAACTAATTTCATGTAAATCGCTGAAATATTTGTTGTTGTTTTTTTTTGTATTCTAAGTAAAAAGAAGAAAGAGAAAGAAGAATTTTAGTTGAAGGAACGTTACACTTGTTTAAGACTACTAAAACCAGTGATTTTCAAAATATGACGTCATGATTCTCTCCTCTGCTGTTATCGTGACATGACAGTCCACGTTAAAATATTTTCGACTTTATAAAAGTGAGAAAAAGTATTTTACCCGTGAGTCATGTAGGTGTTTTTTTCAAAATGTTGAGAAATGTCACTATCTCATTATTAAGTCTGTTTCATCTAGGTTTGCGGGTCGTATACGTTTTTAACCATTCATGAAATTTTTCTTTGTCTTAATATTCAGAATGCCGAAAACAGTGTGAGTTTTTGATCGCATAAATAGGTTTTTTTGGGCGTGACAGTCTAAAACAGTGGTTGAAGTTTCCAAAGTTTTAATGGTAAACTGGTAGACAAAATGTATTTGTGATACAATATGTACAATATATTTTAACGGGTATAGAAGGTTCTTGTAGTACAAAGTGTCAGAATAAGAATGAGAGAGGTAATAAAGAACGTAAATCGAAAAACAGAATGTAAAAAAATCCAGAAGAAACAACTACGAAGACATTCTTTCTAGAAAGCATTTTTAGATTAGAGTAGACGGTTCGGACGATATAAATCGTTATGTTTGACCGAACAAAAGGATAGGTAGCCTACTGGTTACTACAGCCAAGCCCTAGGTCTGGAGTTATAAGTATTATAAGTATTGCCGGGGACCAGCCAACATCGAGTTAAATTTACAATATATTAGAGGATAGTGTGCGAGATTATTCAAAGTGAATGTGCGGTAATAGCTAGTCGAACATATGAGCGAAAACATACGTCACTAAAGTATTCCGTTTTGGGACAGTGTTCTTGTTTACGGTTAAGTACGGAAAGCTGTTCGGTGAGTTCATTGTGAATAGTGGATAAGATGATATAATTCATTGATAGAGGTGGTAAGCCGGTTTTCTTTTCTAAATAACGAAGCAAATAATTCTTGTATAAAGCTAATTATTTATTTTGTAATTATCTTAGTTGCTTTTGTAATATAATTATTTAAAATCGTGTAATAATTTTTATTAGCTATTGTAAAGTTTATAGTAAAATCAAAATCCTATTTTGCGATCTGTAATTGATTTACACATAGTAATTATTGACTTATACATTGTACATAGTAATTTATTTAAGAGTAAATAAATTTTTATTAAAAATTTTTGTTACGTGTGCCATCTCTCAGTAGCCTTGTCGAACCACTAACACGCGACGTTAGATTGACTACTTGTAACATAAAAAAAACCAATCCACCAGGTTGGTCTAGTGGTGAACCCGTCTTTGCGAATCATCTGATTTCGAAGTCGAGAGTTCCAACGTTCAAATCCTAGTAAAGGCAGTTACTTTTATACGGATTTGAATACTAGATACTGGTGTTCTTTGGTGGTTGGCTTTCAATTAACCACACATCTCGGGACTGGTCGACCTGAGACTGTACAAGACTACACTTCAGTTACACTCATACATATCATTCTCGTTTATCCTATGAAACAAAACCTGACTGTGATTTCCGGAGGCTAAACAGGGAAAAAAATTTTAAAAAAACGTTCTTTTCTCGGTATCGCGATTTATTCCGTGACAATAGATCAGTGGTCGGTTATAGAAAATTTGAATGTCGTGGAAATTTTACTCTGTAATACCATACACTATAATACCATTGAATTCGTAAAAAATTAAGGTGTGTTATTTATTAGTGCAAAACGTTTATTTATGTTAGTAGGTCAAGGATAGTTACGAAATAGTTAAAATAAAATATTGCTGTTCTTTATGTATTGTTTTTCCATCTTTTAATATCAAATATAAACATAGTTTTAGCACATTAGAATCCGTTCCGTAATAATTGATTAATAATAGTATGCTCATAGGTCTGTTGAAGATAGTCATTTATTATCTAAAATTACGACTGAAATATCTTAAGAGATGATGCACATTTTATAAATTATACTTAAAGGTGATAATCTATTTTATCCGAAAAAAATCATATAATACGATTTTTTTATTTGTTGGAATATTTAAATCTCGGTCACACGATAAAAGATATGTGTGCTAGCGACTTATCATGAAATCAAACGACCTAGAATTATTTGCTAGGTCATTTTCACGATTGGGACAGTAGGACCGTCTGTTTATGACTCATTCTTTTTGCACCCTCTTATTATATTTAACCCTCTGTTTGTAGAATTTGTTGTTGCCCCAACTTAAACAACAATACGATCAATACACTTCTTACTCACGCATTTACCGAATAATACTTTTCTGTTTTTAATTGAAGGGTGAACATGTGCATCGGTCTTAGCAAGATATCATACAGAATAAGCGTCCCGTCGGTTCCTCTCCCTCATTTGCAGACTTTTGTGACTTAACATATATTGATCGTTATCGGATTGGCTTCAGCTCCTACGAATCGCATTCTTTTGAATATTATTTAGCTCAGTATGCTATTGATCTTTTTGGAGGTATTTTATGGTTTAAAAAAATACCATATAAATAATTTAAATTTCATATTTGCATATATATGAAAATTTACATAGCGTCCGGTAGCGTTAACTTGTCATCTTACGTTATGATTATAGATTATTTATGTTAATATTTTTTATTTATTTCTCTTAAATTCCAAATCTTTATATAGCTAGTATTACTGATGTTCTGTTTTTTTTTTGTAGTTAATTTTGTTTTTAAGTTTTTTAAACCGTCATCATATTAAAGCCTTTAAAATTCCGTTAAAATTCTATTTAAGCTGTAAATAATTTATTTATAGAAAATTGTAAAACAAATAAAGTTGACCTTTTTGTTAATAAAATTTCTATCGTGTTAATTGGTTCACGTGAAGTGCGATACAGGATGTGACTGGGAAACTTATTTTAGTAAATAAATAAAAGTATTTATTTAAACACAAAATGTGAAAAATAACCACTCATTAAACTAGTTCTTTAAATTTATTTATGTAAAATAAAGAATAAAGCTTCCTGTTCCTGTAAAATAAAACCTTAAACATAAACATTGCAGACTCTTAGCGGAATACGAATTCGTCAGCAGAAAGTCATCCTCTGAAAGAACATGTGAGCCACGGAAGACTCTCTGTGGTCATTTTATTTATTTAATTTACATACGACTTTAATAAAGCTAATTGTTATGAATTTATTAACTAAGGGAATGTTGTGGAAGTCTCACTGCTTTTTCATGAGAAATGTATCACCATGCAAACTTATTAATACAAATTGAATTACGAGTGATGAATTTGAATAACTCATTACAAATTTTGATTTGTGCTTTAGAAATAAAAAAAATTATTATGTCATTTTTTCTTAACTATTCTGAAAAAGTTCCTTTTTTGTACATTACAGTTTAAATATATGTTGTTCATTCATTTTTTTATTTGTTTTTAGACCAATGAAATACTATTGCAATCTTAAAACTTACTTTATGTTTGCTGCAACCTAAGTTTTCCTTCTTACCCGTTTCTTATTACTCTGTTTTATGAAGTCCTTAACATTTTATTTCTTATTGCTTGAAATATATATATTTTATTGCAATATTTTTTGTTTTTTATGAATTCATATTTCTGTAATGGTAAGAAGAAGGAACTAAATTTAAATGAATAAAACTAGTGTAACGAATGAAAGTTGTAACTTTTCTTAATATAATCATTAGTGTAGGAAAATGGCGATAAAAATTCCTTCTTTATCTGACAATAAAACTTACATATGTTGAGTAATGGTGTGTAGAGATTTTTAATATTTGTTAGGTCTGCTACCGATGTCGTTAGTGACACCCGATTAATTCTTTTACAAGCGAATAATAGGGAAATAATTACTTGGCACAGTTAGCACTTCGTTTGTTGTTTACCACAAAGAAATATCTACGGATGTGTGCCAACTTGTATCCAATCAGCAACATTCATTTAAAACTTTTTTTAAAAATATAACTACATTGTTTTATTATAAAATTACTTTTAATCTCTTTCAATTTTAAACTAAAATAGCTAAAAAGTTTGGAGTAAAATTATTACAGTAATCATTTATTCCACCGGTTTGCAAAAAGAATTAACTTCTGATATAAAATGCCCTATAGAAAAAACGGGTTGTAGAATAATACTTTGCGGTTCGAGTGTTAATTTAGTTATTTTGAAAGTAAATTTATTGTTTTGTCATTTCCTTAAGGGTAATTCTGATATAGGACTCCATTGTTAGAAGCAGTTATCTCTAAGATATATTATTAGGAGTTTGTGTATAAATTTGTCTATCCTATCATTTCTAAACGGTCGATATTTTGTTATCGATTCAGTCCTCACGAAAACTGAAATTAAGTAGAATATAATTATAGGTTTTTCTTTTCTTTTTGGTTAACCATTTTTAAAGGGTTGGCTGTATTTCCTTGTCTTCTATTTTTATTTGTACCCACACTTCGAAAGTGTTCTTTCTTCTCTTCTTGTGTTCACATTCTTCCATTGGTAAATTTTTTCCTGAAAAAAGAAAACCTGATTATTTATTTATATTTTATGAACAAATAAAATGTTTCTTACATTAAAGAATGACAACACATTGTTAAAATTTATTAAATACGTTCAATAAAAAGTAAAATATAAATAAATTTAGGTCGGGCTGTGAATGACTTGATCGTTCGATTATCACACAATTTTAAATCTGTAATTTTTCGAAATTTTTTTGTTTGACTTTTCGATCGGCATTGTAAATATGAAAATACTTAGTAAAGAATGATAGATAGAAAAATTAACATCAGCTGAACGATAAATTAGATAAGATTTTATCGTTTCACTGGTTCTGATATTTATGTTTTACTTTACATGTGGCCGCAGTTTGTGACAAACTGCCGTTTGTCGGTTGTAGCAACGGCTACAACCGACCATCCCTCATTATTTTGACTATAATTATATTTTTTCTATAATTGTATAAAATAAGTTTTTATATTTATATTTTTTATTTTTGAAACAAATGTACTTGTGGGATATTACAATCATGTATTAAGTACATAATTAAATATAATGTACAGCAGACCGCCAATTGTTAATTCTTTTATTTTCTTAAATAGTTCTTATTCTCTCTTTTTTCTTCTCTTGTGTGTAATTTGATGCAAAATAAAGTTAAAAGTGAATCATGATGTAAACCAATTATGTTTTTCACGTGTGGAAAACATATGAAACATATAATCTTCTTTAGATAGGTATATTTAACAGTAATTTCTTTTCATGAATATGTAGTAATAAAACAATGTAAGGTTAGTTATTGATGAAACGCTGGAGGAATTCGATGTTTAAGGACGAGTTTTACAATTACAGTACAAAGGTATATTTTCAACAAGCACAAACATTTATACTAAGCTGTACTGCATACAAATATCATTTAATATAATACATCTTATGTCAGCATGTAAGTTCATTAACTTTTGTAAAAATGCATTACACCCTAGTTGGAATTTCGCAATTTTTATTCGGTAGAAGAATTTCAAGAATGATACTTTCAAATAAAATTCACATTTTTAGTCGTAATTATGTACGATTTAATAAAAATACAATTAGTGTACATTTTTTTACAAATTTTATATAATTTCTTTGAATAAAGAAGTGCATAATTGGTACAAAACTACATTAAAAAAATGGAACCGTAACTCAAAAATACAGAAAAATTCGTATAAAAATGACATTAAAAGATAAATTCATATCGCATCAAAATCATATTGAAAAAATTAAATTCATTTTTTCTCTGTTTGAACAATGTTAACTCTCCACTTGTCCATTAGAAAGCACCACATTATTTGCCTATATAATGAACAAAAATAAACACTATTTTAAAGTAGCTTTCGAAATCGTTCATCTAGAGCAAGAAATTGTTCATTTTATTTAATTATTGTTCAGTTATTAATAAAGTATTAAAAATACTTTATAAGTATAATGTACGAGACTCGGCTATTAAAATTTGCACATATATGCGTAGCATGGTAATGAAAAGAGATATTGAATGAAATAAGAGTACAATACCTTAGCTACAAAATGCAGTATTTATTTTTCAATGTAATCCCCGTTTACACTGATATACTTTTCCCAGCGTGTGACAAGTTTTTACATTAACGCCGCTGAAAAATTTTGGCGATCTTTCTCGGATCGGAGTGACCGCAGCTTCTTTCACTTCATCGTTGGTGGTGTAATGATTACCTTTGAGATCCCTCTTAAGATGATGGAAGAAGTGGAAGTCGCACGGAGCCAAATCCGGCGAGTATGGCGGATGCGGAATAAGCTCAAATTTCAGCTTACGGATAGCCATCGGAGAGTTTGCGCGGTACCCATCGTGCACAGATTTTACGGTAACCCAGTTGCTCGAAAATATAGCCTACTCTTTCTTTAGATATGCCTAACTGAATAGCGATGCGTTGCTGGGTGATTCGTCGGTCACTTTGAAGCAAATCGTCCACCTCCTTTCGTTGTTTCTCTCGTCAGTCACAGAAACTGGTCGCCCGCTGCGAGGTGCGTCCACAATTGTCGCTTTACCAGCTTCAGATTCGCGAAATTTCAACGCCCACCTATTCAGTACTCTTGTACAGTATCACTATCGTAATTTTAAGGACAACGGGTGCCCAGGTGCTCACCAACCATGTTAATTTGAACCAATATATGTTTCGATTCTGCCTGGCAGCTAATGAGCTGTGCGTCTGCGGAGAGATCCAGTCAAATGAATACCTGATGTTTGACTGCCCTGCTCTTGGAAGGGGGGGGGTCAGAGATCGGGCCACCCTGGAACTTAGAGGTCAAGGGGAAAATTGGCCTCTTACGTGGCGAGAGCCGCATTGTCGGACCGAGTGGAAGTTCCTTGATGCGGTTGCTATGTTAAACCGACATCAGTAGTTTACTTAAGGGAAAGACTTCTAACGCACTGCTGTGGGAAGCTAACCTTGAGATATATGGCTGACCACCAGCCAGTTAGGGTTCCATGCGCATGTGGTGGACAGGTACTTGCTGGCATTCAGCGACCTAGGCGTGGCAGCGAATTGCTGTCTAGACAAAGTAAATTTTAATTTATGGATGTCATTTATATTTTTAGTAGTTGACGGGGTGCGCCTACCCATTTTAGTAAATATATGACAAGTGAGCGGTTGGGACACGTAAGACGGTGGTGTATGGCACCGCGCTTGGTTCGCTCACGCTATTAGGTAAGCTCTAGGAGCTATTTAGGACACTGTTCGCTAAATTGTTTTGAGGCTCAGTAGCCGTTCGTGGCACAAACATTCGGTCTTATCCTTTAGGGCGACCGAATGGGGTGGTTGCGGGAGAAATGCCAAGCAAACCAATCGCTACCGTAAACCGCTTTTAAACGATGAAAAATATTCGTAGGATTGACATTTTCTGCTGTTAAAAATTCGATCACTGCGCGCAGTTTTAACCGTGTGACATATTGGCCGTACTCCTCGATTCCATTTTAACTGCTAATGTAAACAAACCGGTAAACGGATTTCAACGCATTATAGCAGGTTTGTAAGGGGGAATTTTAGCTATCATGTTCTGCCACGCCCAACTCGATAGTAACTTTTGTCTCCGTGTAGTACGCTTGTTTGCGAAATTTATCAGCCGTGCCTCGTATTAATAATATAAGTATTAAAAATATAAGTGTAATTTTAAACGTACTTTTCTGAAGTTGTGGTACTTACCTACCCTGGTTACATTGACTGACTGTCTCACCTGTCCGTCTGCGTAAGTTGTAATCCATTCTTTCCTCCTGATAAAATTTAAAGAATTCACGATTATACATATTTATTTATAAAAATAAATGTTTCCTGATTTATTAAATTAGTTAAAAAAAAGCAGTGATTTCCCATGTTAATCAACTTATCTTGAACGTTCCGCTATCATTTGTTTATCAAATTATAAAATTAAGTAATTTCGAAACAATTTTAAAAATGCGCTGATTGAGATGGGATAAATACAGTTTTATTTTAAATCTAATAATATACCGGATAAATTGTAACTAATATTTATTGACAGCCTTTGCAGCCCCATCCAGACCAATTAGGCTCCATAAACTTGGTTTAAAACAACGTACACTCCCAGTTTAAAGATTTAGTTAGTTCTAAATCTCAGTGAGAGTTGTTCTGTAAAAAAAAATTCGACTAGTTATTCCTTTTAATAATTTTCTTAGTATTAATTACCCAATTTAAAGTCCAGTTACTTTCAATTGAATTTGAATACCAGTTTTACTGATGAAATCTGATAAATATTTAGCAAATTGCATCCTAAATGTAGTATATAATTACTTACAAAATTAATTTTTTGCCCTTCCTGATATAATTTATTTTATCTTCCACGTTTAGTATCTTACTTGAAATTTTTGCTTTATCGAAACTTTCTTTTTATTAAATTTAATTTAAAATATTCAAATTATGAAGTGATATGTTTACCATCTGATATAAAATGAACCATGATATAAAATTAAAAATATTCATTTTTTTTTTTTGTGTGTAATTGCCATATATTATATAAAATTTACATCATCGTTTAAAATAATTATTAAAACGGATTATTTCTCATTATTATATTTTGCGATAAAAAAGAGAACGGTTATAAATATAATAATAAAGACGTTCTTTATAATGATTTACATGTAATAATGTGTAATAATATTTTACATCATTTGTTGGCTTTTTCACAGAGTGTATAATTGGAAATCTTTTGAGTAATGTCGCACATTACAAGTATCTGATTTTCCTGATGAATTTGGTTTTTTTTACTAAATGCATGCACACAGCCTCTAAACTAACTAGTATTAGGAGCTAGTTGGTAGTAATCGTACGGATATATATATATATATCTACTCTTACAAAAGCAAACATCGTACAAAAAATTTGAAAACAAGAAAAGCAACTCTCCTAAAGTTTTTCCTTTTTTCATAAACTAAACCAAACCAAACATCCAGTCAGACATATTCGTGGAATTTGAGTTAATATAAAGAATCGATCTCTTTTATTTCTTCACTCTTGTTATTCTGCATTAAATTTGACTTGAAACTTGTCTAATCCATATTAGGTCATGCTCAACATGTCCGTCTGCTTTAGCAACTAAAACAAATACTTAGCTTTAAGGCATGTGCGTTGCAGGGAAATGGTAGTCGACTTACCTACCCTTCGACCTTGCTTATATTGCTTACATTCGTATTAGTCCTGTTTGCTTTGTTGTTGTTCGTCGCTTATACATTCTGTTACTAGTATCACAATAATTATATTGTTATAATGGGAACTGTTAGTTTGATTTAGTTTGTAATTATAGATATTAATTGACGTTTACTGTTATTAATTACAGTATGTTCAGGATATATTAATTTTTCGCTTCGTTTAAAATTAATTGTTCATTACGTATAAGTTAATTAATTTATTCTCAGACGTAACTTCGATACACTTCAATCAACAGAGAACTCATGAATTATTTATATTTAAAATTATAAAAGTAAGTAAAATGTCATATATTAGTGAAATGTTTGTTTTTTGTTTTAATATTGTAAATTTTAATTAATCGCCCGAATCAAAATTTTATCAAGGTCGAAAATAATATGTTATTTTTGCTGCAGAGATAATAATATTCTTGTTTGTCTGTAATTATGTGTTCTTTTTTTACTTTCAGTGAAAATTGATTTTAGGTTATTGCTCTAAATTATTTATTAAAATTAATTTTCTTTATGTATATAATTATTTTAATTACGCTCTATTTGTTTTATAGTTTTTCTTGTAAAAAAAATAATAATGAAGTATAATGCGCTTTCTTTCTTGAGGTCCCTTCATTTATCTATAGTCTATTTTAATTATTGTGTTATTTCATAATTGTTTTTTCGATCGTAATTAGTTTCTGACACAGATCCCTGACATCAACATTGTTTTCATTTTGTTTCTTGCCGTCATTCAGTATTTAGTAACGGGAAGGTTTATGAAGGTTACATCTGCTAAAAAAGGTTTTGGGCTATCCTTTTTGTTTTTTCTACGTATTTGGAAATATGTTGTATAATAAAGTTCATTGATAGCGATAGGTTTCCTTGGGGTCATGATTAGTTGTTTCCATTAAAAGATATTGCTTTCAGTTAGAGGAAAAACAGATTTAAATATAGTTTTTTTGTGTTCCATAAATTGTAGAAAAACTGGTAAACAAACTTACTATGTAAGACTTGATTATTATTACCATTTTCGCTGACTATTAATATTTGAATCAAATGGCTGATCTGTTCCTACACTCTTAAGATGAAGAAGTGAAATGGTATTCTCAACTTAAAATTATACCGACAAAGAATAACTTAAAATTAAAGAGTATTGTCTTTCTCTCCCCCCTCTTTTTCTTTTATGTATATATAATTCAGGAGAACATATTTTTCTACAATTAATGAATATATGTGATTTTATTCTTTTTTTTATAATTATGTACCGATAAGGGCCAATTACGTTATTTAAAATTTTTCATAACATAGCTCTTACGTTGTGTTTATTTTAATGTTTTAAAATAAACATATTTTTGCGTTATTTTTATTTATTCATGAAGTACTGGTAGGCTTTCACAAGCATGACGCGAGTATGAAAAAAGCCGTTCGCAAGAAACAACATCATGAGCCAAGTCTTTTTGAAGTGCGGAAATTTTATGTATTACTTTTTAACCTTAATTTGTACACATAAATTCATATTAAATATGAAATAAAAAGTTTTGAGGATAAAAGATTCCTAGCAGTTTTTGTGGATTATTGTGCGATAAAATGAAATACTGAAATACTTTCAGTATCAGAATTATATCAAGATCATTAAATATTTTGTATATTAAGATCATTAAAATATTTTGTAAGCAACGGAAAAAAGATGCCTTCATATCGTCTTAATTTTTTCACTTTATAAAAATTATTCATTTAAATTATCTGGAAGAAACTTACAACGGCACCATCAAAGAATTTATTTTGTACAAAATAATTTCACTATAATTAAAAAAAAGGTGAAAAGGTGATTTTTGGCTAGATTACCTTACTGTATCCTTATTATTGTATACACTATAAAAAAAAAAAAACAATAAAAAAATATGTAATACAATATCACGAAGAATACCTACAACAAGAAATCTCTTTCCTGGAACACCAAACTAAGACACTACCAAGCGGTAGTTAGATCAGAAGTACTATATGCGGCAGAAACGCTGAAGCTACATAAAGTACAGGACGTAGAGAGAATAGAGAAACTAGAGAGAAGAATCTTACGGAAAAAATTAGGCCCAAAAAACAACACAGGACTAGATTATAAACGAAGATCAAACCAAGAGCTATATTCCAAAATAGGAAAAATAACAGATGTAATCAGGAAAAGAAGACTGCAATTCTATGGACACATATACAAAATGGAGAACACCAGACTAACAAAACAGATCTTCACCCTATTAAACACTCACGAAAACAAGATAACCTGGCTTAAAGAAATAGACAGTGATCTAGTAAACAATTCAATAGACTCAGACATTTTAAAAGACAGAGCAACATTCATAAAAACAATACAGGAATTAGAGTTTCAGGAGAGGAAAAAACTCACTTGTAGAAGAGGGAGAAAATGGACTCAAGAAGATAAAGAACACCACTCTAGAAAAATGAAAGAAGCGTGGGCTAAAAAGTTGATTAAGCGTGCCCTCTAAATGGGCTATTCGAAAGAGAAAAAAATAAGTAAGGATGAGAACCATCTCCTTTTTTTGTAATCTGTGAATAAAATATTTTGTTTTGTTCTTAAATACTAACTGTAAGAAAGTGATACATTATCTATATATCTTCTACACCTATAAAACAACTTGTCCTGACAGACTGACTTACAGATTCATGAAGTCCAGCAAAAACTATTGAAGAGATATTTGTATACACGTTCTTCTTACGGTGTAAGTGCACGCTTCGAAAGGTTTTTTTGAAATTCCGAGGTTAAAGGTTTAAAATGGAGTAGCAGTAACTAGTTATAACTAACATTTTTGAGATCGAAGCTTATTGTTTAAACCCACCCACATTCTTAGGCCATTCAAAGTTTCGGGTCCTTTGTTTCTTTTTCTGTTATCCTCCGGAACTATTGTTAGTATTACTTGGAGAATGGATGAGGACGATATGTATGAATGTAAATGAAGTGTGGTCTTGTACAGTCTGAGGTCGACCATTCCTGAGATGAGATGTGTGGTTAATTGAAACCCAACCATCAAAGAACACCGTTATCCACTATCTGGTATTCAAATATTAAAATTAACTGCCTTTACTCGGATGTGGACCTTAGAACTCTCATCTTTGAAATCAGCTGAATTGCGATGACAAGTACACCACTAGGTGAAACCCGGTGAGTTAAGTTTCAGGTCCTGTACTGAGTAAATTGTTGCCCTGAAGAAATTATAATACGCTGATATTTTTTTATAAATTGAACAGGCTTTAATTCTTATTTATCATAGTTATATTCACAAACACAGCGGGATACAAGGGGCAGAACCCTCTGCTTAGACGGAAAAGGTGAGCGAAGCGAGCCATGTCGAGTAAACATCTCCTGACCGCGATGCCTGATGTTCGTAATATTAAATAATAATACAGTAATATAAATTAAAAACCATTATGTAAACATAGTTTTTTAAAAATACAAAAAATAGTATGTAGTTTATGAATGTCGATAATTTTGAATTTACTTTGATTGAATTAATCAAATTGTTTTGATTTGTTGTATGTAATAATCTTGTAAAACTTACATATTTTTCCATCCAGTGAAGATTATCCGATCCTCAATACACTTTGTTAAGGTGTATTGTATTTTTATTATGAATCATAGTGTATTTTAAGAAATATTAATATCGTATAAAATGTAAAGGTGAGCGTCTAATGGAACAAATTACATGTTATATAATTATTAGTTGTGTTATTAAGTAAAATAACAACGACCTTGCACTCGGTAGTATTCCACAACAGTGGCCGAACACTAGTAAAGCTATTTAAAAGAGGAAGAAGTTTCTAAATGGACACGTTACCAAGGCCAGTCTCAATCACACTTAAATTATGTACAGATATGCAAAATATTTTTCATATCATATCATTTCTGACGTTTGTATATAATGTGCGCGCGCTATATTTTTTTATTGATTTTATCACTGTTATTTTAACATTTAGTTTATCACGTTATTCAAGCGTTTTTTAATCCACCTTAATGTTAATCTCATTTTAAATCCGAAAATATTATTTTGTATTTTTCATAAAATAACATTTTCTGAAGGAAAAAACCATTGCGAAATAATTAATTATAATTATTAGAAATAATAACTAGAAATCCACAGTTTTTATTACTTCGTGGTTATTCATATAATCGTTCGATCTTTTAACTTTTCAATATTTTCTGTCAGAGCATATTTTGTTTTCACTGAATTTGATTAATTTTTATAACGCTGTATCAGTGAAAAGAATATCATTTTAATTATCGAGTTGCTTATCTTATTCTGATACATATTATAGTTCCATTACAATGCGTTTGTTTAAGGTAAAAAATGATAATCTTTCTGAATTACATTATCTGTTAAGTGTCTATTATCACATAAAAATTAAAAGTACTAGCAAAAAGAAATGAGTTAATTTTTTTATTAGCGTAGTACATTATTATTATTTTTAAGGACTCTTTGCCCTTACTACACCTGTTTATTTTTATCGTTGATTGTTTTATTATAGAAGAAATGTCTTCTTCATCCAAATTTTTCTTAATATAATCGGAAGCGAGTGAAAACATATCAAAATTTTTGCTTTGAAGGCGAATAATCCAGTTACTAAACTTTTTAAAAAAAGCATGAATTCTGTGTGTCGTTAATAAAATATTTTTGTTAAAATGTTTTTATCACGTCCTTATATATTCACATTCAAGTCGTTTAAAGGCGAAAATTCTTCATCTAAGTAAGCCAACTGAAACATATACTCATTATTCTGTAAAAAAACTTTGAGAATGGCGTTTGTTTATCCTGGAAAAATATTATTGATTCAGCTCGTAATTTTAATAACCGGGTTACACCTTCTCTCGCGTTAACTATTTGACTGTATGGAAAATAACAGATTTTTTCTTTTCGCTCATTTCATCGCATAGGTTAACAAGTAACGTGTCTGTAATGTTCGACTTTTAATAACCATTCTTACAGCTTTACAAAGAATTTTTTTTGAGATTTTCTGGCATATTTTTTGCTTGTCTGTGAAGGACAGTATTATTTTTTGTCTGTAAAGGAAACTGTGAGTCCATTCCGCCCTTTTATAAGACGATCTTTTAATTTATTCAGAAATCCCCTTATTCTTTCCTGTTATAGCCTTTGCATAATCACTACATACTGCAATACATTTTGTCCAGTCTATGTTTTTAGTACCTTCATAAAAAACATCAAAAATACATTGTCCTGTTGATTTGCTAAACAACATATTTTCTTCGATTTGTCTCTATCGCATTCATATCTCACAAAACATAAGAATTGTTTGCCAGATCTGTTGAGTCATCAAATTGAATACTAAAAAATTCACTTGAACTCACTCATTGAATTATCTGATCGTGAACATCGATGGCTTTCCATCCAAAGAGGTAAAATTATGATTTAAGTAATTCTCACTGTACAAAATCTTGTCTTTTTACCGATCGATTCACTGGATGTAGATGGCTCACTTCTTTTTTTTTTCCACAAATTTATCAATTTCACATAAGAATCTAATTGAAAAAACCAGTTACACCGTTTGATCTCACACTAAAAAACCGAAACATCAATTATTATTATTTTCTATGAAATGACGCTTTTAAAACCTTAAATAAAGGCACCAGACGCACGCTTCGCATTTGAAGTTAAACTGACGTTCTTCAATCCCTTACGCCTCTTTTATGCTGATTAGAATACGACGTATTCAAACGTATCATGTGCATATGATCGAACATAACGCTCTCAGCCAATATTATGCAAGCAGACCAAATTACAAGGAGCACGTACACATCAAGTTGGAATCTGCAAATTTCTCATGTATGTACACTTCATACATTCATGTTCATACCCGTCACTATCAACGCAGTTAGTTTCATCGGGTTGGAGTTGGGGGGTCGTGAAATAATCGTATATTTTTTTAATTTTTGGGTGTTGTGGAGCTGAAAAGGTTGAGGTGGTCTACGCAAATGTGACTTGGGGACGGAAGTTTCCACTTCACAGCAATCCTTTCGCCACTCCGTTTTAAAAACATAGCGGCTTTCATTAATATAGGATGTTTAAAGCGGTTGACTTTTCGCTTGGTCAGATAACCTGTTTGTTTAAGTCAAACTGGCGACGTAACTGTTAAGAGTAAACTTCTCTTCAAGGAGCACCTGCAGTATGTGGCGAAGAAGGCAGATGCTTTCTTCGCGTCCGTAGAGTAGTCCATCCCGATTGGGGGTTGAATTTCCGTACCATGCGGATTCTTTACAAAGGTGTGTGCGAGGCCATTATGTTGTACGCTGTGCCCGTCTGGGCTCATCGTATGCGGTACCAATGTTATACGGATATTCTATTAAGAGCCCAGCGTCTTCTTTTATTAGCGGTTGTCGGCGGTTACAGGACCGTCTCGCGAGATGCAGTAACTGTGATGGCAGGAAACCTTTGGATATTTCGGCTACAGAACGTAGCCAGCGGTATGTTGCAAAGAAGGAAGGCCTTCTTACTTCAGGGCTATGCGTGAGATCGAAGACCAAGGTTTTGACTCTTGGCAAGATAGGTGGAACGATTCTTCAACAGGTCGTTATACGCATGGTATATTTCCCAATGTTAGAGAGTTGCGAGCGGTTAGCTGGGTATCCCCCAATCGGCACACGACGCACTTCCTCTCCGGACATGGTGCCTTTAGGGATAAATTGGCTAGGTTTAGGTCGGTCGATTCCGGCTTCTGTCCGGACTGTAAGGTCGATGACACCGTGGACCATGTCCTACACATATGTCCCAGGTACGAAGCTGAGCGTACCAGTGTTACGAGGGAACTCGACAGAGTAAACTCTGTTTTGGATCTACGGGTCAACTGGAGGACTCGTAGAGAGTGGACAATAGTTGCTGGCTTCCTTCGCTTCCTCGCCCTGAGCAGGACTGCCGAAGGGATTTAGTAGGTGATAGGAACCTGGGTGGCTAGGGACCGCCTGGGCAGTTGACTGGCCGAAGGTAGGCGCTTAAGACAGCGTGCCTCGGTTAGATCTAATTGGTGTTATTTTGTGTTGGAATAAAGCTGTCGGCGGAGTTGCGGTCGCTGCCAACGGGCATGGTTATCCTTGTCCCGGGGGGTACGGTCGCGCTCCGACGAGGGCGTTTTGTGAGCATACGACACTGTCGGCGGGACGTGGCTGTGTGCCGCTTCGGTGGTAGGCAGTGGCGTTTCGACGGCGGTTACGAAAGATGGTCGATGTCACGCGGGACTCCGCAATGGAGCTGCGTGGGAGTAGGCGTTCGTTGTCCTCTCCCGGGCAGACCGAAGCGGAGTCAGATAGTTTGAACTCATTGAGTTATTAAGCGGGGTTCTTTAAGGGAGCTAGGACCAAATTTCGCTGCGTAAAAACTTTAGTGGGAACTTTTGTTGAAGTGGTAGTTTCTCTGAGACATTCAGTAAGTCGGCTCATTAATAGTTAGTGCTAGGCGCCGGGTCTTCATTCCGCGGTTAGGCTTCTAGTTTAGTTCCTGAGGGCGACGTGGTAGCTGCAGGTGTCCGTTGTCTTCTTTCTGAAGGCATAAACACAAAACTATCTCGGGGTGAACTTTACCGATGCAGATGCATCGGTGGCATCTCTGCGGGGCCTGAACTGAAAGCTGTGGTGCGCAATCAGTTTGAGGGCGAGAAGATGTTCTCAGTTAAACCCACTACATGCTAAGAACGGAGGGGGTGGTGTAGCGACCGGACAGGCTACGAGGTGGGATCTTCTCTCCTCGGGGGGGGGGGGGGGAATCGAGATGTTGACAGTAAAACTATGATATTATTCAACAACATTTTTTTTTTTGTTATTGTTTATTAATAGTACACTTCGTTTAGGTCCTGAGAAAAAGTGTAATTTTCATATGTTGAATTTTTTTAGTTATTCTCATTCCTGTACAAAAAGCTATTAGTTTATATATAAAAAGACTATTAAATGCAATTATTTTTAATTAAAAACATAACATTGAACTATTTCTTTTTTGTAAACACTGAAAAAGTTAATTAATTAATTTTAGTTATTGTCCGTTGTTCAAGTACAGAACTATTATATTTGTAAAAATGTCTACTTTTTGCATTGAAATCGTTATTAAACAAATTTTCATGTACGTCTTTAAACAAAAATGTTAAATGTAACATCCATTTATCTCTTAAATATTATTTTATTTTAAAGCTTGTTGATCAATCAGATGATGTCAACTCGCATTGAAATTTATGAATGAATTTTATCATTGACCGCATTAACCAGTTATTAAAATAACAGATAATTTTGAGTATTTATAGTGAAGTGAAAATTTATTCTTTTTTCATAAAATTGGCCGATCGTTAAGATAATATACTGTGGCCAGGTGGGAATAAAGTTTTGGGGTATTAGTGAAGCTTTAAAAGTAAGGCCTCCATAAGCACGTCACTGTTTAATGGCCTATTTGTTTGTGATATTCAACGGTACTTTGTATGCGACTTCGTTGATGTTCTTACTAATTTTACACGGTAATTTTATTCATGATACAATGATTAATCTGTCGTAATTTATTTCATATTTAAGAAGTTTCCTGTCCGGTTATAAAATGTAAAATAATTTTTTTATAAAAAAAGTAATTTATTTATTTTTGCTCTTTCAGATTTTTTAGGAAAATAATTACTTTTATTTCAAACGAAGAAAGAAATGATTTACTTGCCCTTATTCTGAAATTAATCAGTCGAGTGTACAGATCTTAGTTTTTAATAATAAACTTTCTTGTAAACGAAAAAATATTAAAACAAGATAAATTCAATCTTTGATATTATTAGTATCTGGCGCAAAAATAAGTGGAGGTTGTCAATTTTGTCCATGCACTTGTTTTTATATGTATTTAAACTTTACTAATCACCAAACCTCCGAGTTTGATGATTATTTTGTAGAGGAATTTCCACTGGGAATGATGTTGTTGTAAGTTTTACGTCGAGAAAAATTTCGTTAACGATAAATTATGTTTACAAAGTAGAGGAATTGAAGTTTTTCATTTATAATCATTGCTTAGTATGGATCGTTGTAGGGCAGTATGTTATCATATTCTAATGTCCAAAGTATTTTCGGGCGAACATTCAAGAAAATTAGTTACGAAAAAAAAGGGTAAATAAATAAGTTTAACAATCATAAACTCCCATTCCATAAAGGCTTAGCTCATACTCGGTAGCAGTCTTCTCACGTCGTATTTTACGTTCCTTACTTATCTTTCTCAAGATTCTCATTGTTTCGTTACTTTTAAACTACTTCTTCATAAAAACACAGTCTTTTGATTCATTTTTTTTTTGTCTTCAGTCATTTGACTGGTTTGATGCAGCTCTCCAAGATTCCCTATCTAGTGCTAATCGTTTCATTTGAGTATACCCTCTACATCCTACATCCCTAACAATTTGTTTTACATATTCCAAACGTGGCCTGCCTACACAATTTTTCCCTTCTACCTGTCCTTCCAATATTAAAGCGACTATACCAGGATGCCTTAGTATGTGGCCTATAAGTCTGTCTCTTCTTTTAACTATATTTTTCCAAATGCTTCTTTCTTCATCTATTTGCCGCAATACCCTCTTCATTTG
Source organism: Lycorma delicatula (assembly GCF_047948215.1). Classification (NCBI taxonomy): domain Eukaryota; kingdom Metazoa; phylum Arthropoda; class Insecta; order Hemiptera; family Fulgoridae; genus Lycorma; species Lycorma delicatula. The sequence goes on from NC_134456.1 coordinate 134,427,340, forward strand.
TCCACCCATCTGATTTTTAACATTCTCCTATAGCACCACATTTCAAAAGCTTCTAATCTTTTCTTCTCAGATACTCCGATCGTCCAAGTTTCACTTCTATATAAAGCGACACTCCAAACATACACTTTCAAAAATCTTTTCCTGAGATTTAAATTAATTTTTGATGTAAACAAATTATATTTCTTACTGAAGGCTCGTTTAGCTTGTGCTATTCGGAATTTTATATCGCTCCTGCTTCGTCCATCTTTAGTAATTCTACTTCCCAAATAACAAAATTCTTCTACCTCCATAATCTTTTCTCCTCCTATTTTCACATTCAGTGGTCCATCTTTGTTATTTCTACTACATTTCATTACTTTTGTTTTGTTCTTGTTTATTTTCATGCGATAGTTCTTGCGTAGGTCCACCCATCTGATTTTTAACATTCTCCTATAGCACCACATTTCAAAAGCTTCTAATCTTTTCTTCTCAGATACTCCGATCGTCCAAGTTTCACTTCTATATAAAGCGACACTCCAAACATACACTTTCAAAAATCTTTTCCTGACATTTAAATTAATTTTTGATGTAAACAAATTATATTTCTTACTGAAGGCTCGTTTAGCTTGTGCTATTCGGAATTTTATATCGCTCCTGCTTCGTCCATCTTTAGTAATTCTACTTCCCAAATAACAAAATTCTTCTACCTCCATAATCTTTTCTCCTCCTATTTTCACATTCAGTGGTCCATCTTTGTTATTTCTACTTCATTTCATTACTTTTGTTTTGTTCTTGTTTATTTTCATGCGATAGTTCTTGCGTAGGACTTCATCTATGCCGTTCATTGTTTCTTCTAAATCCTTTTTAATCTCGGCTAGAATTACTATATCATCAGCAAATCGTAGTATCTTTATCTTTTCACCTTGTACTGTTACTCCGAATCTAAATTGTTCTTTAACATCATTAACTGCTAGTTCCATGTAAAGATTAAAAAGTAACGGAGATAGGGAACATCCTTTTCGGACTCCCTTTCTTATTACGGCTTCTTTCTTATGTTCTTCAGTTGTTACTGTTGCTGTTTGGTTCCTGTACATGTTAGCAATTGTTCTTCTATCTCTGTATTTGAACCCTAATTTTTTTTAAATGCTGAACATTTTATTCCAGTCTACGTTATCGAATACCTTTTCTAGGTCTATAAATGCCAAGTATGTTGGTTTGTTTTTCTTTAATCTTCCTTCTACTATTAATCTGAGGCCTAAAATTGCTTCCCTTGTCCCTATACTTTTCCTGAAACCAAATTGGTCTTCTCCTAACACTTCCTCCTCTCTCCTCTCAATTCTTCTGTATAGAATTCAAGTTAAGATTTTTGATGCATGACTAGTTAAACTAATTGTTCTGTATTTTTCACATTTATCTGCCCCTGCTTTCTTTGGTTTTGATTGAATATTAGCATTTAAAAATAAACCCAAAAATAAAATAAGTAAAACCTGTTTAAAAAAAGGACTATAATTAAAAAACAATACTTTTTAAATTCTTTAAATTTCCAGTGCCTTGAATTGAAGACATAGACTTAAAGGTTTGCAAGTTGTTTTTAATTTTGGGCCGACTTTAAAGTCGAAATACAAAGAATTGAGAAATCCTTTTATTTTTAAATAAGAATTTTTCGAAGTTAATTTTATTTTCATGTGTTTTTCTTTAACTCACCCATAAGTTTTTTTCGTTTTTTTTTTTAAGTTAATGCTTTCAGTTATCTTTAACGATAGTAAAAAAAGTTATTTTGTATACATTTATTTACTATTCTAGTACTTTTTTCCAAAGTATCCTGTTTTTATACTTTATGAAATAATTTTCTTAAAAGAAATATGACTGAATTGATGTTTTACTCAGAATAGTATTTTATTTTAATTTCATGTTTTTGCAGGTTTTGTATTATTTTTTGTAATTTTTAATCTTATATGAAAATAAATAAAAATAACATTTGTGTTTAAGTATATGTGAATCTTTAGAAAATTATGCATTACTCCTAACTGCGGAATGTAATTTATAAAATAATTATCACCATTATTATTGATTAATATTTTTATGATAAAAAAAAATTAATTATTGTATTGTTTATTATCTTTGTAAATGTTTTAGGATACGAATTCGTTATTTATCTGAAGAAAAAGAATGCAAATTACATTTTAGTAATGAAAAGTTTCTCTTTCTGTAATTATAGTTAGACCATGCCCATCTGGTTTATTGTTCGATTGAATTTCATGTACCGTATTTATTGTCTTATTTAAAAATTTCAAGTGAAAGTTTTAAAAAATAATAATAAATATAAAATAAAAATAGCTTTTTATAAAGGACTATGATGATTAAGTGAAAAACATAGTAATATTAACAAACTGTGGTTATTCCCACCCATTTTTTTTTTTGTTTTATTAACAAATGACTGGCTTTTATTGCTGTAATAATTAATTTGTTAATAGTAAAGTGTTTCTTTATTGGGGTTGAAAGGTAATCTGGTTATAAATTATTTCAATTTCTTTTTTTATGGTGACAAATTTATTGTATTTTCACAAAGAATAAAAAAAATGTAGTCTGTAATTAACTGAGATAGCTTAATGATATGCTGTGTTTTTATCAAAACAGTATACAAAATTTTCCTTCTAACATGACAGTAATGGGAAACAGTTTGTTACGATTAAACTTTTCATTTTATAAATTATTTTTCATAGTATTTTATAATTTAACCAGAGATTTCTAGGACAGTTTTGTTGTTTTGGAATTTTATGTTTTGTTTATTATAATCCAAATTTATAAAGTTTGAATGGGGAATCATCCTCACCGACATTTTTGACAGATTCATCTTCCTTATTTGTTCTCTTTTGTTCTGTTCTGAACTGTTCCACTTGTTTAATCCCAATCACATAACTGCTATGTGTATTTGTCTCCGAAATTTTAAATTTCTTCTAGTTGCTTTTATCAAAATCATATTCCTGAAATTGGTCGCAGAGTTTAGCATCAAAACATTACTTAAATTTATTAAAACCGAATACCGGTATGTCAGTGTTACTTCAAATATATACAATTTTTTTATAAAATAAAAAAGTAATAGTTTAAAACTTCATCAGTTAGAATATTGTACTGGACTATTTTTTGTAAATATTTTTTTACATTAAAGAATTTAAGCCTTTTTCTGTTGTTATAAACATTATTTTTTACTAACCTGAAACGATCATTCGTGTGTTGTATATGTATAAGTTTTTATATAAATTTTTGAACGAATTTATGAGTTTCATGTAATCCGTAAAAAATGTTTCGGTATATTATTAGTAGCATATTACAGATTGTGTTTGAGCTTAAGTCCAGTAGCAGTTGGAGGGAGATAGATCGATCATAGAATGAAAAATTCTCGTAACACCTAAGCGCTTTTCTAAAAATATTGCATTGACCTTATTTAATGTTATTGTATGTTATATAATTGTTCGTTTACTTCAATTTATGAAAATAACTGTAGCCTACATCACATAAATATTTACCTTATATCATATGTATTTTACATGTATAATTAAATTCGTTTTACTCTGTGCATTTTATTAAAATGTGAAGCCAAGCATGAGTCATAATCTGCTTTTTAAGAAAATAAGTTTATTTTGTTGTATATTAATAATAATAATCATATTTTTGTTAATCTCTCAATAAATTGTGAATTAATTTACAGATTATTTTATTTCATTTCTAAGCGAAGATTATTTTTATTTATATTTTATATTTGTAATTTTATTTATTTATTATTATTAATTAATTTAGTTTATGCAATTTATTATAATTTATTATTTTATTTATACTATATGAATATATGCTGTAGAATTTATTAGGTATATATTATTTATTTATAATTTATTATTAAATTTAAATCAAAGATTAACAAAATCATGTGTAATGAAACATAAACCATGTAACATTTTCGCGAAATTTTTTTAGTTTTTAATAAATATTTTATAAAACCAGTTCGGCCAGGCTAATTAATTAATAATACTCTATGTATTAATTGTTTGTATAATTTATGTTATATTTTCTGATTAAATAGAGTAATTACACAATGATTTATTTGTATGCATTGATTAATTTATATTATGTATTAAACTATTTATTAACAGTGTACTTTAATGGTTTAATCTTATGATCATACGAATGATATGTTTTTGGTTTTGGATAATTATATCGCAAACCAAGCATTTGCGCATAAGCATTTTAGTTTTTAAAACTAAACCACTCTGCTTTTCGCCGACTATGTTGGATAATGAAGTTTCTGATCAGGTTAAATCAGTGAATGTAATATAGATATTAGTGAAGGAAACTATAAATTAAGCTAAGAAGACAACAATCAGTTTGTGTTTACTTTATTTCATTATAAATCGACGAACGTGTAAGTTTATTTTATATAAATATTCATATACGTACGGTTAACGACTGATGACAGTTAGGTTACAACTACCCACCGGTTTGGTCTAATGGTGAACGCGTCTTCCCAAATCAGCTGATTTGGAAGTCGAGAGTTCCAGCGTTCAAGTCCTAGTAAAGCCAACTATTTTTACATGGATTTGAATGGTAGATCGTGGATACCGGTGTTCTTTGGTGGTTGGGTTTCAATTAACCACACCTCTCAGGTATGGTCGAACTGAGAATGTACAAGACTACACTTCATTCACACTCATACAAATCATACTCACTCATCCTCTGAAGTATTATCTAAACGGTAGGTACCGGAGGCTAAACAGGAAAAAAAAAGAAAGGTTACAACTATTTTGATATTACAAATTACTATTCACTATCTTGTAATTACATTGTAATGTATGGATGGTTAACGGTTGTAACATTAATGTGTTTAAAATAAAGATTTTTTTTTTAAATTTTACTTTATACGCTAGTTTGAAGACCTATTAAAAAAATAAATAAATTAACGAAAGCCTGTTATATTCTCTACTCCTGCACTTGATTCTGAGAATTTTACCTCAGTATCATTTGCGAAAACTTTGAATTGAATGGAATATTTTATGTTAATTTTTAGCATAAACGTATCAATTTAGTATCCTTACGGGTATTATTAAATACTTAATTGAAGTCAAACATTGTTAAGAAGTGTAATTAACAAAAATATTACATTGTAATTATGTATAGCGAACTAAATGCCACTTTCTCTTAATTTAAACATTAAATTTATCGTTCAATCAACAAACAAAACAAAAAAGAAATTAGTAATATTTGACATGTTATAAGGCAGGTTTTTGCTATTACAGTAATCGTATCTTTAGGCAAGGAATTTGATGCAAATTTCCAACACTAACTTCCCGGATCGTCCCGATTTTCAACATAATCGACGACTACGGTTTGGCGCCAGCAAGTTATGCCTCGAAGCTAGATTTGTAATGAAGATCAGTTTCTACGCGATTAAAGTATGCAGAAAACTTGTTACGTACGTATGTTGAATTCGCTTATTTCCATCTCACTCTAGTTACTGTAACGGCTTCCTTTTATGTACTCATTTTTCAAATTAATGTGTCTGTCAACAGAAAATTCCTTTATTCATTCATTCACCCGTTAAAGAACATATCGAGTATCTAAGCCTTTATATATTGGAATATTAAATATTCGTATACAAAAAATTTATTTTACTGTAAACGTAAATTGCGAGGAATATATTTAACTTGAGTGTTTATTTTCCTTTAGATTTTATATTACCGTCATTTCTTTAATTAAAATAATTGTTGATTTACTATTTTAAGTCGGTCTTAAATTTAATTTTATTTACTTATGTTTATAACCTGTTCTGCAATTATGTTGAGTTTCTTCTCTTTTTCATTTTTACATTCTCGTTTATGTTTTTATATCTGTTAAGTTTGTGCTGTTCTGTTTAACTGACTTCATTTATAGTCTTAATATGACAAAAACATTATTATTACTTGATTCAACATTAGAAAATCATTAAAATGTATGTTTCAGTTTTGTGTTTTTATCATTTAATGCTATGTTTTTATGATAATAAATTGCTAATAGACGATTTCACGGTTCTTTTGTATTTGAACGATCGTTTAGTGTTATTATTTATACGCCTTCAGTACAGGAATTAAAATGCAGTGACACTCATTCAATAACAATAATCCAAATTCTTGTAACTTTAACAATAACTAGCGACATTATCCGACGTTTACAATTTATGTTTTACTGTTGCCATGTTATTTTAACTCCCAACCGCAAAATAGATGTTTTATATATTTGACCCGTTAAAGCGTTTTTATGTATGCGTACGTATTTTGCGTTACTTTTTCAGATCGAGTGAATCCTAAATTTCTTCCGTGCGGTTTAATTTATACATTCTGAAACATTTTTTTATTGAAAGGTTTTTCCTTAGATAGTTTTTACTAATGCTTCAGGAGGCTAAGCAGTACTTCATACTATGTTTACAGTGAGGTTATTGTATACCTCACTGTAAACTGGGGTTAAAAATTCAAAATAGAGGCGCCGAATTAATCTTTACGATAGGCTTGAAAAATTGGATTCTGAAAATTATTCTCATTAAATTGTTCTTAATGAATTATTCTAAGGGGCGGTTGGTAATACTTTTTTTTGTAAATCAACTTGTATTTCAGCGGGATTTTAAATATTAAATCGTAATTTTTATAGTGCAAATAATTAATTTTTCCATATATAAAACTGTTCTAGCCTGTAGCAAAACAAAATGTTAACGCATCCTTCAGAAATAATATATTGTTTTCTTGTAAGTTTGAAAACCTTTTTCTAGGTTATAAAACTTAAACCCACCGGGTTGATCTAGTGGTTAACGCGTCTTCCCAAATCAGCTGATTTAGAAGTCGAGAGTTACAGCGTTCAAGTCCTAGTAAAGCCAGTTATTTTTACTTGGATTTGAATACTAGATCGTGGGTACCGGTGTTCTTTGGTGGTTGGCTTTCAATTAACCACACATCTCAGGAACGGTCGAACTGAGAATGTGACTACACTTCATTTACACTCATACATATCATCCTCTGAAGAATTATCTAAACGGCAGTTACCGGAGGCTAAACAGGGAAAAGAGAGAAAGAAAGAAGGTTATAAAACTTATTTAAAATGTTATATTCATCTTATGGGTAGATTTTCCGTTAGGCACTTATGTGATACGACTGCGTTTAAATTAATGTTTATAATGAAAATTTTGGACAGTAGTTTTTTTAAAACTTTCTGTTATTTAAAATCATTTTCTAGTAAAATATTTATTCAATAATATGTTCTTATTTCAATCTATGTATTGTATTTTAAAACAGCTTCATTCTATATCGTGTCTTTTTTTGCTGTTAAGAAAAAGATGTAAACGGTCTGCTGTGTTGGGGAAATACACGCAAACTTATTACTTTGTTAATATGAACAGAAGTAAAAATAGTAAATTAATGGTTAGAAATATACAACGATGTAATAGTTAAATGGAAAATGAGTTTCATTGCCTTACCTCATGCTCTAATTACGTTGTTTGTAGTACGTTCCCTATCAACTGCTATGAACATTAAACTATTCCTGATGTTTACTGATTGACTTAAATCTAATGTATTTAAACACTTAAATAATTTATAGCTATAGAAAAATGTACATATGCCTTGAAAGTGGAATATGTACATTTGACAACAATTATTACCATTTCTCTTTTTGTTAGCTTGTAAAACGTTTTTAAAAACTAAAATTGAAAAGTTTTAACTTTTTTAACTTTTCAAGGTTTATTAATTTACCGTGTAACTGAAAAGTGTTTTATAACTGTAATTTTTTATAACTGTTATTTTTTGTTTTATAACTGTAAGTCTCATCAGTGTTTTATAACTGATGACACTTAATAAGAATGGCAACAATTTTCAACTATCGGAGGGTGGAGAGAAATTTACTCCACCCCTAAAAATAGGAGTTAAATGATATTTATCATTCTATCCTAATAACTAAAATGTTATGACGTTATTAGTGAGAAGAAGTAACTAGTGAACCTATTTCACTAGGATAATGATTAATATAAAAGAAACTTTTTTCTTTTTAGGTAATTTTTTATTAAAATAGCTCCGAGTTTTGTCACATTTGAAATGTTTTTACTTTCCTTTATAATATCTCAGAACAGATTATTTACTAATGATTACGTCAAGATAATAATTTTGCAAGTTTTATAAATATTAACAAACTTTTTATTGGTAGGAATATAAAAGAAAAATTACAGTGTCTCAATTATAAAAAAATATAAATTGTTTCAAATTATAATTACAAAAACTCGTTTTTTATAAAGCAAAATGTTTATTTTATAACCTAAAAATTATTAGTTTGCTTAATAAACTCGGAACATATCAGTTTTGCAAAAGAAAAAATATTGTAACTCGGTGACTTATAACAGTAAAAAATAAGATATTGCAAAATTTTCAATTTATCCTGTTTAAAACTATACCAATCGCGGATTGTTTTTTCTGTGATGTGTGAGACTTAATAGTTGTAAAAAATATTCATTTATAAATATCGATTAATCCACGACGTAATTATAGTGGATTTTATTCATTGTACACGATTTTTTTTTTTATAAAATTGAAATAGTCATTGCTTTGAAAATTGCTTACAACTGGTAATACATTTGTCAGAAAACGACTAAATGATTAAATTAAACGTCCAGAAATAAGGATAATTAGTTTAATAGCCAATATTTTTAGAATTTTTTTTTGTCTCTTTTTACCGAGATATGAACTCATGTTCATTTAAATGGAGACAAAACAACAATTTTTTTTCTTTTTTTGTTCGAAAATAAATTTTAGTAATGAAATTAAATTATTTAGGTTAACAAAACTGGATAAGGTCACCCGCCTTTTTTAATCGTTAGTATGAAGATATGAGGGCTGTATTCAATAAGTGTTATGTTCAAAAAGTAATATTTAATAAACTTATAAAAATGAAAAAAAGATTTGAAATTTCCTTATTCCAGTATGAAAAAAAATTTAGAATTAAACAGTGGTTTTTCAAAATTTACTTAACAGATCAACAAACAGTTGATAACATTAGGTAAAAATTACTGATTTAACACTTGTTAAAAAAAAAATAATTAAAAACAAAATTCAATTTTTTACATGATTTTCCCCTGCTGAGTTGAAACTGTGCATGTAACATATGTTTCAGTTCAAAAAGATTCATTAATTTGTTGCTTTACACTATATATCCAGGTTTTCTTGTGAGGGCCTGTACACAAAAGAGCGCTTGTTCGCGCGTCAGGCCAACGCGAAATAGTGAAGCATTAGTGAACAAATGGTCTTGAACACACATGCAATCGCGCGCTTTTATTCAGCGCCGCGTCCAACGCGCTTTTCGAGTTTCCCCGTGGAACGCGAGATTGCAGCGCACCTCGAGTTACGTCCAACGCGCTTTTCGAGTTTCCCCGTGGAACGCGAGATTGCAGCGCACCTCGAGTTACTAGTTATTGAATTAACCGGACAAATGGTTCAGTCGAGCGCACGTTGTTAACAAGTACAGTCATGGACTTTGAAAATTTTGACAATGAGACGTTTATTGAAGAAGTAGAAAGCGACAACCTATATGGAAAATGGAGTGTTTCGATTACAAGAACATAAAAAGATCACCTTAAGAAGAATTAGTGGATATTTTTTCTGAAGATTTTTCAGTACAACAGAAGAAAATTCTTGGTAAGTTTCATTTATTGAAAATAGCATCTTCTTAAATAAGAAGGAAGTAGACCATAAAGTTTTGAATATACCTGGGCCAACCACAGGCACTCCAAGCAAAAAAAAAATCAATTTAAAGTAGACAAGCGCTTTTCTGGCATATTAACCAAAAGACTTTTGCTAAGGAAACAAAGATAAACTAAGAAAAACAACCAGGATAAAAACAATTTTGTTTATCTTTGTATAAAGAATTTAAAAATTTTCTGATCAAGGTAGAACAAAAATTCAGTCGCTTGATGTCATTCAAACAGCACAAAATTTTTACAATCCGAGTCATACGTATGAAGCACCAGGAGTATACTATACCAACAAACAGTACATACACTGGACTTGGGTTGCATATGCAACCTTACATTTGGCTCAATAAAAAAGCTGACAGGAAATCATTTCATTCCTCACTTATCCGTACTTAAGAAGTATAGGATGAGGGAATGCTTGTTATCCTTAAGAATCGCTATATCATTTTTAGGAATGACTTGTGACTCATGTCGGATCGTCTTCAACTGTTATGGCACTAGACCTACAACAGTTACGTTTTAGCAATTAAAAAAAATATAATTGTAAAAATAATTTTCAACTTCTTACTGGTGGGGATTTAAACTTATGCAAATACCGACAACATCAACACCATCCTTGACAGTGTTTAAAATCTGTTCAGCTGTATATGGTTAGTATTATGTCGAGCCTCCAGTCGTCTTTATTGCAACGTATTGCTGGATTATTCTCGCATTAGATCACATAATTATAAATCTTTTAATTACGTCAAAACGAGATTTTCATCCTATTGAACATAAATAATAAAAAATACATAACTGTTTTTTCATCCTTGACGTCACTTTCTCTCTTCGTCTCTCTTTCTGTGTGTGTAAACCATATCATTTAAAAGAATTCCTTTGGTACAGTACATATAACACTTTGAGTAACCGGTTTCGAAGTGTTTGTTTATCATCAGGAACTTGCTGGTTTGAATTGAAATTTATTTTGCACTGAATCTAATTTACGAGAATTGCTTATAAATATTCATTTATTTTATTTATTTTACATTGTATTTTCAGAATTCATTATACTTTTTGTTAATTTGTTTTTTCTTCTTTTTCAGGTAAGATGATGAATATTTTATAACTTTTTAACTAGTCGTTTTATCAAACGGTAAGTTTAAATTAATTCGTACTACCTGTATCTATATAAAACATAATTTAAATGTTTTTAGTAGTGGTAAAAAATGTACAAGTAAATTAGCCTTGTTCGTTTCTTTCTTCTTTATCTCTGTCTGTGTTTTTTTTTAACATATGTTTTTGTTTTATTTATATATATAATTGATTTAAAATAAAAACATACCGTATGTATAATATATAAATAAAGCTTGTTGACCTTACTACAGTGTTGCCGTATTTTTATCTTTCGATTATTTTAATAATTTAATACTGTACAAGCAATTATTATTGTTTACAATTAAAAACTTTTTCCTCTTAGTATTTTTTTCTTTTACGTTCGATTTTTTTTTTACATTCCCTTTACTTTTCAACATTAATTTTACAGTCCATGATTTTAGTTAGAAATTTTTTTAAAATTAATTTTACAGAGATCATGACTTTAGTCTCGATTTTAGGTTATCATTTTTTATTTATTTATTTATATTACAATATATATTATTTCCTTCCTAATAAATTTAAGTTTTGATGAAACTTTATTTGCATTTAAATCATTAAACTATTTCAGTATCGTTACCAGACATTATTTATTTATCCCTAATTTTATTTATATATTTATAAATATATATATATATATATATATTTTTATACTCACAGTTTAAATTACGTGTAAAAAGTAAGAATGCCGCTTGTATGTATAGATTTATTTCTGGTAAAAGCGTTTTAATACGTGTTCGCTATTATTATGTGTACGTTACAACATAATGTATGGATGTTGTGTTTAACCGACGTTTAAATAAATTAAATCAAGTAAAAACTTCCTTGAAGTATACTTAAATTTTATGTGACGCATATTTATAATTATTTTATGTTTATAATTCTATATACTTAAAATGTAAGTAATTAGTATTAAACAAACTTACTATGTAAAGAGTAGTTACGCTCCATTTGTACTTACCATAAATTCGGATGAGTGCGCGTATGTCAGTAGAATTACGTATTTTATATGTGTCTGTTAATGTACTCTATATATAATGTTTTTTAGAGTTTAATAGTTTTTAAAAATTGTAAACTGGATTGCTAACATGTACAGGAACCAAACAGCAACAGCAACAATTGAAGAACATATGAAAAAGGCGTAATAAGAAAGGGAGTCCGACAAGGATGTTCCCTATCTCCGTTACTTTTTAATCTTTACATGGAACTAGCAGTTAATGATGTTAAAGAACAATTTAGATTCGGAGTAACAGTACAAGGTGAAAAGATAAAGATGCTACGATTTGCTGATGATATAGTAATTCTAGCCGAGAGTAAAAAGGATTTAGAAGAAACAATGAACGGTATAGATGAAGTCCTACGCAGGAACTGTCGCATGAAAATAAACAAGAACAAAACAAAAGTAATGAAATGTAGTAGAAATAACAAAGATGGACCACTGAATGTGAAAATAGGAGGAGAAAAGATTATGGAGGCAGAAGAATTTTGTTATTTGGGAAGTAGAATTACTAAAGATGGACGAAGCAGGAGCGATATAAAATGCCGAATAGCAAGTTAAACGAGCCTTCAGTAAGAAATATAATTTGTTTACATCAAAAATTAATTTAAATGTCAGGAAAAGATTTTTGAAAGTGTATGTCTGGAGTGTCGCTTTATATGGAAGTGAAACTTGGACGATCGGAGTATCTGAGAAGAAAAGATTAGAAGCTTTTGAAATGTGGTGTTATAGGAGAATGTTAAAAATCAGATGGGTGGATAGAGTGACAAATGAAGAGGTATTGCGGCAAATAGATGAAGAAAGAAGCATTTGGAAAAATATAGTTAAAAGAAGAGACAGACTTATAGGCCACATACTAAGGCATCCTGGAATAGTCACTTTAATATTGGAAGGACAGGTAGAAGGGAAAAATTGTGTAGGCAGGCCACGTTTGGAATATGTAAAACAAATTGTTAGGAATGTAGGATGTAGAGGGTATACTGAAATGAAACGACTAGCACTAGATAGGGAATCTTGGAGATTTGCATCAAACCAGTCAAATGACTGAAGACAAAAAAAAAAGAAAAGTAAACTGGATGAATTATTCATATGATTTATATTTATCTTAATGCCCTACCATTTAATTAATTAATTCTAAATAATCCAAATTTGTTTTGTTGTAGTTTTCACATATTTAAAAGGGCAAAAAGAAATAACAATAGTAAAAACTGAATTTCTGTTAATTGATTATTCAGGTATGCGTGTGCACATTAAACAAAATTTATCAGTTCATTCCTATTGGCGATTTTCGTAAAATGAGCTACGTTACACGATTGCGGAATAAAATAACATTGTACGCACAATAAATAACCGTTTCCTGCAGAATCGTATATTGTAACCGTTTTGAGTAACCGAATATATAACTAAATAGATACCCTTTGGTTGTAAAATAAATGTTATACGTAATAAAAATTATTCAAAATACAAAAAAAAAATATGTATAAAACTGAAAACACAAAAAAACATCTTAACTATGAGAAGACCAAATAGAAATTAAATGTTAGCTTGCAATATTTAAGTCTATACTATCTAAACATTTCACAGACTGCCTTTCAGACTCTTCACCTGGGGAATCTGACAATAGTAGTTATTCTGTGGCTTGTATAAAACATATCGTAAATTTTTCTTTTTTACTTGACTGACCCAGAGTGAAGTTGTAGGGATTTTTTTTCTTTATTTAGTCTAAAGAGTCGATTTTTAATGTTATATAATTATCTTTACTAATTTTATGATGTAGTAACTGATTATGATGTTTCAACTATCGAAATAAGCGTTTAATCTCTACTTTTATTTTGTTGTAAAGGCTCTTAGCGGTGAATTATTATTTTACTTGTGATTGTAGTCCGAATCATCAATGATCACATACAACCGTTCTATGATGTCCAGGGCCTACGATCTAGGTCGAATAAAGTTGTTATTTTTACTGTAGCTTTGACTTACCTTTGCGTCCGATGTACTCGCGTTAAACAGTACTGCTTTTGATTGATTGATCACATCCTGACAAAACAATCTACCATGGTATATTTTTAAAAACATACAAAATTTAAAAAATGTTTTGTCAAAAATAATCAAATCGTTTCTAATATACATTATTGGCACATTAAGCATATACATTAATTGATAATTTAATGATTTATGAATTTTTGTCCATTCAACTCACACTATAAATATTTTCCTGATAAAAACTAACAATTATACTAAAAATACAGACTAATAATGTAGCTGTATTAATACTACATTCACTCGTATTCATGTCCGATTTGTTACGTAAGCGGTTCTTACGCTAGTCTAAGTCTTTTCATTGAGCCAATAAAGCAGATAGAACTGATAATACTTCACTATATTTATAGTAGAGTAGAATTTACATTAATTATAGAATAATTTGCATCTTTTGTGGTATCTCAGATAGCGGTATTCGAGTGATTTGAACTTAAACGGTTTCTGATTCTGACAGATTGGAAGCAGCTAACGTAAGAGATGACATTTAAGCATTGTTATTACTTTGACATTATATATTACGTCTTTTTTTTTTAATTATTTCTGTTTATTTGTTCTTTTATAGCTTATTTAACTTTCTCTACTTGTAAATAAATAAGAGATTTTTGTTTTAATTATAATTTATGAATTGCTTTTCTTAAACTGTAAGTTTATCTATTTTTGAATGGATCTTACGTTTGAAAAAGTACGGAAAGCCTGCATTCTTTACAAAACAACCTTTTATTCCTCTTTCTATTTGCCGGGATGTAATGAGTGTGGGATTAAGGAGCAAGAGTGATTTATTGTGTCAGAGTAGAGAGGTAAAAACTAATATTATGTTACCTGGATAATTTATGGAAAGTCCTTTAGCGATATATGATAATTTTATATGGAAATCTTAAAGGTATGTTTAATTCTTTTCCGTTTAGAATAATTGTTGTAAAAAGTAATAAAATAATATTTATATGTTCATACCACCATAAACACTTTTTATTTATTACTATTGTTGTTATAAAACGAGCATTGGCTGGTTTTAATGAATTCACTTAATTATTTTATGAAGGATTTACCCTGAAAGTAATACAGTATGTTTTGTTAGCGAGATTCTTATTAAAAAACTAGAATTTTAATTATTTTTTATACTTTCAATTTTTCTTTGTATTTTACGTAAATATATTTTTTGCTTTTTTTTCATTTTCGTATACTATTGTCATTTCTCCATCTTAAATTTTTCTTTGTAGTTACTTTCATTTGCTCTCTTTAGTTTGTACTCCTTACTATTTATTGTACATACCGTAAAATTACTATTCTTAATAATACTGTGTATATATATATATATATTTTTTTTTAACAATCCTTTCTTCTTTTGAATCATCTTCTGGTTTTCTATGCGCTCTTATATTGGTATTATATTTCTATCTTGGTTTGAAAATACGCCATTCGTTTAGTTGTATCTTTTTTTATCCGTTTCTGTTAGCTCTTACATATATTATATTCACTTCTTTTACGATAAAAATCTTTTTTTGAGCGTTTGGATTTATTTTAGATTTTTTTCATATTACACAATTAGATTTTCTTCTATGTAATAATTTTCTGTTATCTATTATTATTATTATTATTTTATTAACATTGACTGATAAATTATTTTTTTTTTTAGAGCAAAATAAAACGTATAAACCTTTTATTGATTATTTTTTAAGACTTTGTATATCGATAGAGGAAGTCTTACAAATTACATTACCGTGGGGAGAGTATTAAAGTTCGTAGTAGTATTGTAATGTATCTTACTAATCGGCTACTGTAGTAATCAATAGATACAACAGATAAAATAAGTAACTATAGATTTAAGAAAGTTATTCCTTATTAAACATATTCATTTTATTTCTGAGAATTAACAAGAAATAAATTCAAAGAGAAAGTAAAATTTAAATTGCATAATTTTTTATACTCATCTATCATAAATTGATTAGTGGAATATATTTGTCAGTTTTTTTTTTTTTTCTATGAAAAGTTATTCTTTTGTTATGTAATTCTTTGCTTGAGGCTAATTTATCATTGTTTACCTAGTTATTAGGCTTTTAGAAGGTTTTTTTTTTTAATTTCAGTTATTCGTTAAATTGAGATAATCTTTAGGAGTTTTTTTAGGGTAGAAGGGTATTTACGCAAGGAAAACTTAATATTTAGCTGAAGTTAACGTTGTACTGGTTTATGTTTCTTGCCTTTTTAGAAATTATTTTTTTATATATTTTATAACTGAACTATCCTGTCTTTAAGCTTGTTTTACTTTTTTATTTTATTTTTTTTTAAATTTGAAAGTTCTAATTGACTGTTCTTTAGTAGTTCTTTTTCGGGGGTTTAAAATATTACATTAGAAGAAAGTTAATTTTTATAAGATTAGTGTTACGTGAATTTCAGTTTTTTAAAACTTAGTTTTATTAAAATTACGTGTAAATTGATTTATATTTGCAATGAATTAAATACTACATCACGATTGTTCTGAACGTAACACTCATGTATGCTAGTTTTATAAGAATGTAGTGCATATCTGTAAATGTGCTTCATAATCGGCGTACGCTTATTGTTGTGCTGTGTGTAATAAACATTCAGTTTCCTTAACTACAAGCGGAAATATTTAAGCTTTAAAAAAATTATTTAGATTCTAATAATCCGAAAGTGCCATTTAATTTGATTTACTGCTAAATTAATGATTAGTTTTTTAAAATAAAAATCCAGATTTTCTTGTTAACTTGTCAGAAACAGTCCAAATATACGTTTGCCCCGTGTATTTTGTAAATCGCACTACGCTTAAGAATTTTCAAAGCAATTAATAAGTTCCCTAGCTTTTGAATTTATACGTGTACATATGTGCAGATGTGGGTAAAAGTTCTATTCATTGTCCTAAATAAGTACATTTTTTATATTTAAACAGTAATTAAGCGACAGAATTTTAAGAAGTGAAATAGGAAGAACGATTAAGCGTTTGTTGACCACTGATGATTTCCTCCCGGCGGAGCCCATGTGCAGATTAAGGCATTCAAGTCATTACCCGATAAAACAAGGGAATTGGAAATTCGGCTGCATTTATGTCATGCGCCGTGCATTAACTGTGATAACGTTTAAATTGAAGAAATGCTTTGACTGAATCGGAAAGTGATTTTAGATTTACATAACTGTATCGTAATTAAACATCATAGTTATGTTAACAAACAGGACACTGAAAAATAAGAAAACAGATATAACATGTTTGTTCAATGTTTATACAATGAAGGTTGTCACGCAAAAAAAATTTAGCGAGGCGTGCTCGCTTTCAAACTTAAGGAAATACATACTCTTCTAAACAGTTGAATTGAGTTTAAACAGGAACACGTAGCAGGACTTATTTGCTTGTGAAACTACCAGTAAAGTACATATTGTGGAAGTAAAATCCGGCCACGCTACGGGAAGTCTGCCAAAACTAAGCGCCAGATACCGATCTAAAGAAACAAACTAACTCATAAATTATAAACAAAGGGCGCTGAACTGTGCAGCTGTTCGTACTAGGGCGATTCCCGAATCGTTTTTTTCCTCAGAATGAAATTTAAGATTAATTATTTTGATTTATTATGTTTAATAACCGTATTATAATTTATTTATAATAATTATTTAATTATTCTGTTAGATTTACTTTATTTTGTACGATTAGCAGGACAAGGTAAAAATATATCGAAATTGGGTCTGGGAAAATAACAGAATACGTACGTTCAATATTAATATTCAGTGTTCTTTCCAAACGGTAACTAACTGATCATCGAATATGTACATCTATTATTTCAATATAATCTCCTTTCACAGTTAATAAAACCGTTACGCATAATGGGTGGTATTGCACGACAATACCGAAAGAGATTTACACGGCTAGCCACAAAAAAAAAAAAATTAAAGTACACTTGTTATAAAGTTTTCTTGCAAATTGATGATTGTACACTATCAACAGCGATTCGTGCTCGGTATTATGTTTATATTTTTCAATTTACATTTGTCTGTTTGCGTGCAAGTCGTTGAACTATTGAGTTACTGTTTAAGTGAATGAGTTTAATGATATGCATACACTGATCTTATCCTCCTTGCCAGAATTTGAGACGCTTGACCCACTAGTTTATTAACGGAGTTTAGGAACGATCTTCCTCTCTCCCCACGAGCGTCCTGTCGTCATTATCTTCAGAGAAATTGTTATAATTAAATAAGTATAACTTCTAATATATAATCACTAAATCGGCCTACAGAAACACTAATGGCCAAAGGCGTTTAAAAGCGTTTGTGAAGCGTGAATTAATACAAGACCGCATTACAAACCCGGTCGACTTGAAGGATTGATCCGTTCATTGTCAGTAACGAGATGAATGTAAAAACTTGTGGTACCGTGTTTATATTCAAAGCCTAGGCAAACTGAAAGTAAGAGTAAATAAAGGAAGTTCTCTTTAATTATAATAAATTTAAATGTTTTTATGGTGGTAAAGCGGAACGAAACTGAACAAATCAGCTAATTTTACTGGTTGAAATCATAGTTTCTTCATATTAACGTTAATACGTTAAAAATCATATTTAATTTGTTATAACCTAATTAATTATCTGTTTACACACATTGAAATCAACAATTAAACGAACCATTAATTATTAAATTATTATGGAATATTCACTACACAGCATGTGAAATAAGACTGTTTATTGATAAATCATGACGTACTGGTGTTACACGTCTGATTATCTACATTATTTATTTTCATTTCAGTTGGACTTCTTTTTTATAATTTATAGAATTAATATTTTACCACATATAAACCGTGTAAATTGATATTTTTCTGTTTATCTGCAAATATACATTTTTATTATTATCTTAAGAAAATAGTGTTCAAAAATTAGTGTGGTTGAAAGTAAAACGTGCGAGGTTTTTCTTCAACCGAATGTTGTCACACCTAAACATTCCTGAAAGCTTCAGTCCTTCGCCGGAAAATATTGTCAAACTTTATAAGGTTGTTTATTCCTTAGGAGTTTGATGGATATATTTACATTGTATTTTATCTACGTCAGTTTACTCAAAAACCTATTGGAACATAAAATTTTAAACCTGTTTATTTTTTACAAATATGAAAGTTTTCATTTTTTGAGTGAATTGATGATGGCAAAATACTATAACTTGATATTTATTCGCTCAAAGTAGAGTAATCATTGGTTCGTATACGGATTTTTATTATATGATTCTTTACGCGCCTCCTGTCTTCCATTATTGTAGAAACTCCTTAATTTATCTCCTTCGGGACTTATCGGTAACAAAATGGGAAAACTGCGAATTCCATTCAAGGATGTAACATATATTTATTGTACATTTAAGAAAACCAGATATTATTAATTTAGCTGAATTATAAATATTGAAGGAAATTTTAAATTGCCGTTTTATTTTTAAACAACATAGAAAGATGTTTTACGTAATGACATTAAAATAAAGAATAGTTTTCAGCTGATGAACAAAAAATTCAGTCTATTTAAAAAAAATTGCGTAATGCATACCGTTTGCTAACACGTTAAAGAATATAGGTAACTTGAATAAAACAATAAGGTAGGAAAAAACTTGTTCATTAATTTGCATTTTCCTAATTTCTAATTTTCTTTTTCACTAAAGAGTTCTTTTAATTTTCTAAAGTAAGTTAACCAATTTGTAATAATGCTGGAAAATTAGCTTCATATTAAGAGTTAATCACATATCCGTTGCATCTTGTGAGCTTTTTGTTTCCTTCTTTGTACGTTACATGACTTCTAAGCAAGACTCTTCTTCGGTCGTTTTCTTCAGTAAGTATCTTAATTTTGCATATAAGCCAGCAGCTTCCCAGCACAGTGTTAGTAGCGTGTTTTCTAAAATGTCTGTTAAATTTTCGTCCGATATATTTTTAGTCAGGTATTTCAACATATCTGTTTTAATTCTAACATGAAATAATTATAATTTCCGTAAACATGCATACCTTTAAAATTAGATGATGTAACTTTATCAAATGTTGTGTTAATCTAACTAACCACATTGACTTCTTATTATAAACTATACAGTATTAACCAGCATTACTACGCTATTCAATGTTTGACGTATAAGGAAACGAGATTAAAAATTAAGTATAGAAGTTAAGGCCGAATGAAAGAGGTATTTTTTCACTACGCTAGCCAAGGAGGTCAACATATATTCTCTTCATTTTTATTTTTATGTACAAGTTAAAACGCATATACAACATACATATTTATATATATATGTATACCACCACATCGACTTGTTGTTTATGTAGATGTGTATGTACGTATGAACGATATATATATGTGTGTGTGTGTGTGTGTGTGTGTGTGTGTGTGTGTAGATGTACACACGTATACATCTACATAAACATGTCGCGAGTGATTCATAATCAAAGCCTAGCAAAAACTACTGAAGATAAATTGATGAAAATTTGTATACCTTTTTACGGTGTAAGTTCATATTAAAAATGGATTTTTTTGTAGTACCTATTTTAGAGTTAAAATCTAATAACCATGAAATTTACTATCCTTTTTTAATATCACGGTAACAAGACATCAACCTGATTTTTGGTGTATTTAATGTCAATATCTAAAAACCAATTTCTAGATTTTTTTTTTTAAATTTGTACTTGAAAATACTCTCCAGATAAATATTTAAAAACCATTTAAGGGGTTTTCAATTTCATTTTTTATGGGATGCGTAGGTGTACGGCGCGGCAGCTCAATCAGCACAGCAACTGTAACTGTTACTTAATATGTGACGCGACTGGCTGCACCTGCCTCCTGTTACTTGACTAAAAAATAAAATAAAAATTGATCGCAACGGGAAATGCAAGTAACCATATAGAGCGGACGAAGCCGCGACGGGGATGCTAATTATATATATATATATATATATATATATATATATACGCGCGTTTATGAACAACTATTGACAACTTACGAAAGGTGATAAGTATACTCATACCCTGATCTCTCGTGTCCTCAGTACGGCTAGATCTAGTACGTAAATTATTAGTTTAATCTCGTCTTATTAAAAAAATTTGAAAACTAAAAAATCAACCATCGATCAAAAATCAACAATCAATTTGGTATTGAAAATACCAAAAAATCAACCCTCGTTAATATATATATATATATATATATATATATATATATATATAATATGAGAGAGGGAGAGGGAGGAAAAAAGAGTGTGAGAGAGAAAAATCAGTAACAAAAATGATTGGTAATTAAACACAATAGTTATTTAAAAAACGAATATTTTTTATCTTTGTCTATAAAAATTAAAAATGACTGTTGACAAAAATTAAGTAGTTTTAGAAAATTTTACTAGAGAAAATTCAATTGATAATCCTCGATATTCTTTATATACATATATATTTCTGATTGTGATTATTTGAGAATCGAAGAAATGGTCATCTAGTATTAGATTTTAAAAATGATTTTATAAATTTTTTTTATGATGTTTTTTACTAGCTTTCTGTAATACTAGAATTTAATTCATCGACCTTTTTGCATAAATCTTTTATTGTATTCGTTACATTAATAATCTTTTCTGTATAGGTCATACTTCTGAATGACAAATCATTATCGATCAGATCTGATTCTTGTTTGTCCTTTAAGTCTTTGCCCATCTTACATTTCTTTTAAGTTGCACATCTTATTTTGTTTCACCTTAGGAATACATATGTAGACCTGTATACATATAAAACATGTATTGTAGTATGTATTTGATGAAAACCGTATTATTACTATTATTGCTAATTACAATACCTTTTTTGGTTAAAATAATCAGGCCATTGAATATCAGAAGCTAAAATAGGACAGATCTGGATCAGTTCATTTTTATGTAAATGAAAGTTTTGTTTAACTTTCACTTGAACAGTTTCAATCAAAATCTGTGTTTTTTCCTATATAGGAACTGTTATAAAAAAGCTATTATCATAAATTACTGGTTCACTTTCAATTAAATTGGTCATCATTTGTAACAATATATAGAAAGGAAAATAACGTATTTACTCTTAACCTAAGATTAAAACTTATCTTCTCTACTATAATGTGTATTTTTTCTCATTAAATTAAATTTAATATTAGACTGAAGAGCTTTTATTTATTTCTTATGAATATTAAATTAATATTACATATTAACAAATCTTGTAGCCAATTCACTTCATAAAGTATACGTGCAAATAAAAAATGTTTGTATAATTTTAGTCTTTTGAATAAATTAATGAAATCAAACCAAACCGTACTTACGTCTTAATATTTACTTAATAAAATATAAAACAATGAATAGATTATAAAACTAAAAACGTTTTTGTATTAAATCCCTTCAAAATTATTTGACAAGGCAAATAATAAAGTTTTATTAGGAACCAATGCGATAAGGATTTTTTGCTGAATTAATCATAAGCTCGTTTTCACGGAGTGTTTATTTGAATTAATAGGATATTCGTTTTTAGATAAAATTGTGTTTATGTGGCGATTTTCCATGAACGTTTCGGATGTATGTAGTAGTATCCTTTTTAACTGTATGTATGTACTACAATAATTAAAAAAATCATCGCATAATTTTTATACATGTCATCTAAGTTTAAAACCGATTTACAAAAAACCACTGCTTCAGGAAAAATTTGTATTAACATTTCGTTTGTCTTCTATATCTTTGTCTGTCTTGGTTTCACCATCAACAATAAGAATAATAAGCTTAACTAAATAATAAATAAACGATTTATTATTATGTCAAATTAATATGTTGGACAATTATAAAAACACCTATTACTTTTATGAAGGAATATAATACATTCATTTTAATACATTACCGTACAAATAATAAACATTTCAGTTACATAATACATATAATAACAAATTTATTTATAACTTTCTTATATATCAAGAAGAATGTTTTAATTATCTTTTTAAAGTAATAATAAAATGAAGTTCCTTTGACATTAAATTAATATAATTTAATAAATAAAGGATAATAGTAAATTTACATTATATTATGAAGCAATTTTTTTCCACATCATTACATTTTGATTATATAAATTATTCTTATTGAAAATTACTAATGTTACGACACAGCTTTGGCAAATAATGTATATCAATCATTTAAATATGCTTAGTACAAAAGAAATACATAAAAATTGAAACTCGATATACTATAGTAGATACTTATCATGAAAAGCTTTATAGTTTCTTATTTTAAAAATATTAACTTATCGAAAATTACCTTTTTCTTTTTCCTGTATAAGTTTATCACCTAATCAAAGTTTTTTTTCTTTAATTTTTAAGTTAAAATTTAAACGCATTGCGAAAATAATTTTAATGATTATTAATTTTTTTTTCTTAATTTTTCATAATTTGATGAGAATTTAGGAACAAATACAATATAATTGTAAATACAATAATTTGTAAAATTAATGGTGTTGGAATGTGCCGCGGTAATCATTTTCAGTTTGTCATTTTCAGCTTATCCATAACCAAGCAGAAAAAGCGTTATTTTTCATAGGTTTCAAACTTTAATTTGAAAAAAAGAAAAAATACTGTACCGTACATTACAGATATTTTTATGTCTGTCTAAAGTTCTGCGCGGATTATATATACGAGTACTGTGGTTATTTATATACATTCACATCTCTTGATCCTTTTGTCGTGTGCTGCAAACTGTGTGTAACATTTGATGCTATTGGATAGGCTTCAAATTTATACTGCAGTCATAAAAATATAAAATATTTATAATTACATTTTATCTAGAACAGTGTTTTCAACACTACAAAACTTGTAGTGTAACTTCCTACAGAAACTGTAGTGTATGGAATATCTGGAGGTGGGTCTGTAGTACGCTATGGCATCCCCTCCATTGCTCTTAATATCACTCAGCGGCTTCTCATACCAGCAGCCAAAGTCTTATATTTCAAAAGTCACATCAATTAATTTGCAGTGACTTGCACCGTATCTAATTATGACGTCATTAATGTAGTAACGAAACATATTCTGGTCACCTACGGAAGGACTGTCTGCGAGAAGCTCGGTGTCCTTCCTGTCGGTTGCATGGCTATGCATCCGGGGGTAGGGGATGCAAGGCTTCATCTATTACATGGAGATGTGGTATCTGCTCAATGCTGATGGGTGTTTGCGGGGGACAGCCCCGACCAGGAGTGGTGGGAGGCTCCGACGTCCCACCATCAATGATTGGACGGGGACTCCTTCGCGGCACCTCTGGGGGAGGGAATGTAAGACCATGATCCCGATGGGGATCCCCTTGGGGGTTCCCATTAAAGGCAGAGCATAAAGACCGGAGTCCCGGTGAGGGAACCTCTTTTGGGGTTCTCTCATTAGAGGCGTGGTATGTACTGCAAGACCGAGTCCGGCTACCTGGGCGGGACCTTATGTTTTGCCGAAGTAATTTCAGACGAAGACACCCCCTGGAGCGGAGTTATGCTTGTATTTGGGTACGGCTCTGGGGGGCGGAGTAAATGAAGGTGAACAACAAAAAAAAAAGGAAAAAATATATGAAATGAGTTGTTTATTTATTATAGGCTGAAATGTTTTTTTTTGACGAGAAGTACTTATTTACGAAAATTGTTTTTAAATAACACGTACGCATTCCTTTTGTGGCAACCAGTAGCACGTGTTCCGCAAGCCGGGTTATAGAACTGGTGAAGAGGAAGCAAGTAGAGCCAGCATGTAGGGAGGACCTTCCTCTATTTTTACATGTACTATATTACAGGGACATTTTAAAGGTAAAAATGTGTCTTATTTTGCTTTAAGACTTGCAAAATTAGAACTTTCTTAATTTGCCAAATCGATAATAATCTTCTTTTGTATATCATCAGGACTAAAACTTAAAATATGCTAATATATGAAAATCAAGCTTACATAATTAAAATATAATGATTATCGCAACTTCATATGGATCAAACTAGCAGATCTTTTAACGTTTGTTGGTGTAAATACGTAAAATTTCATGTAATTCTCTGTATGGAAATACTTCAGAACTACGTACCAGATATATTTCTAGCTATTCAGAACTATGAACGGAAAACGTAAGAGTTTGATTCATTATTCTTTAAAAATTTACTTCTTACTACCATTTTCAGTTATTCTCCCGCTTGCGTTTTTGTTTACCGTCATTTTTACAGACTTCTGTAGCAAGTTTTTTGTTTTTTTAGGTGACTGGCATCGACTACTTTGGTCATTTTACCCTTTCAGAATGGAAATATGTGGAGTATGAAAAATGATTATTAAAGATAATTCAAAGCAATATAAGAAAGTGAAAATATGGTTATAATATTTATTAGATTATAATATTTTGTAATTGTATATATTTACAACGAATTTCGTTACCCTCCTTTAACTTATACTTTTATTATTTCTTATTTCTTACTTTTAATCCTCTTTATTTAATGTGTTTAACATTTTATACAAACCAGAAATAAATAAAATAAAATAGATTTACTGATATGTTAAGTGATCGATAAATTCAACGTTTATTTTTAATTATTTACATAAGGTAAGTTTTTTTACTATTGATTTGCATTTCTTTTCAACATGTTCATTATTATAGCGAACTTGTTCATTATCACTTCAAAACGTGTGTGCGTGTGTTTTATTCAAGCTTTTAAGATATAAGTAGTTTTAATCTTCATGAAGAAAATGTATTTAGCATTTATAATTTTTACTTTCTTTTAGTCAAGAAACTGGTTTCTCGGTAAATGTCGATAAATTTTTATTGTATAAGTGATGATAAATTATTTTGTTGGTGCTGTTATTATTACATTTTCTTGTTTTAACGAATATTTTTAATTATAATTTTTATTTTAATAGGTTTTATGTTAAGTAACAAAAATCAGGTACTGTAGGCTGTTTGTTTGAACACATATTCAATTAATTAAACACTTTTAATTAAATTTTTGAATAGGCTTGCTGTTGTATTTGTAACGTTAACGTGTTTTATATAAATATAATAAAATTCATTTGCACATTTACTCGTTAGAATTTAATCGAAAGTCCAATCTGATCGAAAATTAAAAAAAAAAGTTTTTATTAACGTTACAATATCATTTATTCACGCAAATATGTTACTCTGTACTTTAACATGAACGATTTTAAAATGTCCGTTTGCATTTCATGTAGTAATTTACATTTAGATTCATTCTCGACTGAATGAAGGCAATTCTCGACAAATGTAAAATTGTTATAGTAGCGGACGTATACCTGTGGAGAGGCCAGAATAAATAATAATTCATGAAACAGGAGCTGTTTTAGTAATTGTTAGGGTGTAAACTATTTGACAGGGCTAAAAATAGAAGTAATATTAGGATTTAAATACTGTTCGTCTGAAAGTAAAGTAAAATTGTACCTGTACTTTAATACGAAATATTTGATCAAAATTCCAAAGATAAGTTCGGATCTCCGGATAAGGGTTTTTCAAGAGGATTACGTCAGAAAATAACTATATATTACGTTACAAAATATAACACTATTACCAAAAGCGTTGGGTGTATTGTAATTTAAAACGAGAAGTAGGCGGTTATGAAATAATGTTGTAAACAAAGATAAGTTTTTAGTCAGAAAATTGTTGTTTGTTTTTAGTGTATGGGAATGTAAAGGGTAAAAATAAGTGAAGACAAACATTAGAGTACAAGCAATAGATATTTGTAATTTTAATTCATGTTTTAAGTTTAAAGGTTAGAATCGGAAATAACAACAAACCTGTCAAAGTTTTCATAACCAGAAAATCAAACAGCAAGTGGTTTGTCTGTCTTTTACGGTGAACTAAGTTAAATTTTTACGGTGTATCTTTCATTGTGAGCAACATACATTTTACACGGGTAAAAAATATGTTGAGATGTTTCCTTCTGGATCAACGTATTTTCTTTTAGTAACCTTTGAGAATTTTATGGACTAATGTAATAGACATCACCACTGTATCGTAGACCAGTTTATTTTTTTAATGTTTTTTTTATATATATATATCAGCAACTGAAAGTAATTATGATGGTGAAAACAAAGTGTGTTGTTAACCCAGCTGATGATACAGGAACATTTTTTTATGTATAATAATGCCTGTAGTGAAAATAATATACGACTTCATTTTTTTTTTTTTTTTTTATGTAATATATTTGTATTTACATAATATACCCTATCATTATTTATTATAGTACCATTATTTTTTATTAATGGCTCTGTTATATGAAAAAGTTGCTGTAGTAAATTACAAGAGTGGTTGAAATGTTCGTAAACAAACAGCAAAAGCTCCAGATAGTCTAGAAAATATGTGTTTGTATTAAGTTTTTATAGTTTAATTCCGCTTACCTTAGAAAAAAATCTACGATTTACTATACTGCATCCAAGCAGATTTACATTAAAATGTGAGTATATTTAATAAACATGGTCAATCAGTGTCTAGAATTTACATTATAATTGTAGACCTTAAGAAAGTTGTTGCACAGGCTGCTTTACACATAATTTGCAGTTCCCTATGTTTACTTTAAACAGATTTATTAAAACTGATTATTACTTCCTTGTACGAAGTAAAGGAAGTATTGTGATCGCGAAATATTTCAGTTTTCAGATTTTAACGGAAATATCCATTTTGACTAGTTATGCGAGTTACATACGTACGTATGTAACGATTAACAAAAACGATTAGCCGTAGAATGTTGAAATTTTTGATTTTGGACTTTTGTAACACCTAGTTGTGTACCTTTTTTATTGGAATCGACTGGTCCGAAAAAGCCCAAAATCCAAATCTTTTGGATTTTGGGCTTTTCTTAACTGCAGTAATAAGACCTTCATTGAGGCTTTTCAACGATATATCGTAAGTGTTACTTATTTTCATTAATTTCAGAGTTATAGCCAAATAAAATTTTAATTAATGAAATATTTGGATCTTACAATGGGAAGGCACATCGGTTCAAATCCGACTTCATCTCCTTTTTTTTTTTAAATTTAAATATATTGATTTATTAATAATTATTAATCTTTGATTGAAAAAAAATTTCGGTGAATAATAATTCAATAATAATAACAATAAAAAAAGAAAAAAATTCAGAAGTTATTAATAAAATAAAATTTTATGTACTTTTCACTTAAAAAAAATGTGTATATGTAATTTAATAGACGTACAAGAAAGTCATGTAGTATTCACATCAAATTTTTTTATTACTTTAAATCAAATTACTGTGCATAATTTATAAAAAAATTCCAGATAGATAGTGTATGAATTTTGTTACTCGTTTCGGTGTTACTGATGTTTATTTGCGAAATCTTCAACAGTTATGTAGTAGTTGTTGCGTATATAGACGTACGTCATTGTATTGTATTATCAGTAATAACGATTACGTGTTTGTTAAAATTTACTTTCGATTAAGTATAGATTAAATGTGTTAATATCAAGATTTCCGTCCATAAAGAATATAAATCAATAAAGTGCATTAGCTTTCGTGGCTAGGCAGCTATAAAAGTGCTTAATTATCATTTTTTCGTTTTGTTTTTTTTGTGTTATATTTTCTACTCCAAAAATAAAACTAAACATTCTAATTCATAAACCGAGGAAAATTAATTTTCGTGTAATATTCACATCTGGGACGTATAAACAATAAGCTCAGTTTTTCGTAAAAGTGTTGCTTCCAGAGCAACATAAATGGTGGCATCGATCTGCATAATATATTTTTTTTTTTAGAAAATCATCTGCTTAAACTGAAGGATGTTGAAGAATTACTAATTTAACATTCAAAAGCCATTTCCTGTTCTGTTATATTCCCACATTACCTCACGATTTTTGCGTCAACGTAGACTGAACAAAGCAATAATAGAAGAGAAATTTGGAATCAATTAAAAAAAAAAGTTAACCATTCCCATAGATTTTTAGTATCCTTGAGCTTTGAAAATTTTCTAATGGCTTTACTTCTATTGAAGTTGACGCAGTTGACATCATCAGAAACTAGATGACTGAGAAAGTTGACTTGGGGCACTGCGAAGCAAACCCAGTTGTCACAGGACAACTGTGACTATAGACTAATGTTACTTAATCATATAATATGTATATCATCTTCCTGTTCTTTAAAATAAGTAAGCAATCATCCAAATAGTTAAATATGAAATTAAATATAATTTTATAAAATAAAAAAAATTGATCTAAAAGACAAGTAAGAACTTGAGCTCCGATGTTTTAACCAAAAAGTAATTTTAACTTTCTATAATCTATAATCGAGCTGGTTTTTTGTTGGGCCTGCAGACCGAAAAAGGATTCGGGTAATACACTAATCCGGATGACGAACTTCTCTAAAATTTGTCAGTAATCTTGCTTATCTTTTCCATTTTAGGAAGTGCGAGGTGATAAAATTACCTTTTTACTTGGTTTATTACTTACTAGGTTAAGTATCTCCTGTGATCAAGGAATTTTACTCTTTAATTGTTTGGCTAAAATATCAGTGTTGAAATAATTACAGAAATTAAAAATTTCGGACTTCTGTTCAACATCTAAATTCTTTAGATGATAGCCAGAATCGTTACTGTGAATAAGGTACTAAAGGATAAAAAAAGGCAATAACATTAAGAAACGGTTACATCAATGATATTTCATCTGAAGAAGTAAAACAGTTTAGTTTATTCGAAATTTTAAATTTATTACTGCCTTAAAACATGTGGGAAATTATATTACAATTAGCGTATCATGTAGAAGATGAATGCGTTATAAGCCGCAATTTCTTGTAGCTGGAAATGTAATAAGGTTATGGAGTAGTGCTCAATCCACAGGCCTAGTTGTATATCTTTCAGCTGGACATCAATTCCTTCCGTTTATACTAAAATGTAAGGTATTGATAGTGGCTTGAATTATATTCGATGTTTTCAGCAGAGCAGTGCATAATGTCAACCAGACTCAAGTGCTACTGGGAAATGTATTTTATTAATGGACTAAATGATCGTGGATTTCTGGTAGGTAGATGAATTATTTTTTGTTGTGAGAATAGCATCAGTAAAAAACAGTTAAAATTCAGAGTATTGTACTAAATTTGGTTAATCGGACATATAATTAGACAAATATTACATTGCCCACCTTAATGAACGTACAAATTTTCGAGCATTTAAGTAGTTAAAAAATAATTATCGTACAGACCGTATAACTGTGATAGCTTCTTTGTCCTTTGACCACGCGCAAATAGGGCACTTCTTGATATAATAAATAAAGTATGTTGAGATTTTTTAATGGGGAAGGTGCAAAATAGATTTTCAAAAATTGGTAATTCTTTTAAAATCTATCCGTATGGTTTGTGCTCTTTTTAAAAATAAAAATAATAATTTCCTAAAAAAATAATATCCACAACTAATAAAAAAAAGTACGGAACTGAAAATTTAGGATTTAAATAAATAATTTTTTGTTTCATAAATCATGTTTTTTTTTTTAAGGAAACCTCTTTTTGTCATATTTAGTACTTTTTGTAGGATAGTCATATTTGTTCAAAAAAACAAATATGATTAATCCTACTATGCTTTGTAGTCAACGATTCATTTTTTTTATTAAAAAACCAGATATATGATAAATCAAAATAATTTGATTTATCATATTAGTTTGATTATGATCTTTGATTATATCCCTACAATTGGGAGCATTTTCGAAAAATGCTCCCAATTGTAGAATTTTATTTCATTTTTATTTGTTAAATAAAAATAATAATTTTATATATACACAGCTTACTTAATTTTTAATTTCCTTCTTTATTATAATTTTATTTTATCGTCAAAAAAATTACTAAAAATTACGTGTTTTTGTTAAAATTAGTTTATTTCCCTCTGTTGTACTTAATCCATGTTTTCTTAATTTAATTTTGTGTTGTTTTTTTTTTTAATGAATTCTTTATTTTTATAGTGCAGAGTACAAAAATAAGATACTCCATCTACCAAGGTAAATCTTTTTTAATGTATGTTTAAAATCGCGTTAGTTCGTTTCACGTACATGACAGTTTGAAATTCTCGTTAGTTACCGGAAATGTTCACAGTAAAATTCTGTATGTCATTAAAAAATAATTTTCCACTTTTATTTATTTAAGAATAGCTCACGATAAAATAAATATAAAACAACAGTTATTGTTTGACAGAAAGTTTTCTTTCATATAATTCTATTGATGATAGCGGGACACGAAGTGTGTTAGAAAGTGCGTATCCAGACAAAAGAAAGCGCCTTACAGACTCCTCCACTAGAATCAAGTGGCTCCTTCCTTACACAGTTCTTGTGTCCATCCGATGTACGAGTATGTATAACCCTGATGCACCAATCAAGTCTTGCATAATAATCAGTCGAACGTTAACATTTGTATTTCTATTATCATTTTATTTATCGTATTTTATTTTGTATGAATATTCTACGTTTTATATTATTCAGATAGAAAAATAAATACCAGTATATATATTTTACTCGTATTTTTTTAAGACTTTTTTCACCATAATCATAAGTTTTTTGTTCCTTCGTGTGAGGTATTGGTCTGAACATTTTTTTTACACGTTAAAAGTCACATAAATACTTAATATATCGAAATTTACTGAATTTTAAATAAAAACTGTAGTACTAATTAATCAACTATTGTATCAGATAAACATTTTGCCACTTATCAGATTAAACAGAAATTTTTTTGTCATTTTTGGATCGGTGTGGATCTCGTCTGTTACATTCTATCGATCTCAGCACAGGCTATTTATTACATCCTACTTCTTCAGTAGTCTGCTTTATCTATTATAATTATTATGTTCTTTTAAAAAAAAAAAAAAATTGTGATTGTTATTCATCTTTTCAAAGTGCGTATCAGATGTAATTTCATAATTTATTTTAAGTTCTTGGTTCTATTTGAGCATATAATTCCTTCGTAACTCTTAAGCTGCTTTTAAAAGAGATATACCTTAAAATAGTAGTTTTAATAATCCTAAAATACAACTTGGCTCTTTAGAGAAACATTAGAAGACAATTAGAAGATGTTTAACAGCCGCAGTAACAGAATAAATCTGATAACTTATTTTTGAAAGAAGAGAAAAAAGAAAATTGAGTCTTATTTTGGGATTTTATTGGATTCTGCGGGAAAAGGAGTACTTTTTATGAAAGAAGAAAAGGATTTTTGTCTATGACAAATTTCCTCGTTTTTCAAGTACAATCGGCATATTAGAGCCTAAAATTAACCCTTCCGTTGGTAAAGCTGAATTTGATATTACTCTTCTACTTTAATTATTCTTTATTGGAAGAAAAATAAGTTAGTTTTTTAATCAGTAAAAATTAAAAATTAGCAACAGTTCAAGTTTGGTAAGAAAAAATAATAATTCTAATATTAAAGTATCATAAAAAAAAAATTAACATCAGTTTTCGACATTTTTGATTGTAAAATAAAAATTAATTTTTAATATTTTACATCTGCCTCTGGTTAAAAATTTGAAAAATTATTCTACCCTGGTTAACGCCTCGTTTAGAAAAAGCAAAGTTAAAACGCAGTAAGTAGTCAATTGAAAGTTACCAATTTTGTAGAAATCTTATGAGATTTTTACTAATTTGTAAGTTGTAAAGTTGAACAATCTATAAAGGTGTATACAATTTTGTAGATTGGAGGTTTATTACTTTCATCCCTTAATGATATTTAATAGCTTCAACTTCCAATCCAATAACATCTCAGTTTGCGAAAAAAAATGTTTTAAACTTGCAATTCAATAGTATGGAAATTCAAAAGTTAGAAAAATCTTTAAAAAATTAATTTTCTTTCGTCGGGTGCTTTGATGAAAATTAAAAAAAAAATTAAATCATATTTTTTCCATAATGTTTTATGATAATATCATTTTTATTAAGCGAAAAATGTGCAATATAATCATTTTCATGTATGTACCTTCTATAAAATGGCTACACAGGCTCAATTGTATCTCACCAACCTTTCATTGGTTTTTTTTTTTTAATATTTTACCCTTAAAACACATTATTATAAAAAACAGTTCCAAAACATGTAATGACGTGCGCGCACGCACACATACACTCACTACAAACACATAATGCTGCATACATGTTAAAGAGCTTTGTAAACAAAATTTGAAATCTTTTCTTTCTGTGATTTAGTGGACATCAAACGCTGAAACGTAAGAAAGGTCTGAGGAGTAATTTTCTAATCATAATTTTTTCTCACTAATTCCCTTTGAAGTCCAATTCGTACTTAAAGCTTTTCTTATTATTAATCTAGAGATTTTTGACAAAAATTTAATATAAATATTTAAATGTGTTAATACAGAAAGTTAAGCATACATTTTACGACTTGCCGTTTTATCAGATTTCTGGCCGTATTATTTTACTTTCTTCATTAATAGTCGTCTTCTATAGTGCATAGTATGACATGGTTTTGGCCAAATGTTAAACAGATAAAGTATTGGTCTGCTGAACGTAACCGTAAATTTATTGATATTTTGTTTTCAATTTGTTTCTTATTTTTAGTGTTAATCCATTTCGATATTATATTTCCAATAAATCTTAAATTAAAGGTTAAAAACCGTTTCGATGAAATTTAAAATCAAAGGATTACAAAAACCAATCTCGGTAGGACAACGCCATAAGTAGACTTCATTGAAACTGGAGAAAAATTACATTGAATTCAGGAAAAGAAAGAGTAATGATATCTTGGCTTAGCAACGAGTAAGAAACAACAAACTGATAACCTTAATCTAACGTAGCTTAGCTTTCAGTGTAATCCGGGTTAACGCTGGGGAAATTTAATATTAATAACTATCATTGAAAACGAACGGGGGATTTAAGATTCAGGTAAAGGAACCAGATTCGTTCAATAATTAGAACTAGAAATAAATATATTATGGATAATAATAATAATTATTAATAGTAATTACCTTGTAAATAATTGTAATTTGATATTTTATTATTAATATTAAAATCTTCTATTAAATATGCTGATTTTTTTTGTATTATTTTTATTATGATTGTTTTTAATAATAGACATTTTACGTTTTGTAGAATAATTAAATTCATATTAATTGATTATTTTAGGTTAATTATATCTCGTATGTAGAATATTATTAAAAATACAAATTATTATTTTGTAAAAAAATTTCAGTCAACTGTATTTTTTACATAATTATTTATTGCTGTTAAACGTTTTAATATAATGATTTGCCGAAGGCCAGCCGGCAGTAGTTATGTCGTCAAACCGGCGAAAACACCTGGGAAAGCACGAACGGTGGGTGTATTCATGAACTGGGAACACTATTAGCATTTTAATGTCATTTCCAAACCTTTGTTCCAACGCAGTACCGGAAACTCCTCTACCGTTCCTGTGTTATATGATGGGGTGAGGAATTTTTGAGCCTGCTCCACCCATAGTTTGTCGCCCTTCATCTGTGGGCAACAATTATAAAATTTATTGATTTTTTTCTGACACAAAATATTGAACAGACATAATTTTGAAACAAGACTGTTATATTCTGTATTTATAAAATCCTTAAAATAAAACCCTTTTAAGAAGTCGTGATTTTGTCGGATAAGTATTATTGAACAGTTAAATTGTATCTTAAAGGTCGATGATAATTTTCTAAGTTTTGTAACTTACTTTAATTGTATTTTTTTAAGTATAACTGATTTACAAAATGTATATATAGCTTTTGTTCATTTTTATAGCTAATGACATCTGACATTCAAAACTTAAGCATGTAGCAATGGAGCATTATAACGCTTCTTTCTTTTTTCATAAGAACTTTATATAGTGTCATCCTTTTTAAATCGAATGCTGTTACCGATATTTGTTTATTACATTTTAAGATAGATGAGTTGTAAGAAAAGAATGTAATGCTCGGTCGTGCCTGAAATGTATCTGTGTAGTTTAAAATTTAATTTAATTCTGAGAAATGAGGTGATATTTAAAAGAGGAATGAAGGATTTGTCCTTCAAAAATAAATAAAATTTATTTTTCTGCACTATACATGCATTGCTGCAAATTTTATCAATTCACACCACCTTAATTTAATATATTCATTTAAAAACTAATATATTTAAATGAACTGTAAACATTTTTATGTTAGAGTGGTTGGCCTTCCAACCTACGCCGGGTACCTCTCTTTAACTGTCATATGTAGGTTTATACGTTTTACCGACCTGGTCACTGACAGGCAGTCGAGTGTGGTGTTATGTCTATTCCTTTTTGCGTAACTCATACAAAATTGTGGTAGAATTACGAGTTGATTTTATGGAATCTTTGGTTCATAGGATGATCAAAGAAATTGGATAGATATTAAATAGTAATAGTAAATATTGGTTCATGATATGATTGTTCAAACCAGAAGTCTCCGCTTACGAACTTACAGTTATAATATAAATATGGTGTAGGAGCTCGACGTAATTGCAGAGTTGTTGTAAACGGTAGGTTGGTAGTTAAGCATTTATGTCATGGTTACTGATGCACCAAAATGTACGCTAACACTTAGCGTTCTAGCGTGTTATCTGGTTATGCAGGTAGGCGCCCATAGCATAAGCTCTCTTCTTTTTCTTATAAGAACTAGTCTTTAAAACATAAAAGAGTTACCCATCATTAAATAGGATATGCGGTCTTGGCTTGTGAATCTTAGCATTAACAATTCCTCTCGCTTGGCGATCCGGAGACATAAACTGTTATTTCTAGCATCGAATACAATTAAGTTTTGTTTTCTATTTGAATGGTGGATGCGGATGTCGAATATCAATCGAATCATTCAAAACTGATTAAACGATGATTTTTTTTTATAATAAACTGATTTGAAAAATGAAATATGTCTTAAAAAACGATTACGATTTTGTACAATATGTTTCTGGTAGCTCATTTTCTGTTCTGCGAAAGAAGAAAAAAATTACTTTCAATCTCAAAATTAAAAAAAAAATCAGATTTTTTGTATCTGTAACAATGATTTAATGTTAGGTGATTAAAAATAGTTGCAATAAAGACTCTTCAATAGAAAAATATCCAAAGAAAAGGAAAAAAATAAAAATCAGTCGACCGGAATTTGTCTCGAAAACTTAGAAAATTTTTGATTTGAATTTTTTATTCCAGCCTGTATAAGATTTTTTAGTGGTATATATTATTTAGTTTATTGCTCTAAAAACATTCTGTATATATAAACGTTCATTAATTTTTATGCAAAGTTAGGTAAGAGTATTACATAAGCAGCCTAC
Organism: Lycorma delicatula; assembly: GCF_047948215.1. NCBI lineage: Eukaryota > Metazoa > Arthropoda > Insecta > Hemiptera > Fulgoridae > Lycorma > Lycorma delicatula. The sequence goes on from NC_134456.1 coordinate 134,463,424, forward strand.
ATACATTCTAAGGACAAACTTTGTTATTTAATCAAGGTATTGCTTTCATTACTATGCTAATAACCTTAATTCCTCCTACATGAAGACATTGATTACTCTAATTGTTAATTCAATGATAAATTTATAGTCGTACTTTGTTGACGGGTAATTTTATTCTCTGATTTTTAATTTGTGTCATTACATAACATAGTATTTTTATAAAGTAATAATATAAATACTGTTTGGATTTTATGTATGTATATGTAAATATTTACTGATAAAAATATCTATTGCGTATATTATATATTAGTACATTTATTATTAACGTTCGTAGTTAATTGTAGTTTTATCTTCTGTATTTATTGTCATACTTAAAAAATACTTATTTAGGAAATTTATTAATAGGAAATTGAACTTTGATTTTTAATTAGACGTCTTTAATCTCATTTTCTTTCGATATGCATATTTAATATGTGTTCTTTCTTAATAAAGCTGTTATAATTCGATTGGTTAAATCATTTTTTTTTTTTTTAACATTGTTATGTTTTTTAAATATAAAAATAAAACTGCCACCTCTCTATTTTTTTTAATTTACTCGTGCAATACATTTTTTCTCTCTGTAATAAATTTTTTCCCTCTACTGACTGGAGACAGTGTGTGATGTATTCGTTCTAACAGAAAAAGATACATTAATTTGTTGCTTTACTCTGTTTCATTCTTATTATTGTGGTATTTGTATCACATTTTGAAAAAATTCTCTGGTGAACAGAGGAAGGGTATTACTTGTAGGGCTGAATAACATCACCTGCATTTCAGCGGACTTTTTTTTTTCCTGCATCCCTGGGCCGGATATCCAATTAAGTATACTCGGCCCAGAGACGTGTCTTTTGACTCTAAACGGTCTTCCCGCCCACCGGTTTTACACCCGGCACGGAAGGTCAACCGCCCCGGTACTAGATCTTTTCTTGCCTGCCTCTAATTCCCGCCGACGAGGGCAAAGCCCGGCTATGCCGTTCCGCACCCTCGCCGACAGAAACCGGGTCTCGGTCTTTATGCCATTTGCCTCAAACCGGCGCGACCAGCACAAGGAGCGCTCGCACCCCCAAAACCAGCCACGCCGGCCGGGTCTAGGTCTTTTAATTTTATCCCCGCGGAATCTCCCCGGAGTCCCCGTCCCCTCACCGAAACCTGCACGCCAGGGCATACAGGCTCTCAGAGACGGGGCTGTCCACCTATCCCTATTTACGATTGAACCTAACGATTCCTTTGTCGCGCCTCCTCTTCCTTAGTGCGAAGAACCGTACCGGCGAAATTGTTAAAAACGTTCCAGTTCTGCTCCCTCCTTAGCGACCACTCTACTATGTTATTCGCGTTCAGGTTATTGACTGCTATGAATTGTGTGTATTGTGCCCATCTTCGGCATTCGAACATCGTATGCTCTGCGTCGTCCACCTCCTGGCAGTAGTCGCAGTTAGGTGTGTCTCTCTTGCCGAATCTTTTTAAATAGCAACCAAAACATCCATGACCCGACATCATCTGTGTTATGTAAAAGTTCACCTCGCCATGTTGGCGATCCAGCCATGCGTCCAAATCACTTATTAACCTTTTGGTCCAGGCCGCAGCGTTAGTCTCTGCCCGTACTTCCTTCCACCACTGTCGGGTCATCGCCTCGGTCTCAGCTCTACTACACCCTTCCGCTCTCGCTTTCCTGCTCTTGATCTTAAGTTCTATCGGCGGGACCGACGCAAGCACACATATAGCTTCATATGACAGAGTACGATACCCTGCCACCACTCCCAACAATGCCGTTCTGTGCATTCTTCGCAGTTTATCCTTGTTTCTTTGTATCCTGATTGCATCAGCCCAAACCGGCGCCGCGTATAACGCCGCAGACGCAATCAGTTTCCGTTTGGAGGCCCCGGTACTGTGTGTTCCACGAATAATCTTCTGATGGCTTTTATGATGAGCCCTACTTTTTTGCACACATTTTCTATATGCCCACCAAACTTGAGACTTTTATCTATTGTCACCCCTAGGTATTTTAGAGGACTTGGTATACTGATATGTTACATACAGTGTATTTGTCTCAGTGATTTAGGCGATGGGAAACCACTTTATTCCTAACTATTTTTAATAAACATGGGATGTTGTTATGAACGGTTATGCAATTTTTTGTTCAACTCGCCCAAAAACATTACGGTTTTGGCACTAATTTATATACATTATATAATAATATTTTAAAGAAAATACGATACTTGTAAAGCGGGTTTATCTGAAATACCTGGAACCTCTACGTAGAACTGGTTAGCTACTCGTCTTTATTTTATCTAAAAGATGACCAAAATTGTAAAAAGAATTTTCCCTTTTTGGGTGGAGTTATTTTGACAAGTATTGTTAGCGATGTCTCACCGATTTAATTGGAAATTTTCTCCGCAGAATTCCCATTTCCTAGAACTAAAGACTTATGTGAGTGACATTCATATAATATTATTCCCTGTGGATCGAATATTTTTAATTTCCATGAGTTTTTTCCGAATGTTCTAACCCAGTAAAACATTTTTTTAATATCCTGTGATTAATTTGAAATTTTAACTCAAATCGTTTTGAATTTGTATATATGACAACTTTTAAATGCCTTACATTAATAATATTTAAAACTTCTCTCAGCAGGATTAATGAAATGAATAAAAAATAACAGTTTCCGTTTACTCTCATAATTGGATAATTGTCATTTATTCAGTTAGTAAGATTTTGGATTTTTAAAAGATTTTTTTTGTAATGTCTGATTTTTAATTTCTATGATTACCAGATTTCGTAAGATGTGATGTATAAACATGTAATCGTTGGTACATTTGCCTCTAAAGTCTAGCGGAAACTTTCTCAACAGTCATTTATTTTTCACGTTGCTCCTAAAATAGGTCCATGTCGGATTCATGCAGGTCAAGAACTTGAAGAACCAGACTTAATAACAGATGCTTCTTTTGATATTTATTCGTCTGATATTTATTTGTAATGTCTGATTTTTAATTTCTATGATTACCAGATTTCGTAAGATGTGATGTATAAACATGTAATCGTTGGTACATTTGCCTCTAAAGTCTAGCGGAAACTTTCTCAACAGTCATTTATTTTTCACGTTGCTCCTAAAATAGGTCCATGTCGGATTCATGCAGGTCAAGAACTTGAAGAACCAGACTTAATAACAGATGCTTCTTTTGATATTTATTCGTAGTCGGTTCAGATATTTAATGTGCGGTGTATTTATTTCAGACAGCGTTTCTTATTCACATGAAGTACTGTTTCACCTTTTTTCTGCGTTTCTAAAAGACGTGATTTTATTTCGTATTCTTATTTTTATGTAAAACGAGAGCAGTATAATTTAGTCCTTTAAAGTCTCAAATTTATATTTTTTTATGGTGAGAGTAGAAATTCTTCCTAATCTTGATTTTGAAAAGTTGACACTTATTATCATTACTGTTGTTCTAGATAATAATACTTGTTACCTTCTATCTTACTAAAAATAAACTTTATATATTCCTTGCATAAAATTTGACAACCCTTAAATTTAAGTGTTTACTAAAATTTGAGATCATGTTTTATAATTCGTGTAGAATATATACTACTGTATTTTGTAAACAAACCTTCGCTTAATGATTGCATAATTTCATCATTGTTATTCAAATTATTTAGGATATTGTCAGTTTTTCGTTAACAGTAGTTTACTCGTTTGTTCGTTAAAAATCTGATAATTTTTGTGTCCTATAAAATATTCAATGAAATTTTGTACGTTGCAAGTTTTATGGACTTTATTATACTGTAAATTGATAAAAAATGTCCTTGTTAAAACAGTCGGGAGTTCTATTTTCTCAGTCGTTACTGATCTACTTCAAATAATTTCGTATTCAGAAAGCTCATAAAAGATTCATCTGATCAACCTTGAGGAATACATTTAAAAAAAGGAAAAATAATACAAGTAAAGAGTTGAATATAATATTGCAGCGGCGACTAGTCGGCAGCCTGGAACACTGAAACCGCTGTTTATATGCACTGAACTTGAACCCGCTAGCCGCTAGATGAGGGACCATTACTGTTCCTGCGCCGGATATGACGTCATCATTAAGAAATGAATCTATTTATACGTTGCCTTGACTTCTGGCTGACTGCGACAGATTCTGATGCTGAGGTAATTTCCCAGTATGATTCATAATTGTTGATCGATAATCTTAATTTAAGTGAAAGTTAACATTTTATTTTAATGTTTACGTCCTATTTGTTTGTATTTCTTTATTAAAATTCTATAAAGTATAAAATAGTGTATCTTTGCTTGTATTAATATAATCAGTTATATGAATTATTTTAGTTCCAAAAATATTTGATAAAGTTTTATGTGTTTAAAAATTACGACTAAAAGATTTCATATTTTTGTACAAATTTATTTTTATATCATTTTAATAATGTTTTAATGCACTTATGTTGATTAATTTTATTTTATAAACAGTTTTTTTTAAATAAATTTGATTTTTATTACAAAAAAATATAATATTAATCACATTTATAGTTAAAGGAATTCGGTAATAGTAAAAATATATATCTACAATTTTTGTTATCAAATATTATCTTGATTCTTAGGTACGACCACTTGATATAAATAGTTCTACAAATAATTTTTTGGGATTATACAGATTGAAGTTTTTGGTAAATACCAGTTAAAGGCAAAAAATCATTCTCGTATCAATTCCTTAAAACCTATTTATAACGGTTAAATATTTTTTAAGAACTATATTATATTGATTTTATATATATTGTAAAAAGTATTTATTTAATAGTATTATAAAAATTGTCTGCTGTTACTAAAAATATTCTGAGATGTTTAGCATAGATATCATACACCAATAAATATTAAAAGTTTTACAAATATTTTTGGTAAATCACATTTTCAATTGTATTATTTTAGTAGGGCTATTTTTCAGTATGTTATAAAAATTGATTCTAGCTAATAAAATACATTATTTTACTGTAAATATAATATAACTATCAGAATTGTTCAAATCTTAATGAAAATTTCAATTTTAAAAATTTGGAATAATACTGTTCATTGGTATAGTGGATAAAGGCATATTATTGTAATAAATCTTATATATTTATTTATTCAATGCTCAATCTATTGATGCAACGACATTATATTTTTGACCTTCCAGTACAATTTTTCATCAGACATGTTTCTATAATCAATCAGTTCTTTACGTACTTCTAACTGCCCCCAATTCAAAAAAGAACCTTCACTTCTACAGTAACACATACAGGAGATGCGAGGATTTTCATTCTGAAAAGATGTTCCGCAGGACCTGTAGAAATCTCTGGAATCTGTGAAGACACAGATTCCATTCGAGGGTTGTAAGGAATTATATTCTCACCATTAAGTAGAGCTATATGGTGTTTTTACCGTCAATCTGAGTTGTTAGATAATTCAGGAACTTTTGTCTAAGCCTTCGATTTGTAACATTTAATGGAGTGGTAAGACAAACTATATGTTTTAGTCATCAATATTCAGGTTCCTTGCTTCGCAATGAGTCAGCCTTTTCTCATTTCCTTCAATTCTAATGCGAGACAGTGTCCATTGAAAGATAAGTAACGTTAACTTAATCTAATATACCAATAGGCTGAATACTAGATCGTGGATACCGGTGTTCTTTGGTGGTTGGGTTTCAATTAACCACACATCTCAGGAATGGTCGAACTGAGAATGTACAAGACTACACTTCATTTACACTCACGCATATCATCCTCATTCATCCTCTGAAGAATTATCTAAACGGTAGTTACCGGAGGCTATACAGGAAAAAAAAGAAAGAATATACCAATAGGCTGCCTAACTTCAGATCTTCTTGATATTATTGGGAGACCAACGTCGAGATTTTTTGGAGGGTAGGTTTAGAATCACAAAACAATATTACTTTCTTCGGAATTTCAGATCTGGCCAACGGCTGTTTCAAAGCGATATTAATTGCAGCTCTCTATCGAAATTAATTTGATGACGTCCTATTGATAAACAAAAACTGAAAAAAGAACTATAGATACCAACTCCAACGCGCTCTCCATTCATTGTCAATATAAATATGGACCATTCTGGCTTGGGATAGTGATTTTTAAAAACTTTTGCGCGATGACTTCAATAGTATCCCATCAACATCCGATTTCCTCAACAGCTCACCTATGTCGAGCCTAGCTTCAATGTTGAATGTACGTAATAGGCATTCTTGAAGTTAGAGGTTTTCTTTACTACAAGGAGGAACGAACTTCTGCTTTATCTTCTTAACCTGCTGAATGAAAGCCTTTTGTGGTTTTAAACGTCTATGCGGACATATCTATGCTAGTAGTTGTCAAAAGGCAATCTAGTTAATCTCTCGTACTGAAAAATTGCTAATCGTTTTATTTCAATTGCCAATGGCGGATTATTCGTAGCAACTTGCATTGCCAGGATCGGTGTTTTCACAGTCCCAGTAATAAGTCGCACGCCCTGGTTCTCAATCCAGGTCAGTCTGTATGCGTTCAATCTCAGCAAGTTTGCTGACGTCAGGCCCCTCACACCCGTACAACAGGAGACGTTTGATATAAATCTTATATTTATTTTAAACATTGATAAAGAGCATCCCCACTTCCCAGTCAATCTTTTAAGTATATTTTGTCTATTCCTTACTTTCTCTGACGTCTTTTGAACATGTTTCTTCCCCGACATATTTGTATCCAGGAACAGACCAAGGTACTTGGGATCGCCACCCTTTTGCATTTCCTCCCCCTCATACGCCAAATTAACCTCTGGGTGAGAGTGCGTAAGAGAGAATATACTGTAAAAGGTCTTTTATGTACTAACCGTCATGCCATTTTAAAGGACCAGTTTGCTAGAGTGGTAAGGGCTATATTTAGTTTGGTAGATAATTTATGTATTTTGCTTTTCGGTAATGAAACCCACATAACAATGTCGTTCACATAAAGTTGTATTATGATCCATTCTACTTTCTGTAAAGCAGTTGGCAAGTCGTTCGTCAAGATATTGAACATGTCCGGGCTCAGTACTGCTGTCTGAGGAATACAAACATTTTATTTCCTAAAACCCGATAACGTACCGTTGACCCTCGTAGCATTAAGATATTCCCCCTAATATTAAGTTTCACAACTTTTCGCATAACTTCATTCTCCAGATTAAATCATACGAGTAAGCACCTTTGAAATCCACAAAAACCACCAGAATCGTTTCAGATTTATCCAGAGAGTCCTTAATTTCTTGGCTGAACCGTAAAGTTGTTGGGTGGTGATCAAAATTTCTGAAGCTTGCCTGCTCCTGACGAATAATATTTCTGCTTTCCTCCTGGAAATAGGTGAGCATTTGCAACATTTGCAAACATTTCTTTGCACCATTTGCAACATAGCTTTAGCCAAAACGGTGGAAATATAAATTGGGTAGAAGCTGAAGAGAAAGAGAGAGAGAGTCTGATTAATTTCTGGGTTTCAGAATTGGTACATTTATTGCCTTTCTCCAGATTGCTGGGACATCCGTTTTCCATATTTGATTAAATATGGAAGCGTCCGCAGCGCAACCGGTCCAAGGATTTTGAGTAATTCTGCCACTATCACATCGCAACCAGGCGTCTTTTTGTTCTTTAGGGAGCTGACGGCCCCTTCAACCTCCTGTACGGTGAACTCGTCGTTAAAGATGTCTTGACATTTATTGCTTTATATGTTCTCCTCCTACTTAAGTTCTTTTGGCATCTGAGTGTGTTTTGTAAAATATTTGTTAAGCGGTTTTGCAAATTCCCTCTTCTCTAGGATCTACTTCCGGTCGCCAATAACTGGCTGCTTAAGTGATTCTCGGCTGCCATCCAAGAAAGATATAAGTTTGAAGACTTTGCTGACTTATCCCTATAGTTTAGAGTACCCGGAAACTTGGAAAATTCATCCTTTTTTGATTTATTCACCTCTTGTCTCTTAATTTTAAACGTAAACCCGAAAGTTTGTCTGTTTGTTTTTGTTCTTACACCACGCGAAAACCTACCGATTGGTTACTTTCAGATTTGTTGGATGAATTCGAGTTATTCCAGGGATGGTTTTAAGCCATATACTGAGGACCTAGCCCTCTCGGGAGCAAACTTGTAAATTAAAGATATTCATTAAAGAAAAAAGTTGTTAATTCTTTTACTTAATTATTATATTGCTCTCACCGTGGAAACGAGAAATAAGTTACCGTCTAAGGTGTGTCTCTCTCTCTCAGTCTAATGGTTAAAACTGGTTAAATTAAATTTTTAGAATCTTTCCTTCAAAAACGATGGTAAACATAAAGAAGTACTTCGAGATTTTATTTTTGGTGGTGATATGATTGCACGAAATTATCGTTGTGATGTAAAGCTAATAAAGGGAAAAATTGTTTAAAAATGTTATTGTTTTTACGCGTTCGTAGTTCTACGAACGGACTCAATAGTTCTCTCCTAGCTTCCTATACTAGGATAGTTGATTTATCCAACTTAGAACGGTTAAAATTTGTAAACTAACAGATGACTCCTTTAGCGCGCCCTGATGTAATCTTTATTGATGGGGAAAGTGAGAGAGTGAGTGAGGTGTTAAAGGGGCTCGGGTGTGGTGGCGGCGGCGCTTCAACGGCTGGGTTGTGGCGTGCGTGGGACTAGCTTGTATAGACTTGTAATAATAAATAGTATCTGTGCCTTTGAATCGGTTCAGTTTTGTGCTGTTTGCTTATAAATATACGGTTATGTTTTTTATCTCTTTTTTTTAAATGTAAAGTATCTTTGTGTGGAATTATATTTAAAATTATTTTATTTTCAGTCTTACTATAAAATAATAGATAAAATCATATGTCCTGTTTACATTTATGAAACATGTTATGAGAATTGAATAAATTTAAAATACTCGTAATTTAAATATAATATTCTACCCTTTTTTCAACGTATTCTGTAATTATTGTTTTATTTGGGTTTTCTACAGAAATAATACAGCGTTAGTTAATGTAGTTTATACTAAAAGAAAAAAATAATTAGAAAAATATTTTCTTGAGAGATAATTTCTGACAGTCTAGTTAAACAGTTATGGCGTTGTCCAAACTCTTCACTTTCACTTATCCTTTTGTGGCAATCTAAATAAAAGTTTTCCAACCCTGAACGTACGGCGACGTAGACTACGTCGGGCTTCCTAGACAGACAACGAAATGTCTGTGTAAATATAGTAATAGAGTGCTATAATGTTGATACGTATGTGTACTTTCCATTCAATTAGTTCTATTAATAGTTTCTTACGAGTTCGAGTCAACTTGTTTTTGCCTTTTATAACAATTACCAGTTTATAAAATAGTATGTTTACTATATTTATGATTTCTTCTTCTTTTTTTTTGTAATTCTATTTGTTATTTAATGTTATATTTTTAGCCTACTTTTAAAAGAATTTATCGATTATACATCTTTAGTATTTAATAGTAGCTAGTTTTCTTCATTTTTTTTCCAATAATGTAACTGATCAATTAATATAAATCAATGTAATACTAGGAAGTAAGTATTTTTTTCGACATGATTAGCTCGTTATGTTGTTTCTTTATATTTTTTATTGATATGTTTTCAAAGTAAAGTTAAAAATTTGTAGATTAGAAAAAACTCTTAGAGCTTTTTATTTTCAACATTGTTTATAATTCAAAAATTTGACGCGATAAGGTGTTGGCGAAACATGCCATCTTAAGAATCGACGTACTGATTCAAGCTGATTCACTTTGTGGCTTCGTTTCTCTTTCAGATTGTACGTAATATTTTATGTTTTTCTTAACTGAGATTTTCCCGCTCTGGTTCCAAAAATAACTTTCTTTAAGAGAGTATATATGTGTAAAATGTCACTGATATTTATTGAACTGTATTCAGAGAAATTCATATCAGCTCGCTCCAGGTGTGTTCTCCTAAACGAGTATTTTAAAATTATTATTTTAGTATATTTATTATTTTTAGTAAATTAATATCGAATAAATCTTTTAAATAAATGATAAATTATTTAGAACAAAAGATACATTGTGTCAAATTACCTTTTACATTTCGTAGTAAGATGTAATATAAGATCTCGAAAGCTGTAAATCTTTTTAGACCACGCAATTTGCGGGTGATTTATTATTTTTAATGTTTTTGGATTTGTTTTCGTTTAAGTATTATGTAGATTATGATACGTGATACAATTCTATGTAGTTAATAACTTACTTTTGACATGATAAGGTCACATACTTGAATATAAATTTTAAACTTTCAGAAAAGTTCTTTTCTTCTCATAAATTGAATTGTTCCATAAGTTTATTTCTTTTATAGATATTATCTTATAAAAAATTAACTAATCTTTATGTTGCGTATTTATGAAAAGAGCCTGAAACGAAATGTGTTTTGGATATGCTCATGTTCGTGTGTTTCTTTCCGTTGAACTCGGAACTGCCGCAGGATTTTCATACGTTATGAAATTATTCGTCTCGATTTTGAGCAAGGGATTTGTTTTTAAATCGAACGGTTGGGAGATAAAATGGCGGACGGTATGATACCATTTTTCACTGGTTAACAAAACAAAATTATTTGAAATTCATCCAACGGGTTAGCAAAATAAAGTACTTGAAAAGCAGATTTTAAATTCCTCTCTCCCTCACTCTCAATGTATGTAGATGTATCAATTGTAAAAATTTTTTTCTACGGCGTCTTCTGGAGAAATTTTGAGTTTTATAGAGATTAATTACAACTTTTTTTTGAAACTAATTAAATACGCGTTTTCGACACGTGTCATCATCATCATATAAATAATTGAAAAGTAAATTTACATGCTCTTAGTAATTAACTATTTTATAAATATATTAAATATTTTTTGACTGTGGCACATACCATAACTTAGCAAAAAAGCATTAATCTTTGATGAAACTAATTGTTCAACTTTTATTATTCCCATTAAGACATTAGAATGCAATCCTAGATATTCCTCTGTTGAATTTTTTCTATTTAATCGAAAATCAATTAATATTTTAGACTTATTAAAATTCTTACGAATTACTATAATTTTTAATGAATACATATAATTGGAAAAGTTTTAAGAAAATAATCGTGGGAGGTGAATTTAGTGTATTGCAATAGTTTATAAGCTTTTTGAAATCATTATTTATCTGAAGTAAAATTGATTTTGTTAAATATTTCTTAATACTTAGTTCTGTACCACGATTAACCACACTTTAAATCTATGTACTGCAAATAATATGACGTTAATAAATTATCTGTCTATTACTGCAATTCAAGTTAACTAATTAATTATGATAATGCAAAGTAGGTGTATGCCAAACGGTTAGTGAAATAAAAACAAAACATTTAAAACGGTCAAAACCCGTTTTTAAAAATTTATTTAAAAATTTTTTTAATTAATTTTTTTTTATAAAATACTATATCGTACACGAAATGTAGTAACGACGGACAGTATCATGTGTGTAGATATAGAAAGCGACATCGTTACTGTTGTATAAAATGTTTACTTTAAATTTTTTCTAAAAAATATTGTCTTTTTCTACCAAAGTATTTGTTGGAGATGAAGTAGATGAATTTTTTTTTCGTGAAAAGGGGATTTCTGTACGAGTCATATTCATTCTCGCCTTTACAGTTCACTCTTATTGGGTTTTGGTATTCTTTTTTAATCTGTGTATTAGAAATTGGTGCTTTTAAGTATGAATAATTATTTCAAAGAAATTCAGTGTCATCTACAATAACAGCGTTATACTTGTATATAAATAATTAACTGACTAGCGTTATCTTAATCGTGTGTATAGAGCAGTAGCGTCATAGCCATTATAAAAACTTTAATAGTTTCAGTAATAGAGCTTAAGTATTATAAAACAATAATTTTAAATTTCATTATATGACCCTTGTATTGATAAATGAGGATGTTGTCATTTCAGCTTTAAATTATTGTTTAATATCAGCCATTCATTCAGTTCTCACATCTGTTCCATAGTTTGTTGTTTCGTGAGAATATTGGATGGAAGATGAATAAGGAAACATTTTTAATAATGCATGGATCTTTTCTCTTTCTCTCTCTCTCTCTCTCACTCTCTCTCTCTCTCTCTCTCGCTCTCTCTCGCTCTCTCTCTCTCTCTGTCCCTATCTCAAATAAAGTTTTTAAATCGATCTTCTACATTGTCTGTCCGCAAGATAAATTTTAAGATTGTGATCAATTATACCGTATACATCAATGTACCTAGCGCAGCCAGTTTTGGAAAATTGAAAAATGTGAAAAAAATATTGTTATTCTTTTGAATTTTATTAACAAAATCACCATTGAAGATTGAACCTGTAAACTGTATTTTTTATTTGCATAATGTCAGTAACAGTCGATACATAAATATTTAATTAAACCATACAAATTATATTACGTATTTACCGTAATTACTGTAATCAGGGCTGGATTTCCGTCAACATAAAATTGGAATTTTATGTTGACGAATTGTTGAATTTTATCTTCGTAATAACTTAATCACTTACATCGAGACTATTCGAAACACAACATTTCTTGAACGATTGTTTATCAAATCATCCGGTCTTTCTTTCACTCGCAACAAAAGAGATTTCTTAATTTAATTAGATTACCTATTCGTGTGTGTCTTGTTGACGTTCAGTTTGTGTTTCTGGAGTTTGGTTTTAAATGATCAATTTACAAAGATATCTAATGTAGAAGTATATACGTCATTCAACCAGGAATAATCAGCAATCAGTCTTCCCTTTATATCACCACTGTCCGTTACAAGTATGTAAGATTTTCCTAATAATACACTGGTCACGCTCCCAGACGTACGCTTATTGTAATCGCTGTGCTATTTTCGTCCTTTTCAAAGAGAAAAATCATGTCGGCAAAGAAATCAGCGTACCCACTTAAGACTTAAATTCATCCTTACCTATATTTAATTCAACGGCGATTTACAGGGCTTTCAGCTGACACATTTCTGTAGAAATTACCTATCCAAACTGAAGTACATTTCACGTATGCGCTGCAAGTTTTTCTCCTATTTTCAGGTATTTCGCGTTTTTTGGCGAAATTCTTTATTTTTATTGGCTACGATTCGCCACACACGAACGTAGAACTATGTTATATCAAACTTTTTTGCTTGTAGCACGATTTTAATGCTTCTTTGGGTAAGCAATAACATGAAAATCTTCTCTTTTTTCACTCATCCTGTATTTCTACTATACACGAACGATCGTTGTCAAAATGAAACTGATCATAAAATAACTATAAAATGATTGATAAAAATATTTTATAATGAAAGAAAAGTAGCCTATGTGAAAGAGAAATGTAAAGGACAGCTTCCGCCCTGGGCCCACGTCGTGGATAAGAGTTTAATTTTGTAATACCGGTAATTACTTGTAGACAAGTTTTTTTGTTTTATCTAAATAATTTTCTTTCATTGGATTCTTTTGTTATAACTTGTTACTTTATAAGAGGTTCGTGTTTTAAGACTTATATGCCATATACTAAGTTAATTATTAAAAACAATTCGTTAAACGAGTTTTGGTTTGGTATTAAGAGTATTATATTTTGTTTTCGATTCTGGGGTACGTGAAAAAGCAAAATATTTTAACAGAAAGTATTTCCATTTTTACCACCCTTTCCGACACATCCTATTCGTTAGGACTCCAGAATTTTAATAAGTGAATAAAGCTATGCATTTCAAATAAAAATGGCAATGGCCTCTTATTATTTCTTTATTTTATTTGATCTATTTTTATTGTATTATGTGTATTTTAATTATTATTTTAATTGAAAGGTTGATTATTAATAAAGGGTTATTTATTGTGAAGCAAGATATTTGAATTGTTTATATTATTAACTAATGGAAATAATATATGTTAGTTATAAACTGTGATGTTGGGTTGTTCATTCAATTTGCATTAGTACTTTTCCGCCATCTTCTGTTACTTGTTTTTAATATTACTAAGATTTCCATGTATGTTTTGTTGTGTCTAGCTTACTGGCAAAAAAGTTGTTTTCTGTACAGTCAATAGTTAGATTTATATATTATTAATAGGATATATGAAATGTTCTGCCAATTTTGTCCTTGGGTAATGTTTTTTGAGTATTTCTTATTTCTATAATGTTATATAAAAAAAAGTAAATGTACATAAAAAGAAGACCACCTTTTTATGTGATGACAGACTAAACTGTAATTATTGAGAAAAAAATATGGTTCTGGCAAAATAAGTAATAATTGATATATATATATATATATTAAATATGCTAACTTATTTAACGTATAAGAAGGCTTTTGAGTTATAGATTCTAGTAACTTATTTAACTCCACGTGTTCCATATATTAATTTGAGCTGTAATGTAAAATACGAATGGAAACCAGATGGCAGGTGGATGACATTGTTTAAGCTAACAAGAAGTAGGTAGCTACATGAAATAAGCTCTGTTATTAAGGGATTTCATCTCTGACAGAAAATAAATATTTAACTTTTGATTTTATTGTTATTTATCAAGTATTATTATCTTCTTTAGTATTAATATTTGTTTACTTTATAAATAAAACGTTTTTGTGCTATGAATAAATTACTTTTTATTTAGTTTTTGAAGTTAAATAAAATTAATAATTTTCACTGTATGCACTAAACTAGTTTCGATATTATTTTATAGAAACTTTTGCCACATATTTTTGCGCTACTTTCCAAAGAAATTCACTAGGTTATTTTTTTCCTTTTAAGTTAATGTAAACTGTTAGAAAATATTTCTTACTTTTTTATGGATTAGTTTTTACTGAAGTTAGAAAACCTATTTTCTGTTTGTAGTCAAACAGTAAAACCGGACTTCGTGACATTTTTTCCAGACGTTTAACTTTAAGTTATTATGTACGATTATATGAAATTAAATTTCGTATTTGTGTTAGTAATTTTAAAAGACGTTGATTATGCTTAATTGTTATAATAATCTATCCTCAGATAGTAGAAGAAGAAAGAAAACACGGAGAATAATTGAGAACATGTTACTTTTATAAAGAAAATTAAAAATAAATGGAGTAATTCATCCATATTTGGTGACGTCATTTCTTGTAGTTTGACTATTAGAAATTACACATAATAATAATCTTTGAGGCGTAATTACAGAAAGTTGTCTTCAAATTCAGTAACAGAGTTACAATTTTTTTTAACTTTTTATTTCATTGTTGCTTCTGACGATTTTTTTTTTAATTTTTAATTTTCTGACTGATTATATGCACTTGATTTTATTCTGTGCCAATCTCTTGATATATCTCTTATATCCTATTTCCTCAGTTACGTGTTTCATGCCTTATCTTTCCTTACTGATTTTACTGTCTACATTTCCTTCTAGAATCGAATTGATTAATTCAGCATACTTTAATACATGTTTACCGACCTTGGTTTTATACAAGATTCTGCTAGAAATTTTCTTTTCTCTAATTCTCTTTAAACCTTTTCAGTCCCTACTCTATTTTTCTATCTAATTATCAATAATCCACCTCATTTTTCAGTCTTCTTTTATACTAATGTACATAACTTATACCTCAAAACAACCTCTATACAATTTTTTTTCGTTGAATTCTCTATTGTCCATGTTTCGCTGCCATAAAGTTTTATCTATATAAACAAAAGTGTAAATGTTCATTTGTTCAAAATCTTAATCTCCGAAAGTTCTTCACCGATTGCTTTGAAATTTTGACACAACGTTGCATTCGAATACGCGCGTGTTTTTATGTACCCACTATTTACATACCTAAGATGTCACATCTGTGACAGATAAAAATATGCTTTTTTTGAAAAACAGCGCTATCTGTTTTTCAGCAACACACGCTATGATAAATATTTTACGATTCCATATCAGTGTTACCGAAAAAGGTAAAAGCGAAGAAGGAGGAAATCGAAAAAGAAAAAAAGGGAAAAGGGGAAAAGAGAAGAGAAGGGGAATTGGGGGAAATTAAAGGGGAAACGGGATATGGTAAAAAAGAAAGGGGAGAAAGGGAAAAATGGAAAGGGTAAATTTTGTGAAGTTCCGTAATGTTCATTTTGTTAATGTTTTATCAATCTTTCAATTGTCCTCATTTAATCTATTTACATACTCAAATCTAGCAATAACGAAGCCGGGTCTGCTAGTACTCCATATAAATATTTTCAAGAGTTTGTTAAAACTTCTTCAACCTTACGTTTCATATCCGCAAACTTCTTTTCCCACTGCTTCCGCAAAGCTCTCACTCCTTACGTAAGTTTGTTTTTCACATATTCTTCTGTGATATAATTCTATTACTTCCGGTGTACTGTGTTTACTTTTCTTATTAAATCCATCATTCCATAACATTTGTAACATTTTTTATTCTTGTTAAATTTCAAACTGAATTTTTCCCCTTAGTAATGAATTAATTATTTAATTATTTGTACTCATAATTGCTTCAGACATATTCCTAATTTCAACCAGCCAGAGAATCTTTATAGTTTAATTTTTTCGCTTGAAAAAAATTACTGTTACTTTGCTCTGAAATTTTTCTATTAATTCTTTAATTGCTTCTCTCATATATAAATTAAAAAGTAATAGGAACAATTTCAACGTTTGTTCCTTTTCTTTCTTTTATGCAGTTTTCCATTTCCTAATTTTCTACTCTTGTAATCAAGTGATTTTTGTTAGAAATTATAAGTAACTATTTTTTTCTAATTTTATTCCAATTTTCTTTTATTTCTTACATCTTCTGTTCTATTGTACGATATTAAATGCGCTTACAAGATTTATATAATAAAAAGAAGCTTCGCTTTTCTTCACCCTCTCTTCTTTAATTAAAATTTTTTATCGGTAGTTGTTCACGACTAAAACTACAGATACGAGAATCTATAAAATTGATATTTTGAATGAAACGTTAACATTAAAATACTATTACTCTTACATACTTATATTTTATTAAATATTATTTATTTATATAAACCTCGAAAGGAACATGTCATATTTAGGATTTAAATACAACTTTTACTTTGACAACTTATTTTACATTTCATTTTTTAACGATAAGTAATTTTCCTTAGATGGCAAAGAATTTTACTATCATATTGAATTGATAGGTTGTTAGAACGGTAAGTTAAATGTGGTGCGACTGTCAGGTTATTCGCTTTGTCTGGCAAAGGACCACCCACCCGCCCGTCCTTTATACTTCGTATGTTAATCAAAAAGGTAATATTTACCTACACAGTCTATTGTATATCCTCATACCAAAGGTTATTATCGTCCACCAGTTAAAAATAGTTTCATGCCTACGTTTATATATAGAAAGAAGAGATGCGGCCAGTGATGCTTCTGCTTTAAAGATTTATCGCCAAGTGTTGTATATCTATCTAACGTAGTCTACAACACGCGCTATTCTGCCCACCTTCATTCTAATGAACTATACCGTTAATTTAATACGGTTTCTTACATTTTTTGTGACCAGTATAAGACAATATGTTTCGTAATATAAAATTTTTAAGTAATAGTTATTCTTTATAAATAGCCTTCCGTAACGTTTATTTAATATTCTACAAATATATATATATATATATATATATATGCGCGTGTGTGATATGTCATCAAAATTTTATTACTGTCCGTTTGGCTATTTTTCTTTTGTTGAAAGACCATTTTAGATTACATAAATCATTCTAGCTGTCCTTTTTGATGGTTATTATTCATGAAGATTGTGTTGTAATAAAAGGGCGGGAAGATGGTCTAAAAAAACAAATCATACTTCATAAGTATATTATATCTGCATACTTGTTTATCCTAAATAATTTTTTTTACTCTTCTATTGCCTTATTAATTTTATATCCAATTCTTTTTTGAGAAATAAATTTACATTTTCAAAATTAGAAACCTTTTTTTCTTTTTATTATGAGATGATTGATTGCATTTTAAATGAAATAAATGTATTCTACGCATTTTTAAATATATACATCTACTTAATTACCTTCTCTATTGCTTGATAATGGCGGGGAGATGGTCGGAAGAAGGTAGTATTCATATAAAGTGTAAGTATATGTTCTTCATTCGCTTAATGTTTAAAAGGGCATGACGTCACACATTCCTTGCATGCTGACACGCTTCCTCTATTTGTTGCCTAAAAATTACAATGGATTATTTTTTTATTTCAATTGGGATTAGGTTACAAAATAAACCAGATGATTTTTTTTTTTGTATAAGAATTAAGAAAGCTCTAAAATATAAGGATTTAAAAAGGCGATTTGTTTGGTACAACGTTTTGAAATATTTAAATAACATTCTCGACAGTGATCATGCTGTTTAGGTGTATTAAGTAATGCAGTTAATGTAAAAGTATGCAGTTAATTTGTATACTTCTTCGACTTGGATGACTCTATGAAAGAAGTTATGGTACTTGGCGACGATTATTTGATAAAAGTGATATTTTTCAGTGTTACATAGCTGTAACGAGTTGTGTACAAGTGGTTTAAAATTTGTTGGTTATTTATGAACATTTTTTTCTAATATGTTAGAATATATTTTGTTTTGAAAACGGTACTTCAATAACTTTAACTACAACTAAAATCGAGTAAAGTTTTCGTAACGTATGTAATGATGCAGTTGAAGCACCAACTCGCAGCATTTTCTAAATAAATTTGATATAAACCCACATATATCTTTTTTAATCCTCGAGCGATACTTGTATTTGATTAGTAATCGTTGGTCAGTACTCGATAGATGCAGTTTACATTTGTTATTATGTGGTGAACACTTTTGTCGGTTATTACTTTAATCATTAGCCAGTAGTTCACGGTTCGGTTTGGTGAAAGAAACGGAACGTTCCATCCCATAAATTTGGGCGTAATATTACGTGCCAGTTCTTAATAGGCTTTACATGACAGCTGTAGTAGCACTAGAGTGGTTCAAACTAGCCTTCCGGCTGATGAGTTGTATCTCGATATTGTTTTTATTGAATAAAGGATATGAGTTTTTTTGGTTTATTATTTAGAATTACGATTTATACGTTCTTGAAAAATGATAGCTCGTTATCCATTTTCCAAGAACCTATAAATTAGTAAATGGATAACTTTGTTATCCATTTTGAACTGTTAGAAATTAGTTCTTGGAATTGGATAACTAATTGAATAGCCCTTTGATAGAAATAAATCTAATTTGTTTTCGAGGTAAAGGTTTATTTTTCATATTTATTGCAATAAACAAGTCATGAGTACAGTTAACGTTTGAAGTCCGATTTCCCTAAAGACTTTGCTTATATTAATATTTTTATAAACAAAAATGATGGTACTATAAAATGGGAAAAAAATTCAAAATCACTTTATTACAGATTAATTTATTTCAAACGAACATTTACAAAAACAGGAAGCCTCTTTGAAGTAAGAAGAGGTTCTTGTTGTTCATTTTGCCTTCTTACAAAAATTTTGAAGTTGGATAATGTATGGATATCGGACAAAAGTAGGAATTAATATTTGATTCATGACTATTATGATCGTATAGTTCACAACTTGATTGCTTCATTTACATAAATTGCTGTGAACAGTTTCTGAAATGTTTAACATCAAACGATTTTTATCATTTTTTTTTTTTTAATTTATTGAGAATGATTTTTTTGCCCTTTCCCATGAACGCGACGTATTACATATTATGAATCTTGAATTAAAACTTATATTTTTTTAACTCTGTAAGAATGAAAAAAGACAATGGAAACAAGAAAGTAGTAATAGTATATTTTTATACTCTGTTCGAAAATAAAATTATTTCCATTGCGGTGGGATCTAGTAGAATGGTTTATAGTATAATTAAATATCGCTTTAATGACAGATAATTCCTAGGATGATTGAAGTTGCTTCTTTAGGAACTTTCTACTTGTTCTTGGGTGACTTGAACCATTTTGGGTTGTATGGTGCAGATCTGATCCTACTATATCCATCCTGGGGATTCCGGGACCTTTAGACCCAGTGGATATTTGGTTTATTATTTGTTAGGTGAAACCGACCCGGGAGCTATATGTTTCCTATCATGTGACTGAAAAAAAATGGTTTTCAATTGAAGCCCGTTAATGGGTAATTCCGGGTCTCTTAATTTTTTTTTTTGTCTTGAGTGATTTGACAGGTTTGATGCAGCTCTCCGAGATTCCATATCTAGTGTTAGTCGTTTCATTTCGGTATACCCCCTACACCCTACATCCCGAACAATTTGTTTTACATATTCCAAACGTTGCCAGCACAATTCTTCCCTTCTACCTGTTCCTCCAATATTAAAGCGACTATTCCAGGATGCTTTAATATGTGATATAAGTCTGTCTCTTCTTTTAACAATATTTTTCCAAATGCTTCTTTCTTCATCAATTTGCCGCAACACCTCTTCATTTGTCACTTTATCCACCCATCTGATTTTTTACTTTCTCCTATAGCACCACATTTCAAAAGCTTCTAATCTTTTCTTCTCAGGTACGCCGATCGTTCAAGTTTCACTTCCATATAAAGCTAAGCTCTAAACATATACTTTCAAAATTGTTTTCCTGACCTTTAAATAAATTTTTGAATAAATTTTTTCTGAATGAAGGCTCGTTTCGCCTGTGTTATTCGGCATTTTATATCGCTCCTGCTTCGTCCATCTTTAGTAATTCTACTTCCCAAATAACAAAATTCTTCTACCTCCGTAATCTTTTTTCTTCCTATTTTTGTATTCAGTGGTTCATCTACATTTCATCAATTTCGTTTTGCTCTTGTTCGTCTTCATGTGGTAGTTCTTACTACGAACTTCATTCATGACGTTCATTGATTCTTCCAAATCTTTTTTACTCTCGGCTAGAATTACTATATCGTAAGCAAATCGTAGCATCTTTATTTTTTCACGTTGTACTGTTACTCCGGATCTAAATTGTTCTCTAACATCATTAACAGCTAGTTCTATGTAAAGATTAAAAAGTAACGGTGATAGGGAACACCTTGTCGGATTCCTTTTTTATTACGGCTTCTTTCTTATTTTCTTCAATTATTACTGTTGTTTGGTTCTTGTAAATGTTAGCAATTTTTCTTCTATCTCTGTACTTGAACCCTATTTTTTTTTAAATGCTGAGCATTTTATGCCAGTCTGCGTTATTGAATGCCTTTTCTAGGTCTATAAACGCCAAGTATGTTGGTTTGTTTTTCTTTAATCTTCCTTCTACTATTAATCTGAGGCCTAAAATTACTTCCGTTATCCCTATACTTTTCCTGAAACCAAATTGGTCTTCTCCTAACACTTCTACTCTCCTCTCAATTTTTCTGTACAGCATTCTAGTTAAGATTTTGGATGCATGACTAGTTAAGCTAATTGTTCTGTATTTTTCTCATTTATCCTACTTTCTTGTGTATCATGATTATAACATTTTTTTTTTAATTCTGTCGGAACTTCCCCTTTTTCGTTAATATTACATACCAGTTTGTATAATTATCTATCGCTTCCTCCCCTGCACTGCGCAGTAATTCTGCAGGTATTCCGTCTATTCCAGGAGCCTTTCTGCCATTCAAATCTTTTAATGCTCTCTTAAATTCAGATCTCAGTGTTGTTTCTCCCCTTCCATCCTCTTCGACTTCCTCTTCCTCCTGTGTAACACCATTTTCTAATTTATTTCCTCC
The DNA here is from genome assembly GCF_047948215.1 of Lycorma delicatula. Taxonomy (NCBI): domain Eukaryota; kingdom Metazoa; phylum Arthropoda; class Insecta; order Hemiptera; family Fulgoridae; genus Lycorma; species Lycorma delicatula. The sequence continues at coordinate 134,485,041 of NC_134456.1, forward strand.
GTATAACTCTTCAATATATTCCACCCACTCTCTTCCCTATCTTCTTGTTCATTACGAAACCTACTCCTGTTTGCCCTTTATTAACACAGCTTCAAGTGTTAATTATTCTAAAATCACCAATCAATTGTTTGTGATTTGCTTTGGGACTCCCGCTGGTGAGGGTGGCCGCGCCGCCGGGGTATGTTAACCAGTGCGACGGTGGTGTGGCTCCCCTCCGCCGGTGGTGGTCGTGATCGTGACTTTGTAATGCCACGCGAGACACCATGATGGAACCGGGAGAGGGTGAGGGGTTTCTCCCAGGCTCCTGTGCGAACCGGAATGAGGTTATGTTCCCCTTGTTAGGTGACCTAAATTGGTCGACTTCTTTGGGTGTAGGTCTGAATTTCTATGTTGCGTAAGACATAGTTTTGATTGGTATGAGATTTAACACTGAGATTGCACTGATTTAACTTTAACCTCGTTCGTTTTCTGAGGCATTCACATTCACGAACGGTGCTGTCAAATCTGTACTAGGCGCGGGGTTCGTTCGCGCTTCCGTGGTTTCTTTCAGTTAGTTTGAGGAAATCGTGGTAGATTGCATGTGAAGATGTCCGTTTGAGACTTACGTGAAGGCGGTACTTGATTTGTATTTTACTGATGCAAATGTCTGCCAAGGCATTTACATGGGTGGCATCCCGACCGAGGCCTGGCTGATTACTGTGAGATGTAATCAGTTAGAGAGTCTAAAGACGACTTCCGGTAAAGCCCCTCAGGGCTTGGAACGGAGGGGGTGTTGTGAGTATGTTCCTCCTACGGGGTTGGGATGCCCTCTTTCAGGAATCATTCCTTAGTCTAGCTCTTAACAGATACCTCCGATATGATTACAGCTTCGTTCCAGCTACTCTGTATCATTGAGCACTCAAGCCTCCTCACCATCGGCAAGGTCTCATGATTCATAGAGGGAGAATCTCGTAATATTAAACGTAAATTGAATGTTCATATTAATTCCGTTCTCTTGGACCAAGGATTGGATTAGTCTAAAATATTCACCTCACGTTAGAAATTAACTTTTACCACTTAAGAGCTATTGTCATTTATGTAAGTTATTTTTAATCGACGTAAAGGAATTTTTCCCGTAAAGTCACGAGTAGTTACAGCTTTTGTGCACGACTTTATTACCTGTGTATTGTACAAAATATTCAATGATAAAACGCTTTGGTTGTGCAAAAATAAATGCTTATTTTTATGTCAAATTGATTTATGAAAACGAATAACGTTAATAAATGTGTGGCAATGGTTGTCTGTTGTATAAAACGTTTACTAAACTTTGTACAGATGTTAATATTGAATTGAAGGAGCACGACTTTTACATGTTGGAATATGTTTTACGTAATACGCATGCGTGGGTAGATAAAACGATAATAGTTGGGAGCACATCAAATTATAATGATCGGTCGACCGACTGGTCATAGTCGGGTTCATATCCAGTTGCTCCTAATAAGGCATTGCACCCTGCCGGTTCTTCTTTCATTCATAATAAGTAAAGAGGATGTGGTTCAAATGTATAGATTTACTACTTACTGAACTGGACCGCCTTTTATGTTCTTATTATCTGAATTAATCAAGTTCGATATTAGACAGACCAATATAATAATAACCTGAAACATACCTTTAGTAATAAGTATTAAATTTAATATTTTATTATTTTTTTTTATCTCGTTTAAGATAATTTTATGGTATTCGCTGTGATAATGAAATCGATTAGTTTACAGTCGGGTAACGCATAACTTAGTAAAAAATTGTCTCTATTACTTTCTATTAATTAAAAAATATAATTTACGTAATTTTACGCTACGCACGTAACTCTATAATAAGATTTGTATAGTTTTAAAAAAGTAGCTTCTGTTATCGGTGCTATATTTGAAAATATTACCCCAATAAATTTATGTACCGACATGATCATTGAATCTTATATTCCCAAATAAAACAGCTTTATCTCGACTGCTTGAAGTATTTTCAAGTGGTCGTTTCTTTATTGCGTTCTTTCAGAAGAACTGTACCAAATCGTGTTAGAGACTGAGATTGTAGATCTAATATATCTTAATATTGTGGGAAATTTCGTATCTTTTCTCTTTTATTTAATACCGCTTCCTTTCGCATTTCCCTCTGTTGGTTTGCAAGATCTATCTTATTTTAATGTTTTAAGAACGTTTGGTTTTGGTAATTTTTTTAAATTCACAGTCCTTTTGAAAAAAAAACTAATAAATTTTCTGACTTTGCTAATTAATTTAAAAGGAATTTCTTTTTATTGTTAAAAAGAAAATAATTTTTGCTTTTTATCTTCCGCATCACAACCATTTTAACACTGGAATTTTATGACTTATTTTTTAAATGTAGGCAATTAAAGATCAGTGAAAAGTTGGACGAGTACAATGGTGTTAAAAACAATAAATTAACACTATTAATCTCTGTCATTACTCACCAACTGCAAGAGACCTTGAAAGTTAGGATAAAAAGTGTGTTTCTTGTGTTATTTTATATAAAATCATTTAAAATATAATTCATTTATAATTTTAATTTATGAAGTGTTATTTTAAGACATTTTTATATGAAAAATTACTCGTGAATAGAGTGTAGACTATGTTTAACAAAATGGGTGTATAACAATTTTGGGCTGTAATTTTTTACTACGATTTTGTGGTTTTCATTTGAGTAAATTTTAATTATTGTAATAAAATAAATAAATAAAACTGATTTAAAATTCCCATTAAAAATTAAAAAAAAAAAAATTATAAATACCGTATGCTCTTCAGATCTTTTTTAGCTTGGCTTTTGAAGTCGGCGCTAAATTACTATAAACAACTTATTAACTCTTAGTTGGCGTTGTCTTCAAAACTCTATAATTAATTAATAGAAAAAAAAATATTTTCTTATTTTTTAGTCCTTTTTTTAAATGGTTTTATTTTTTTAATTTTTCAATATTTATTTATTTAGTTGTATTTTAAGTGATGGTAAGCGTACAAAAAACCGCCGCCGAATAACAATAAAACGTGTACATCATACATAAAGAGAGAAATCTGTATATTACTAAAAATAAGAAAAAATGTAAGGAATTAATGTAAAATAAACCACTAGTGATCGTAAGCTAAATATGCTTACAACGCGGGAGTATCTATTATTATTCATTTTTTACCTTAACTTTTCTTTTCTTTTTCGCTTCAGTAACTTTGAATATCTGAATGATTTCAGATTATGCCACCATTTCATTGGAGTAAATCAGTGTTAAGTATTGATAATGGGAGGGGGAAACATCTTCACCAACATGTTCGTATAATTCATCGTTTATCAAAATTTCTATTTAAGTTATCTGGAAGAGATTTAACTGTAGGATTACCGGAGGAATTCCCTCTAAAAAAAATGAAGAAAAAAGAGTCATGGAAATTTGAGACGTTTGGTCTTAAGTAACCTTGAACTTGAAAAAACCACATGAGCTTAATTGAAAATTTCCTCTTTCTTTTTAAGTCGTTTTAAATTTAATGTTGAAGAGCGATATTCTTCAACAAGTGTATTGCATTGTTTATTAAAAAATGCGTTAGTTAACATTAAATTCACTTTTTCTCGTAAAATATTTAGTGGCAGTCTTGAATCATACGGTTGACCACGAATGAATTTCGAACAATAAATAGTCTTATAGTTGGTTATTTTTTCAGTAGCTTATTCTATTGTTTGTGTTTAATTAAAATTTGAATTACTTTTGATTCAACCGATTCAGTTTGCGTTCTATTTTATTAACTGGTATACTGTAATTTAAGACAAAACAAAAGTGACAAAAGCAGTTGTTGTTTTTGTTAAATTCCAATAAGGGAATGTAAATGACTAGGTTGAAAATGACAATACACTTTGCTGCATATTCCATCTAGTAAAATCATTGTCTTTTTATAACCCCGAGCAACTCTTTGAATACAATATACACGAAATAATAGCGGAGTCTGGGATAGTATCTTTAAAGGTAATTCAAAGAAAGATGGCTTTATTGCAGTTACTTTTATCTCGGAATGAATACTCAAACAAGCTTTAGCTGTCACACCACTGCTAATATAAAATATCAAAACTGAATTTTTACAACTTGATACGATTTAATAAAGATTATATATTCCCATTATTTTGAATAATAGTTTTATATTTTTTACGTTATTCTAGATTCTGCAATTAATTTTCAAAAAATGATTTATTTTTCTTAAAACGCATTTCCTATTACAACAATTCAATTAAAACATAAATTATCAGCTGATCCAAAATAATTACTACATTACTGGCATTACAATAACTGAGAGTTCTAAGGTTCAAATCCTAGTAAAGGCAGTTACTTTTATACGGATTTGAATATTAGATCGTTGAATACCGGTGTTCTTTAGTGGTTGGGTTTCAATTAACCTCACATCTCAGAAGTGGTCGATCTGAGATTCTACAAGATTACACTTCATCCACATTCATCTTCTGCAGTAATACCTTACGGTGGTTCCGAAGGCTAAACAGAAAATCAGAGAGCGTGATTCTGTGTATGAACCACTTATTTTAACTATAAAAAAAAAATGTATTAGGATTTGTGAGTGCGTCTTCCATGATGAAAATTTAAATGTTTATTTTCATGTAAAATACTTTTATTTTGACCATATTAGGTAGATTTCATAAGAAAGCTACATATTGTAATGGGTACCATAATTCGACTTTCGGAAAATTTCGACATATCTTCGCGTTTCACATCCCCCAGACCCCAAAACCACCGTCAGTTAAAAAATTTATATATATGTATATTTCACTTTCTTGTAGACTTAATAACTGCCGTAATTTTGCGCCAATCACTTTCAAATTGATACATAAAATATAGCAATTCAAAATTTCGGTCGAGTTCGTTAATGGGCAAAATCGGACCGTGGGGTTGGAAATGCGGGTGGGGCTTTTTCGAAAAATCAAAATATCGCTATAACTTTCGAATGAAGTAAAATAACGAATTAGTTTAAAGTTCCTACTATTCTTTGAATAAGGGCCTACAACTTTCTAAGTAAAGTTTTTAGATATCACCAACCATTCGCCCAGGGGGTGAAAAAATGAAGTTTCGAAGAAAAAATCACCTCCCTTATTAGGCACAGTATCGAATCGGTTTAAAGTGGTTGTTAGTCGTCCTCTAAACATTACCTAAAACCTTTGTCTGTAGCAATTTTTGGTACGACAACTTTACGGTAAAGGATGACCAAAGTGTTGCTATAATTGTAAGAAGATGGAGCTTGTCGTACGCTAAACATGTGAAACTCTTTTCATGTGCAACCATTAATTGAATAAATTAGAAGTTTTTCTTAACTTTAAGGTGGAAATCTTTTTATTCCCTAGGTAGCACCGGTGAAATCTGCCTCCGCCTTCCAGCGTGCCGAAAGGGATTTTTTTAACACTTATGATCTTCAACAATTAGAAGATAATTTTAAAATACTTATTTCTTAAAAATGCTCATCTAAAATTTTTCTTTTTGCATCGATTAAAGCTCATCGTAACATGCTCTGTAACTCACAATTTTTTTTTCATGGAGATTTTTTTTTCACTATAAAAGTATTCAATATTAAAGAACCAACGCCGAACCGTTTGTTTATTCCCACCAATTGGCTATTGGTGGGAATAAACATACGGTGGGAATTGTCTCATAGACTGGCTGTCTACGAGAGAATTCTTTGTCATGTCTAGCCTTATCCGTCCACTAATCCTGTACTTCCCTATCCGATAATTGTAGTTCTTACTCTGTTTTATGTGAGTGAGTGTTTGATCAGTTTCCAACTGAATTCGGTGCAGAAGATGACGTTTGTGAAAATTGGCTTGTCCAACATGATTCGGTGGAAGAAGGAATTCCCTTCACTCTTTAATTTATCATTTTGATTGTTTAATCTCCGTTATTTTTGTAAATCACTAATACGCGGAATATTTCGTGATATCTTATTAATTTGAAAAGATGATTCTCCAAATTGTTTCTGTCAGAATAGTACGACCAGTAATGTTCAGTAATGGCGCTTACCAGATACAGTGAATATTAGTTCTCAGTCCCCTAACACAACAAGCTTATATATTCAATTTATCCACTGCCATAAATCAAGTTAATTACCAGATATTCGACCATTTTTTTTTTTTCAATAGTATATCTCATCAAAAAAATCTTTATTTAAATCTTTGAATTTTTACCCCGGGTAGGGTAAAGATTCAGGGAGTATTGTATAAAAGTGTTCGTTTAAATAGATTGGAATTTACATGAATTAATTTTAGATAGACGGAAAAAGTTATCACTAAATGGAATAGAAACGTAGTCCTTCATTTAGCTAGATATATTATGAACTTTATTACCGTTTAATGTTAAAGTTGTATTCATAGAATATCCTGTACGTTTTTTAGTACAATAAAGAGATTCGCGATCTTTTTCAAAATTTGTATAAGTTAATATATAATAGCTACAGTTATTGGTTAGTAACCTTCGATTTCCTGTCTGAATATCTATCATAAATAGAAAGAGTTATGAAATATTATGGTAAAAATTTATTTCCAGTTGTATTTTGTATTTTTAACTCTACTTGGAATTGAATTTACCGAGTTTAAATCTTATTTCTATAATTAACATCTTGTTCTTATATTATTTATCTAGTAATGACAAATAAAATTATGAACGAACTCATTTTTTGAAAATTTATTTACTGGCTGGAAATATTTTTACGTCTCTCGTAGTATAGTAGGTTATAAATAAATAACAGTGTACGTTAAGTTTCTTTCTCCTTTATATTTACTCACTGAGAAGTCTCGAATACTTTTTTGTGTTTATTTTTATATCATAAAATGCTTTAATGTTATTTAGAATTCAGGCGGTAATTTTGTAACTATTTACAAACTAATCGTTTTTATTAGCAGTTAAATAATGTATATTATTTGAAATTCTAATCCTTCGTAAATATTGTCGTAACTTTTAAAAACATTCAAAAATTTTACATATTATGTATCCACTAACTAATAATAAAATGTATGTAAAGAAATTGCCAAATATTTTCTTTTTTAATAATTTCTCTTTCCCCTAAATCCTTCTCCGTCTTGCTGGGTTGCAAATTGTTGAAGAGTTATACTTATTATCTTTTTGCTACTTCCAAACATCAACCTGCATTCTGTTTTACTTTTTTTTTGTTTCCTTTAAAGTATTTCAGAACCTTCTAAATAGTATTGCTTTTGTAATTTATTGAAAATAAGATTATTTTTAAATTGTTAAAACAATATATTTTAAAATTAAGAAAAATAAATAAGTAAAAAACCGGTTGAAAATTTTCAAAACTATATATAAGAGTAAGACCAATATAAAGAAATTTTATGATATCAAGAAATAGAATTCTGTCTATTCTGGATTCATTTTGTAACGAGTTTTGCGTGGTAGGGAACAGAATATATTTTTTTATATTAGGCTTTATGTAACATGGATACAAATCAGATTGTCGCTAAATTCCAGAATAGACTACTGTGAACTTCGGATTGTTATGTACCGAAAGGGAGGAAATAGTCTAATGTGAGTGGACCGAAAAGAGGAAAATTGAGATGCATGGCGGTGATGTATGTGAGAGGGTGAAAACATCTTGTGTTTGAATGGCCTCGTGAGTAACTGCATAAATATTTGGTTTCGCTGTTGTTTAGGCTTCCACACAAGGGTGGCACTCGATGTCAGTACTATTGTGTTGAAAGTACTTAAGGGTTGTTTATAACTAACTTCATTCCCCCTTACGAGCGGTAGAATATTGACGTTAAAAGGTACTTAAAATCATGTATTAGTTACGGTTTTTCAGTTTGTAAATTGAGTTTAGGATTTTACTGTAACGATTTTTAATCGTGTCCAAGAGGATTGACTAGTAATTATGACCTTAACAGCATGAGGAAATTTATCATATGTAATTCTTTTGTAATAATTTTTTTGTAGATTCAGAATTGAATCGGCGTGAATCGTTTCAGGGTTTCAAATCTGATAGGAGCCAATAAGATAATTATCTTAATAATTTTGTGTAAATTCTTTGCATTTGTTAAACATTGTAAGAAATGTGCAAACATTTTATACTATATTTTAATATGAAATGTTGCAAACGTTTTATCGTAAACTCATTTTCATTCTTACATATTAAGATGGTCATTAGATACATCGTTTACTTGTAAAATTTAGCTAGTAAAATATAATGAAACCGTTTTTTAGCGTAGCGATTTTTGTTTTGTATGTTATAAACTACGAAATCCAAAAATTCAATAATTGCACAAGTAATATAACAAAGAAAACGAGCTGTTGGAATTTTTTTATGGTTCATCTTAAATATATGTGTACCATTCAATTTTTATTCACTAACTTAAAAACAGTGTATACAGTTGGAGGTACTTTTCAATAATATTATAAAATTAAATACACAGCTATAAATTTTATTTACTTTTAGCAGTACACGAAAATAATAATTAAGGTAACAAAAGTTAATATTAATAATTAAGGTTAGAAGATGTGTATAAATGTTTACATCTCTAAAATAATGTTTTGGAATCACATTTTTCATATATATTTATTAAAAATGTTTTCCTTCTGTAGCTTGATCATCAGCAGTATTTTGTTTAATTTTTTCATATTGAGAATTTTATATTGATGAGTAATGTTTGAGCCGTTAAACAACATTGAATGTTAAACCGTTTACATTAGTGAATACAATTTGAAGATGAAACGCAAAAAAAAATAATTCCTTCAATACCTTTCCTTCGATTAGTTTTTAACACGACGTTTGCTTTTTTACAGTTTTTGTTGCAGATATCTCAAAAATAGGAGTACTTACAGATAACAAATTTTAGCTGCTCCGTATATAATAATAATAAAAATAAAAATTTTATCAAAACCTTACAAATATTTCTTGAGAAATTCGAATTTCTCAGTAAGTATAAAAATAAGAATTTTTTAATTCACAACATTAAAACTAGCAGTCGTACCTACCATTGAAGGTTATAGAATACATTTAGCTTTAAGATGAGTAAGTATCATTTGGTGGTATGAAACTTGTTTCTTTAACTTCCTTATACCATGTTAGTGATTCCACTTATATAGTATCAATTCAAACAAAATACGTGAACGTAGTTCACAATTTAATTAATTAATTTTTTTTTACGTTGTTTAATTTAATTTTTTTACCGACGAAGAAAAGTACGGTATTATTTTCGGTCCCATGGTGGAAATGGGGGGGGGGGCGGTTAAAAATGATTTTTCTTTAAGTTTTGAGATATGAGAATTACGAAAATACCATTCCCTTAAATTGGAGTTTCTTCGCGGACGCCCACACACACACACACACACACACACACACACATACATACATACATACATACATACATATATATTGTAACAAGATCGCTATAGCGGACCTGATGAACAGATTTCTTATTGAAACTGACGTTTCTGACTGCAAAATAGTGAAGACGTAGGAAAGGGAAAAGTCGATCTTCTTGCGCAGAACTGCGCAAAAATTTTTTATTTATTTTATCGGCAAAGACTTTTGGGGAATATATCACTAGGGATAGAATTTATCAATATATACTGAAATAGGACAAACTAATTTGAAGTTACAGTACGTATATTTACGCATATCTTTCGGTCTTTTCTTCAGCATTTTTGTTTGACACGATACAAATCGGTGGTATGACGTCGGAAATAGAAGTAATTATTTTCGATAAAATTTCAAATGGATATTCGTATTTGTTCGCTAGACGTATTTTTTAATATAATTGTGGAATAAAATTCAACAAAAAACACTTAAACAATTCAGGATTGCAAGAACAGTTAAAATTTTTTCGTTATTACCTTGGTTAAGTTGGGTTTGATTTTATTGGTTTCATTAAAAAAAAAGTAATATATAGGAAAGTTAAGCCTTAAATTATTCCGTTTAAACCCACTAGTTACCTAAAAATCTTTTTTTTTTGTCTTCAGACATTTGACTGGTTCGATGCAGCTCTCCAAGATTCCCTATCTAGTGCTAGTCGTTTCATTTCAGTATACCCTCTACATCCTACATCCCTAACAATTTGTTTTACATATTCCAAACGTGGCCTGCCTACACAATTTTTTCCTCCTACCTGTCCTTCCAATATTAAAGCGACTATTCCAGGATGCCTTAGTATGTGGCCTATAAGTCTGTCTCTTCTTTTAACTATATTTTTCCAAACGCTTCTTTCTTCATCTATTTGCCGCAATACCTCTTCATTTGTCACTTTACCCACCCATCTGATTTTTAACATTCTCCTATAGCACCGCATTTCAAAAGCTTCTAATCTTTTCTTCTCAGATACTCCGATCGTCCAAGTTTCACTTCCATGTAAAGCGACACTCCAAACATACACTTTCAAAAATCTTTTCCTGACATTTAAATTAATTTTTGATGTAAACAAATTATATTTCTTACTGAAGCCTCGTTTAGCTTGTGCTATTCGGCATTTTATATCGCTCCTGCTTCGTCCATCTTTAGTAATTCTACTTCCCAAATAACAAAATTCTTCTACCTCCATAATCTTTTCTCCTCCTGTTTTCACATTCAGCGGTCCATCTTTGTTATTTCTACTACATTTCATTACTTTTGTTTTGTTCTTTTTTATTTTCATGCGATAGTTCTTGCGTAGGACTTCATCTATGCCGTTCATTGTTTCTTCTAAATCCTTTTTACTCTCGGCTAGAATTACTATATCATCAGCAAATCGTAGCATCTTTATCCTTTCACCTTGTACTTTTACTCCGAATCTAAATTGTTCTTTAACATCATTAACTGCTAGTTCCATGTAAAGATTAAAAAGTAACGGAAATAGGGAACATCCTTGTCGGACTCCCTTTCTTATTACAGCTTCTTTCTTATGTTCTTCAATTGTTAATGTTGCTGTTTGGTTGCTGTACATGTTAGCAATTGTTCTTCTATCTCTGCATTTGAACCCTAATTTTTTTAAAATGCTGAAAATGTTATTCCAGTCTACGTTATCGAATGCCTTTTTTAGGTCTATAAACGCCAAGTATGTTGGTTTGTTTTTCTTTAATCTTCCTTCTACTATTAATCTGAGGCCTAAAATTGCTTCCCTTGTCCCTATACTTTTCCTGAAACCAAATTGGTCTTCTCCTAACACTTCTTCCACTCTCCTCTCAATTCTTCTGTATAGAATTCTAGTTAAGATTTTTGATGCATGACTAGTTAAACTAATTGTTCTGTATTCTTCACATTTATCTGCCCCTGCTTCCTTTGGTATCATGACTAAAACACTTTTTTAGAAGTCTGACGGAAATTCCCCTTTTTCATAAATATTACACACCAGTTTGTATATTCTATCAATCGCTTCCTCACCTGCACTGCGCAGTAATTCTACAGGTATTCCGTCTATTCCAGAAGCCTTTCTGCCATTTAAATCTTTTAATGCTCTCTTAAATTCAGATCTCAGTATTGTTTCTCCCATTTCATCCTCCTCAACTTCCTCTTCTTCCTCTATAACACCATTTTCTAATTCATTTCCTCCGTATAACTCTTCAATATATTCCACCCATCTATCGACTTTACCTTTCGTATTATATATTGGTGTACCATCTTTGTTTAACACATTATTAGATTTTAATTTATGTACCTCAAAACATCCTATAATCCTAAAAATCCTATAAAATAATTAAAATATGTAAACCTTTTCGTAAAAACCATATTGTAGATTATTTTAATACTTATTTAAGAAGTATTTATTAATTTAATCCGATCTACAATACGGTTAAAAGAAACTTTCTAATTATTCAAATATGTATTCTGAATGGACTTAATTAAAAATTAAAATTAAGTTCGAAACGCATTCTGCGTAAAGTATATTAAGAAAATATTAATCTAAAATTAAGAGACTTAATTTTAATTAATTTTTCTGCTTTTGTAAAATTCTATTTTATATTAGCAAAAGCTAACTGTGAATTTTGCTTTAGCCTACACAGGCTGCTACTACAATTTCTGTGTACTACTCATTTATCTAAACATATGCTTACTATTGGATGCTGGTAGTAATGATTGTTGAATAATTCAAAAGAAACGGCCGGAAGGTTTTTAAAACTCATCTCCTGATTACCTAGCAGCAAGCAATAACAGTTGAGTTTTAGTCAGACAGGTATTGTTTATTCCTTTTATATTCTACTTCAATAAAATAAAATCAACAATACAGTTCAACCGATGAAAACAAACGAGCCAAGAACCCTAAATTAGAAAAAAAGTTTTATTCCAATAATAAATGTCAATTTCGTTTTCACAGTCTATACTCGTTCAGTTACGTATACATGAAATATTTACTTGAAAAGACATAAACATTAAATTATTTACTGAAGTGGTTTACGTTAGACCCAGATGTTTGAAACTGTTTTGTATTTTTTTATGGTAACTATTACAGTATTGTTTTATTTCGTGACTTAAACTGTTTATTTGTAACTGCTTCCCTCGTAATTCGTTATGTAACGTAACTTTTTATATTTAACGCCGTTAACAAAAAAACTGCATTGTTGATTGCACTAGAAAGAAGTTCGTTACAAAAATAACCACGATTTTGGTGAATTTTTTTTAATCTTTTTTTTGACACAGCGCTCAAAATTAACTCTATTATATCTGATATAATGAAAAATATTTTTATTTCTCCACTTCTTATATTAAAAAAAATAATAATAAAATTAAAAAAAATAAAGCCTATTCTTGAAAAGTAAGGCCTATGAAAGAAAAGAAAAATAATAGTAAAAAAAAAATATTTAGCGTTTAAAAAACATTTTGTTTTTAAATTGCACAAATAAAACTGAAAAAAAATTCTATGTATTTAGTACTAAAGTTTCGCAAAACTTAGTTGAAAATATATTAATTCACAATATTTCGGTTTATATTATTAATAAGTGTTTAAACATTCACCACCTAAGTCTTTGTTAAAAATTGATAACTATTCCTACCCTGATGACGCCTCATTTAGAAAAAATCTGATGTGGACAACACACGACTTCCTTGTACGCCTATTAAATTACATTCACACACTTTTTTTTAAATGAAAAGTACATAAAATTTTATTTTATTTTTTTTCATTTTTTGTTTGTTATTGAATTATTTATCGTAAAAACGTTTTTACAATGAGAGATTATAATTATTAATAAATCAATATATTTAAATTAAAAAAAGCTAAGAAAAAATATGAAGTCTGATTCGAACCGATGTGCCTTTCCCTAAGATCGAAATATTTCATTACTTAAAATTTTATTTGGCTATAATTCTGAAACCAATAACAAAAATACCATTTATGATATATCATTGAAAACCTCTCAGTGAGGGCTTATTACTGCAATTAAGAAAAAGTCAGAAATTCAAATTTGTTTTGGATTTTTGGCTTTTGTGGGCACTTTTGGTTCAGTCATTGCAATCAAAAGGGGCGGGAGAGGTTCCCAACTAGATGTTACAACAGTCCTAATGCCAAAATTTCAACATCTTATGGCTATTCATTTTTGAATTATGTGATACATACATACAGTGACGTCTGTACGTACCTGCAGACGTCATGCCGAAACTAGTCAAAATGGATTTAGGGATGGTTAAAATGGATATTTCCGTTGAAATCTGGAAACCGAAATTTTTGGCGATCGCAATACTTCCGTTACTTCGTACACGTAAGTAAGAACACTTTTTCGTTTCGTTAAAACACTTAAAGTGTATAAAACGTATAAAAAAATCCAATTTTTAAAAGTTATTATTTATTGATTAGCTAAAAACCATAGATATAAAATGTTCATAAAAATCCTAAACTTTTTCGAATACTCTTATAGATAGCTTCTCAACTCAGCATCTGACTTTTTCGTAAATATTTCAGATTCAATCCTCCTGTTACACAAAACTCTGCGCCCTCATTTATAATTTCATAAATAAACTTATGTAGATTAGTTTATACTGGATAGTAAAACTATTGTCATCACATACACTCATTCATACGTGCAGAATTTTTATACTTTATACTCGACATATTTCAAATCGTAGGTAATAATAGTGGAGAATATTTTGATCAGTAACATTACGTTCTCCGCATACACTCGTATAAGGTTTTTACGATTATTCTTTTAACCTGGAAAAACTGACCATGATTTTTGGCTGCTTCATTGGAAAATGGCGATCCTTAATTATCTCGAATTTTTCGCTAGTTTATGTTTCACTTTGATTTTCCAATAAAAATTATTACGTTAACTTAAAAAATAATTAATTCTTCAGTATAATTTTCTTCAGAAAATTGATCGTTACAATTTATATTGTTCTTGCTAATGGTTTAGAAATTTTATTTACGAGAAGCTATTGTTCTTTCTGTCGCTATGACTTTCGTAGAGCCGATCTGTAATGTTTTTTTCTTTCCATTTCTAGTGTAATGTAATAATCTGTAAGCAGTAGAAGCACACAGTTCACAGCGTGAATCACATTCTGAATTGTTCACAATGAAACTCTGAATCACTGCAATTCACAGTCTTAATACATATCATTTTAAGTAAACTTTTAAACGTGAAATGTTTTTATTTTACGTTGTCACCGTTTGTTTATCTGCACGTATTCTTTTTCCCCTATGCATATCTTTTTTTCACTAGTTCATTAAATCTCTCTACTCATGATGCTTCTTTGTTAAAAGGTCTTTCTTTACTGTTTATTATGTGGAAAGCACATCAAAAAAAAGAAGTGATGAAAAGAGTTTGCGGCTATCTTTTCTCGTAAAAATATATACTACAAGTGTTTTTTTGCAGGCATAAAACAGTGAGTGAGGTCAAGATTTAAAAGAAATGCAAATTACTTTGTATAAAGGCAAAATAATAATTACGGAATTAAATGGTTTTGAGTAATTTGTTTTTAAAATTATACGATTTTGCTTGGTCTTAATGTTGTAGTGTTAAAACTGTTTTTTTTTTTAAAGATTGACAGGAGAGCATATTAAGCGGTCCTAATAAGAACCGTTATAAACGATACGTATTTGTCTTTCGAATAAGTGTTTTAACTTCTGCTTGCAACATTGCAATACGTTTTAACACACGTTTGTATGGATTGTTTAGTTAAATATTTTACAGTAGTGATGTAACACACCGATCTACAGATTTAATTTCTTGTATTTTTAACTATTATTTACTTCCGATGACTTAAGTATTTCTTTTATAAAATAGTTTATTAGTGAATAAATCGTTAAAAATAATTTACGGCGCGTATTGGGTTGCTATTTTGTCTACAGCGGATGTAATTTTTATGATTTGTTGGAATATTAAATAATGTGAATTTTTTAATAATTAAGGTAATTTGCGTTTATTCTCTATACGGTACAGTAAATAAATATGATGTGGACACCACATGGCTTCCTTGTAAACCTATTAAATTACATATACACATTATTAAAAGTACATAGAAAGTTATTTCATTGATAACTTCGGATTTTTTTTCATATATATTTTTTTTATTGCTATTATTGAATTTTTATTTATTATATTTTTTTTTTTTTACAATGGATATTAATTATTAATAAATCAATATATTTAAATTAAAAAAAAAGGAAAATGAAAGAGGAAGAAATTGTTAAAAGAAGATGATAAGTATAAAGAGGAAGAAAATGTTAAAACCAAAGAAAGACTAAAAAGATTAAGAGAAGATGATAAATACTCTACAAAGAGGAAGAAACGTTAAGCCCAAGAAAAGACTAAAAATATCAACAGGATGATGAATAGAAAAGAGAGAAAATTTGAAAACTAGAGAACGTGTACACAAATTAAGATCAGAAAAATTTGGTCAAACCAAAGAGCGATTAAATGATTGGCAATAAAAAACAAATAAACGAAATAATGATCAACTCCGACTTAGGGAGAATATGGTCCGACAATATCAAAGTGATGAACTAAAAGATAAGAATTTTTTGCAGTTTATTAAAAGTAAAAAAATTAAAGTAGAAAATTAAAGTAGAAAATCCAAAAATAATACGATTCTAACGTATAATTTTTTAGTTAATATTAAATAATCAGATGTTTCACCAAATCTAATACGTATAAACATATGTAATAATTTTTATTAAATTACATACGAATACACATTTTTAAAAGTTCATAAAATTTTATTTCACTATTAACTTCTTATTTTATTTTTTATTGTTATTATTGAATAATTATTGTAAAACTTTTTTTTTCCTATTACTGGTCAATAATTATTAATAAATCAATATATTTAAATTTAAAAAAAAGTTAAAAAAAAAATAAATTAAAAAAATGGAGATGAAATCTGATTCGTACCGAAGTGTAAGATCCCTTCCCTTGTAAGATCCAAATATTTCATTAATTCAAATTTTATTTGGTTATAACTCTGGAACCTGTGAAAATAAGTACCACTTATAATATAACGTTAAAAAGGGCTTATTACTGCAGTTAAGAAAAAGTTCAAACTTTTGGGGATTTTAGGCGTTTTTAAACACTTTATCGAGAAGGGGAGTTGCACAACTAGTTGTTACAACAGTACTAAATCCAAAATTTCAACATCCTACGGCTAATCGTTTTTGAGTTATGCGAGATACGTACAGACGTCACGCTGAAAGTAGTCAAAATGGATTCAGGGATGGTCAAAATAGATGTTTCCGTTTAAATTTGAAAACCGAAATTATTCGGCATCACAATACTTAGTTTACTTCGTGCAAGGCAGTATAAATGATTGTTGAATTATTTATTTCATTTTTATTTTATTTTACTGATTTGTGGTAACAAAATCATTTCTGAGAAGTTATTTTTTATATTTACTGGTAGAGAAGTAATTAATGGTAAGGTCATGAGGTCAGGGCTCTTCCCTCTGAATTATAGAAATATACGGAAAAAATAAAACAACTGAAATGTGAATCAACTTGAAAACCCCGTAAAAAAACTACTCTGTTTTTTTTTTTAAGTTTGAGTTCTTGAAATAAGCTTTAAAAAATAAAGGAATTATTCTTAATTTGGTGTCGACATCAAATTAATTAAAAAATTATCAAAACATTGCCATCTAAAGGACTAAACAGTACTATTTTATACGTTTTAATTGCGTTTTTCAAGTCAGTTTTATTATTTTTTTCAAACCTAATTTGGTTTTATTTAAAGTATGGTTGACCTGAAAAAAAACCTCGCCCGATTGAGGTCGTACCCAAAAAACGATAAAGATGAGAAAAATGCACACAAATACAAAGTAACTATTACGAAGCGTTAGATAAGGCCATCTGGAATGCCGTAGAATGTATTATTTTTTAGCTGTTTGAAAAATAATTTTCTTGAAACTTAGTATGAAAATGTTTTGATTTTCAGAATGATATCAATTTATATACATATCACCACTACCTTTCTTTTTCCTGTTTAGCCACCGGTAACTATCGTTTAGATAATACTTCAGAGGATGATATGTATGAGTGTGAATGAAGTGTAGTCTTGTACATTCTCAGTTCGACCATATCTGTGATGTGTGGTTAATTGAAACCCAACCACCAAAGAACACCGGTATCCACGATCTAGTATTCAAGTCCGTGTAAAAATAGCTGGCTTTACTAGGACTTGAACGCTGGAACTCTCGACTTCCAAATCAGCTGATTTGGGAAGACGCGTTCATCACTAGACCAACCCGGTGGGTTATATCATCACTACCTATAATGATTCAACATGATCTTAAATAAATATGTAAATGAAAATTATAAGTATCGATTACGTGACGATTTGAAGATACGAAATTATTCGTGTAAATAATTTTTCGTTTAAAAAATTTCCATTGATTAATGTGCAAGAAAATTATTACGGATCACCAGAAAAATGTACCATATTATTAGATGCTAGTAGAAAATGTTCATTTGGTCGTGAATGAAAGCTTGAATAAAATGCATTCAAATTACTGGGATTGAGGTACTCTTTTTTGTGATGACTTAAAAAATGAAAGGAAATTATGAGTCTACTGTTTTGAAATAAACTTAGGCCTACTTTATATGAATAACTGAAACAAAAATGTAACAGTCACGCAGAATGAGTAGGAAAGTTTAGTTAATTTCTTTTTTTATTATTTTAATTTATATCGTTTCTGGATTTCCAGACTTTCGGGTTAGTTTTCAAAGTGAATCCATCAAAAAAAAAAAAAAAAAAAATCCAAGTTTCAGCCAGTTCACTGGTTCTGAAATATTTATTATGTTATTGAAACAACATGACTGTTATATTGTTCCTGTAAGAGTACTTTGCAAAAAAAAACTGTAAAATGTTTACCAGTTTATTCTGTCTTCATGTAGCATCCAGGAGAGTTTTGAAATTAATCGTAATTTATATTTTATGTTGCGTTTTAATACATATTATGCTTGTTATCTTATCCACAACCCGTCAATTCCCACAGATATATTTTCCAACAAAAGAAAAATTTTAGCGATTACGATAGTTTATAACAGGAAGTGAACTTAAAAATAGCTACTAAAGCACAAAGCACTACATTCAATAAAATATACATATTATCTATTACTGAGCATATATCTTAACAAAATAGAGTGAGTCATTGCATTATCTAACAGTAATATTCTAAGAAGAATTGCATTTCATACTGTAAATAATGTAGTTATAAAAAAACCGTTAGTAAACCAAAGTAAACCAAAAATAAAATGATAAAAAAGAATTATAAATACTTTATTACGTTTTTCAATCTTTTGTACAATTTTACCTCTCTTTTCAGACGTGTGTTCGTTTTGGAAACAAGTTTTCTTCATCAGATAAAAAGGTTTAATCGACATTATGAGTATTTTTAGATATTTAAACACACTTTATACAAAGATCAGTCCACTACGCAAAACACCATATGTTCTGAATATTACATTGTAGTTCTTTTCTCTTTACTTTATAGCTTTGAGATCATTATATGAATAAAATTCATTATCATAAAAATTAAAATAAGAATAAAAATGGCGGTAAACAGCAAAAATGTATCCAGGAAATAAATTTTTGAGAGCGTTTCAAGAAAACAAACTACACATTATAAAGAATGAAGTCGTAAGGAACTTTAACAGACGTATTTATTCTTACATGAAAAAAATAAGCTTGAACTATAAGATTGTAGCTAGATTAGATTAGATTCGATTTTCAGATTTCCGTATTCACGTAATTATTATTTTAAGTGCGAAAGGCGTCTGTTTAAAATACATTCTTTTACGTACTGTTCGAATTTAATTTTTTTTTTTTGGGCACTTATTTCTTGCGGTTTTTCCTTTAAAGAATTTGAAAAAAAAGAAATTACTATTTAAACGTTTATCTAAATCAAGTACATGCTTAAAAAATATGAGGACTTTTAAAAATAAAAGCTGGAATGTATAAAATTATAATAGTATTTCATTTGTTTTATTAGTTGTTAAATAGCTTCTGACGGTTTATTACGGTATGTTCAGTTATTTTAATCGACTACCAGTGATGACAGAAAGTTGTTGTACCCGTATTGATGTTGTGTAGATGAGCGACTCGAGGCGGTTCGTGACTGACGTCTTTTGAACAAGTGGTATTAGAACGGTTGGCAACACTGATGCTACAGCTGTTTCTGGCCGTTGATCCAACTTCTCTCCTTATTTCATTGCTAACATTAATATAATAGCTCTAATCCTACGAATGGGATTTTATATTTCCCAACTGATCTGTGCGACCCCTAATCTTATTTTCTTTTCGTGAGTTCAGGTCATCCAACCGTGAAGTAGTTTAATTATTTGACTTATTTACTTATCGGCATTTTTTCAACATTAATTATTGTTTATTATCTATAAAATACAATTTTATTTTCGCGTTTAAGATGTTAAAAAAATATATATTAATCACTGACAAAATGAAACACGTTAACTCATATTCTACTTAAAATTTAATACTCATATAAATTGCTTCTTTTATGTTTTTAATTTTTTAATCTCCATACAATACTTCATTCGGTTGTAAAGTTTCGGATCTATCTCTAGATCCACTTTTAAATGTTGATAAATGCATTACATATTATGAAAAGTTGCATTTATTAATAGACAAGGCAGCTAAACACCTAAGTTTATAGTTAAAAAATAATGATACATAAATAATAAGCTTATTTTCCGTAGAGGTACATAAATTTTTATCAAACTTTCGATTTTAACGCAGTTTATCTATATAAAACGAATAGAATTTTTATTATTTTTTATTGTTGGGCCAGAAATATGGGTAGGTATAAAATGCAATTAAAGATTACTATTTATTGTTTCTTTTTTATTTGTTGAATTATCCGAGTGAATATTTATTATTTAAATTCTATTTAACTGTTTTATTTACTTCATTGAATTTTGTAACATCTCTGA
The DNA here is from genome assembly GCF_047948215.1 of Lycorma delicatula. Classification (NCBI taxonomy): domain Eukaryota; kingdom Metazoa; phylum Arthropoda; class Insecta; order Hemiptera; family Fulgoridae; genus Lycorma; species Lycorma delicatula. The sequence goes on from NC_134456.1 coordinate 134,505,405, forward strand.
TTCACGCAAAAGTATTGAGTTTTTATAAAATAACATCTAGTTTTTTAAATTAGTATTTAACTTTTTAAATGAGAGGCGATCTATTTATTTGAGCATTCAATAAATTTAGAAGTTTTTAAAACATGAATTTACAATTTATTCTATACTTTGTTCTTTCTTATTGACTTAAGTTAAAATTATGCATGGACTTTGAGCGTTTATTATTCCCCAATGTAAACGTATGAGGATGATATATAAAATTAAATTCATGGCGAACTATAGGTAGTAATATTATTCATATTTTTTTTAAAAAAGTCAACTTTTCATTAATCGGATATACATCAGTACATTTCATTCGGTTAGTTTGATTAATAGTAGCTACCATTACAGTGACAACGGTAATATAAAACATTACTTCTTTTTCCTGTTTAGCCTCGGGGAATTACCGTTAGGTAAGAGATCCTTCATTCATCCTCTGAAGGATGAATATATGTATGAGTGTAAATGAAGTGTAGTCTTGTACAGTCTTGGTTCGATTATTCCTGAGAGGTGTGTGGTTAATTGAAATCCAACCACCAAAGAATACCGGTATCCACATTCTAGTATTCAAATCCGTATAAAAGTAACTGCCTTTATTAGGACTTGAATACTGGAACTCTCGACTTTCAAATCAGCTGATTTGGGAAGACGCGTTCACCACTAATCCAACCCGGTGGGTTATAAAATATTACTAATTCAGACTGCTATGACTCGCTGCATTTCTTTAAATTTTTCGCAGTTTAGAGTTGATCAGTACCATAACGATATCGTCGCAGAGAGCACAATACATAAATCGGTTCATTGAAATTGAATTTTTGGGGTGTTAAACGAAACTTTTTCAGTGATGTAGCGGTAACATTATGTACAAGTAGGTCAAAACGTAAAACTAAATTTGTAAAGTTGTATTTGAAACCGGATTTTCTTTTATAAACTCTGTAAGTAACGAATCACCATTTCCCCGACGAATCTTCTTTAACAATTATAGTTTTTCGTAAACTGCGTATATTATTTTTATCAATATATTAATCATTGTAAAATGTTTAATTATGAAAGCAAATATAATAATAAGTTTTACGTTTTCTTTTTTGTAGTTGTAAATTACTATTCAGTAATTTAATTCTCTACTACTTCAACAGTATCACAAAATACAATCGATTTCAAACGAAGTGTATGGTTTTTTTTTTCAATTAAAATCTCAAACCCTGATTTAAATTTAAGTTTATTTATAAGCCTTTTTTACTTTTTGCTTAATTAACTGATTGCACTGATAACGATTTGAATGTACAGTACCTAAAGAAGAATAGTAAACAAGAATAAGAAACAATAAAGGATGCTATCGTTGTTAAGTAGTTGAGGTCAGGCAACTTATCGTAGGGAAATAATCAGAAAGAAAATATCCCTGTACTAGCCGGCTTGACAAGTGGTCCAACAGACGGGTAGCGGCGCCGGTGAGTCACCGTGCAGATTTTCCCTGAAGGTCGCGGCGCTCACGGACAATGCTCTTTTTATCATCTCCCTCTATCTCTATTTCGCCTCGATCTACTCTTCTGCTCTCGATTCAGGGAACCCGACCTGATAGCATTCTGTTCACTTTCATCTTAGTAATTCGGCAGCCTCCATATGTTGTTGAAATCTGACTGGTAGCGCTTCGAAATGAGTAGTTTCGTCAAGCTTTTTCTATGTTTAACGTTTTCGAAACTGATAATTTAATACAGTTACAGTGCTGCTGAATTTTAAATTATACTATTGCTCTCGCTTAAGAATTTATCTGAATAAGTAGGTAATAATAAGGAATAAACAGATGAAGTCGTTTGATTGGCATTTGTATAGGCTATATATATTTTTATTATCTTCGCGCGACCCACTCTGTGTCAATTAATTGGTGACTATTGTGGTAATCATTATAGAGTTTTATTGATTAATTATTACTTTGTACATTACGTTTTGTTTATAAAGTCGTGTATTTTTTGTGTAGAAAATCTGTTCTGATTTATTAATATTAACTTATATTATTTTTCTGTTATCAGTTATTTAATGTACTTCATTCCTTCCGTTACTTTTCTATAACTCTTCTCTTACATGATAATTACAATTCAGAACGGTGTTCGTACGTAAATTTATGTTTTTTTACATCGTGTTTTTTTTGCATAGGTTTTTCTTTTTCTTTGATTGACACTGAATAAAGGTTTAACATTCAGAACAACTGTTAAAAAATGGGATTAAAAAATAATGCGAAAACGTGCCCGTTATATACGTATTTAAATGTATGTAGACAGATTTATGTTGCTGTACAAAAAAAGGAATTTATTTTTTACGTGACATGAAGTATGCATGGTTGTGGTTTTATTATGTATTGAATGTTGGCAGTTTTTTTTGTGAGTTACTAAACGAATTTTAAATCTGTTCTTTTTTCACGTAGGAGCTCTAGATCATGAATTTAGTTTTATTTTTTCTAACAGGATTATATTTAATAATCTCTTTTTAAATTCTAAAATACGTTTTCTGGGAAATCTATAACACAGTTTTTTTTCTTTTCATATTTGTGTTATTTTTTATTATTGTTGATTTAATTTCCTTTTTACCGCTGTTTTGAGATTATCCACTTATTCAAGAAAATAGTCCTAGTTACTGAGGAATCTAACCGTTACTATTTAGCGGAAAAACATTTATTTTGTTGATTGAGGTCGAAGCGAAATATTTTAAGATATTTTAAGTTATCTGTAATTGATTCTTCAGTCAGCTTGTCTGTACTCTTAAATTTCTTATTTAAGTGCTAGTTAAGATAACACCTCGGTGCGATCAGCGTTACAGTAAGATATTAAACGATCTTAAAACAGTATTTGTACCATCTTAAAAAAAAATAGTGTAAGTAATTTTAGTTTAAAAGGTGGTACTTTCTTTCGGTAGGTAGTTATATTTTATTTATGGTAGTCTTATTTATGTTATGTCTGTAGAAATAAATATGATTTTGTAGGCGTAATGTTGACCCCATAGAGTAAAAATATTTTTTGGCTCGAGTACATGAAGAGAAGCTTTTATAAATAGGCTTTTATTCAATAGTAAGGCTGATACGAATAGTAACTTGTTCGAATTTAAGGCCTTGGGTGTTTTCCTTTGCATTAATTTATTCCTTATCGTGTCCTATTACTCTTTTAAACGTTTTTCATATCTTCCGAATTTTTCGAATTTTCCATATATGAAAAATGGGACTTTTACGCTATTTTCTAATTTCTCTCCTTTTTTTTTAGAACATCACCAGCTAAAATAAATAATAAATTGAGTCCATAGTAGAAAAAAAATCTATTTTATTATTATCCCTGAATTTGAAAGTTATTTAAATTTAACAATTTTTCACCTTAGCAGGCTTTATTAAAAAAGAAATTGTCGTTTTCTTTAGCAGTTGAATTAGAAACTGTTACAATTATTTCCGCTTGTAATTATTTTTCTCTGAACCAATTCCTTACAGTCTTTTTTATTCATTTGTCTGGAATCGGTTATATAATTACATATTTTTTAACGTTGTAAGTTTTTCATATATGTGCCTGTATAAAAACAGCGAAATAAGATAAGAAGTTGAAAAAATAAAATATAAAATAAGTATTAAATGCAGTGGGATTCTGTTGTTGTGCTCCTGTTATTGAAGTTCAGCATTTTTAATACAGTCTTCTCTCAAATAAATAAAACATACATGTAAATATGTATGTTACATGATTTTACTGTCATAATATATACACAATTATACATACGTGTGTATATTTAAAAACAATCGTAAATAATGTTTACGTTTATATATATAATTGATCGACTTTGACAGATTTGAACAGAGTGTGGGGTTTTTTTAGATGAAAACTGAACTTAAATAATGAAACTACTTACAATTTCTTGAGATTTTCGTTTTTATCATAGAATTTATAATTGTGTTATGGGATTTAATTAAATTGTGACTAACTTGCAAAGGAGGACGATTTCTAAAATTGTCGAACAATTCGTAAGTTACTTGTAATAGATTCATGAAGTTTGAGTTTCACCGTTGTTTACGTTTAAATAAAAGGAGATTAGTTTCAAACACTTTTCTGAAATTACGCATCCAGATATTTTCCTAAAAAAAATTTTTTTTGGAAAAATTGTTCTGAAGTAAAATATTTACTTTTTAATGATTAATGAGATTTATTGTACGCTTATAAATGTAGAATATTAAGACTTAAGAACTTGTCTTGTTTAATAAAAGAAGATTGGTTGAGTATAAAAAATGTTTTGTTTTTTATTATATAAAACGTAAAACAAGATTGGAAAATATATAGCCTACCTTATTGTAAATATACCTTAGTTAATTCAAAGCGAGGTAATAGTTTTTCTTTGTATTCAGAAGAAATAATGAACAAAAATAACCAATTCTCTTTTTTTTGCAGGGTTCTCAATTTTATTCTGGATTTGTTTCTTTCAACCATCTTATAACAGACACCCTTTTACGGGTTATAATGTTTTTAATTCTCTGCGACCCGATCGCTTGGTACAATTTATCCGTTTGTTACTGAACGAGTTTAGAGTTGACCGTGAGAATAAATTATGTTGATATTGTTAAAACAGAAACGTTTTACGTCTACAGGTAAAGTTGTTTAGAATAGTTTTAAGTTTTAAAAAAAGTTGAGATATTTTTTCAAGTTATTCTTTATCATCTAAAGGTTTTTGTGAAATAAAATAATAATAATAGGACTCAAATCGACTACTCAGAACCCGGTTTGTTTATTTAATAGTAGTTTGATTTTATAGTACTCGTAAACGTTCAGTATATTTGGAATTCATTTATTGTGATGTATGTAATTTTATAAAAATAGTTTGTAATCAGTTTACCGGTGAAATGCATAAATTTCACGTTTGTTTGTTGCTGTTCTTCTAGTACATAACGGTATGTACTGAAAAAATAAATTTTCGTTAACATCTCTTGATAAAGTGAAGCCTTCACCAATCCTACTAGTTCACAAATTAATTACCAGTAAATATTTCTGTAGTCCTTTTATTGAGATATGAAAAAATAATTTCGCATAAACTATTGTTCTGTTTATGAATTATTCTGTTAATACTTAAATGTTTTATGCATTTTGTTATAATAGTAAAAATAATAAAATCTGTTGGTGAATTCTTATTGTTTTGTTTTAGGTAAGCAAATTCCTGTTCATTACGAGACGTTTGGGTTGTCTAATTGTGTAAGTTTTTTACATCTATCAATTCTAAATTTTTGTATTGTACCGAGTAATTCACCCGCAATATTTTTCAAACTGATTATTACAAATTTGGTGTGAGTAATATGTGGATTTAAGGATAATAAATTATATTTTGGTCAATTTTTCAGAATATTATCTGCTACGATCGTCTAATAAGTCCTTAAAAAAGACAAATCAGATTTTATTTTATGCTGACAAATGAAAAGATGTAATAATTCCACCGTAGTAACTAAGTATAATAATCGTATAAAATAAGGCCCACTTGGACTTCCTTTTTTAGTTGTAGATGGAAGTCTTTTTTAATTAAAGCTTCTCCCAGCGAAACTGAGATTGGATGGATAAACAGATACGAGTAGTTCAGGATTTCGTAAAATGTGGATGGGACCTATGATTTAGGTGAAAACAAGATAAAAATATAAGTTGTGGTTAGTTTCAAGGCTTGAATTAATAATAAAATTAAATAGTATAATTTTTTTTTAACAATATTATTTTAATTTCAAATTAACGTTTAAATAAATTATAAGTTATCATTTATTCAACTTTTTAATTTTCTCTATAACCTAACCTTAAAAACAGCATAAGGTTCATTACAGGAATAAATATGATTTGTATGTGTGTTTATGTTTTCAAAGCAGCTTCTTTCTTTCTTTCTTTTTCCTGTTTAGCCTCCGGTAACTACCGTTCAGATAATACTTCAGAGGATGATATGTAGGAGTGTAAATGAAGTGTAGTCTTGTACATTCTCAGTTCGACCATTCCTGAGATGTGTGGTTAATTGAAACCCAACCACCAAACAACACCGGTATCCACGATCTAGTATTCAAATCCGTGTAAAAATAACTGGCTTTACTAGTACTTGAACGCTGGAACTCTCGACTGGACTTTGAATCCCAGTTATGTTTAAAATGATTTTTGTAATTACCATAGTTACTTTTAAAGTGTTACTGGTCAAGAATTACAAAAAAAAAAAAAAAAACGCTAGCAACGTTTCCCGGAGATTAACGCTTTCAATTGGATAGTGATACATTTTTTAACTTATAACGAAATGCTGGCCGTACAACAGTTATACATAAAATCTTAAATGTAAAAGTTCGATTATGTATACAGATTGGAGAGGAATGTAACTCATAATTGAGCATTAAGCTGCGTGCGATATTTGGTGAACAATTTTGTTTTTGACATTTGTTACTTTTTGAATTTTTTTCACAAAAATTAATATTAATTAAGAATACTATTATTATTGATTAATTAAGAGTAAAGATTGAAATTCAATGGATGTGTATTATACTAAATTGATAAAATTAATTTTCACTATTATGCGGACCGGGAAAACAAAAAGTTAATTTTTTCACCCTTCTGTTTTTTTTTTTTATATTTCATTATTCATTGATATTTTCTGTTTAAAAGATGTAAATTTTATGGAAATCTGTGAAATAGTTTCTTAGATATAAAGAAAGTTTAGAGAAGGTCTCTGGGTAAATTCTTTAGCTTTTTGGAGAAAAAATCAAACAAACAACGGTTTTTGAAAGGGTGTAGAGAATTCAAAATTCCGCTCATGATTTGGCTTCAGTTAAAAGGATATTTCTTCGCAGTGAAAGGGAAATTTTGTGTCTAACTAGGAATTGAAATACTGATCTTTTCACTTACTTCGTTTTGGTTTGCTGTGAAATGTGAGTTTGTTTTTATTGCGTTTTCTTAGTTTTATTTTATTATAGTTACAAACATGTCAAGAGTGAATAATATGGTAGTGCAAAACGTAAATTTACAGGGAATCAGCACATAAAACGTCGTAAAACAAATTACAGTGAACCTAGCTATAGTAAAAGTTATCCTAACCTACAAACCATTGGCAGTAAAGTAATGTTTCAGAACCATCATCATCGACTAAGAAAAAGTCTTTGGATAATTATGAAGAGTATGTTTTATCCGAAAAGCGTAACTGTATATTTGATTTGAATATTATTTCAGGTACTATAACAAAGTTTGTTAGTTACAAGTTTTGTGAAGACTGTGTCTACAAATCACTAAATGGGTTAGCAGTTAGCTTACAAATGAAATGATCTGAATGCCAGCAGTATGTAAATTTTTCTAACTCCAGTTAAAATTGTGGGCAATATGAAGTTAATTTAAAATTTATCTTTGCCTTGAGAACAATAGGGAAAGATCTGATTGCAAGTAAAATGTGTGCATTTATGGATTTCCCTTCTCCCTCATTAAAGGTGAAGAAATATACTGAAATAATTGGTGAAGCAGTAGAAGTATTTGCCAAAAATAGCACGAATGTAGCAATAGAGGAAGCTGTGAAAGAAAATTATAATAACCGTGATATTGCTGTTGCTATTGATAGGTGATGGCAAAAACCAGAACATTACTGGAAGAACGGATTTGTTACTGTAACAAGTGAAGATATAGGAAATGTTTTAGAAGTAGCAATAAAGAGTAAGGACTAGCAGATGTGTAGTTTGACAAAGGACCATTACAGAGACACCTGCACGAAAGGTTTAATGGATCAAGTGGTGAAATGAAAGGGGCCGGTGCTCAGGAATTGTTTCAGAAATCCGTCAATAATAATGTTAGAGGAATTATGAAATACGTGTTAGGTGTTTGAAATACCTACGGAATGGTGACTACCGAGGGTTTTTAAAAGTTATTGAAGGTAAACCTTAAGGTGGTGTTGAGATTAAAAAGCTAGAGTGTGTCGGTTACTTACAGAAGTGGATGGGAAGGAGGTTAAGAATTTTGAAAAGGATTTGAAATATGTAAAGCTACATGATGTAAAAGAAATGACAAGTAGAAATAGACTGACCGACTGAAATAGCTAAACTGCAGTTTCATTATGATTTAGCCGTAAGATGAAGTGTTGGCAATTTAGCAATGAAAAAATGTAAGGGCTGTATAAAGCTTCCATAAAGGATCAAGTGATGACAACCCGCAACATCGGCTATGCCCTAATGGTCCAGAGTCCTGGTGTAAATTTAAAGAAACCCTTTCGGCATGCCGGAAGGCGGAGGTAGGGGATAAAAATGATTTCCATCTTAAAGTTAAGAAAACTTCATATTTACTCAATACGATGATGACTGCATGTGAAAAAAGTTCCACATGTTTAGCATACGAGAAGCCCCCATCTTCTTATAATTCCACCAACATTTTGGTCATCTCTTGCCGTAAGGGTTAGACAAAAGTTGTAGGTAATGTTTAGAGGACTAACGACACTTTATACCGATTCTATATTGTGCATATTTAGGGAGGTATGATTATTTTAATCTTCGAAACCCCATTTTTTCCACCCCCTGAGCCAGTGGTTGGTGATATCAAAAAACTTACTTTGAAAAGTTTTATCCCTTATCCAAAGAATATTAGGAACTTTAAACGAATTCTATATTTTACTTAATAATAAAGTTAGCGATATTTGGTTTTTTCGAAAAACTCCCCCCATTTCCACCCCTGTGGTCCGATTTTGCCCATTAACGAACTCGACCGAGATTTTGGGTCGTTATATTTTATGTATCAATTTGAAAGTGATTGGCGCAAAATTACGGCAGTTATCGTGTCCACAAGAAAGTGGAATATATATATATATATATATATATATATATATATACATACATACATATATACATTTTTGAACTGACTGTAGTTTTGGGATCTGGGGATGTGAAACGCGAAGATATATCGAAATTTTCCGGAAGTTGAATCATGGTATCCATTATAATAGATAGCTTTTTTATGAAATCTACCTAAAAAGCACTTGTTCAGTTTACCTCAGTATTTATTACTGGCAATAAAACCAGTATTCCGAGACGTAGCCAAAGATCTTTTGAAGCGATCTTTTCATTGACGTACACAAAATCTTAACGAAAGTTTCAACAATCTCGTGTGGAGGAAGATTCCCAAAAGAGTAGTCGTAAGATTAAATACATTGAAAATGGACATATATGAGATGCTATTTTAACATTTAATGGTGGGTGTATCAGTAAACGTTTAGTGTATGAACAACTTGGCATGAAACTAAGCAAAGAATCTATTCAAATTTTGTAATATGAGGATTTATTTTGTGTAAAAGAAGCGAAAAAGCAGTTTGAATACGATCAAATAAGCCAAGTAGAAGAAGAGACTTATAGAAAATTACTGGAAGAGATGGAAGCCAATGAGAAGAACCCAGATTATAGTGCTGGATTATTTCAGTTGCTGTTTACAAAAAAAAAAAAAAAAAAAAAAACACGGTAAGTATAATTTTAAACCCATTTTTCAGAAAATTCAAAATTTTAGTGTTTAAGTATATTTTTCTTAAAAACTGTTAAACATAGAGACATGATAATTTTACCACGTGACATAATAATTCAGCTTTGGTACCAGAATTAACTCTGTTATTAGCTTAATTAAAAAATTTGAATTAATTATTTTTATGTGGTAAAAGTTTATATAAAATTTAAGAATTTTTAAAAATTCAGTACTTGTGTTTGATATCGGTTTTGGTGCCACATTAAAAAGGTATGAATGAATAAGTTGTAAAAATATCACAATTGTAGCAAATAGTTACAGAGAAAAGTGTACCTAAAATTGCTGAAAATAACATTGTCAGCATAGAACCCTTAAAATATTACTGAACGAATATAAATAATAGAATAAATACTTATTGCCTTCCAAATACCGATTTAACTATAAATAAAGAAGAAAAACAACGGTGTTTAGATTATTAACTTTTTATTAACCTGTAAATTCCAGAATTTACATTCCTCTTGAATGCGTTTACGTTAATGAGCCAGACTTACACTAATTTCCTGTATTATTACCTTATTTTATCACTAAATATAAGCTGAACAGCATTGTCTGTTTTACGAACATCTTCAAACCGCTTTTATTCTATCTCATAATAATGTACACTAATTGCAGAGATGTGTTATTTACTTAATTTCATTAGTAAAATCGTATTGGATCCTTCTCGTATTTTACTGATGTAGTTTATTTAAAACATTTCTTTAAATGTTTTCAGTAATTAAAACATTTAAAAAATATTTAAGTGTAGTTTTATTAAAGCGTTTTATTTCATTTTTTAAAATGAATTGAATAGTTGCGTACGTATGCTATTTCTAAATGCAGTAAGTTTTATTAAATTGACCTTCATTGAAATTTTATTAACAACTATTGTAAATTTATATTTTCCGGAAATATAAATTAACATCTGCATTCTTTATAAAATTTATTACTCTTTTAACATTTTTTACATTTAGATTATTAGATTATTTCATTATGAAATTGGCTTTTGTTGAAATTTGGATTGAACTACTTAGTACGGTACCCACCCATTTTTTTTCTGTATTTAAAGAGAAATATTTTTAGTTTACCTTAAAGATTCACAACCTTAATTTTTGATTTTGTATTTTTTAAATTATAATAAATCGGTTTACTATATTAATACCGAAGGAATTATGAAATAGAACACGAGAATTTTGATGAATTGTAGAATATGTTGTAAATACTACCCCCTGTACTATGTTAGTGGGGGCGTTTAGGAAATAGAAAAAGGTGATTTTTTTTTACCTGTGGCGGTTTTGTCGGTAATTATTATTCAGGATAGAGATCTAGAACAGCTTGCCTACACCCCCCCCCCCCCCCCGCCACGAGGCCGTACAGTTCTGGATTATGAAAATGTTATTCCTGTTTTTTCTTGTACCGTGAAGAAATGTGTGCTAGTTTTAGAAATTTAAATAAAAATATAATATCATGTTAGCAAAGATCTTCTTACAATGTTTATTACGTGCTGCATTTATAGATTTTATTAACGGCTCGGTTAATAATGTTTTTGTTTAGCAGTTTTGTCACATAAAAATTGAAGAATGTAGATGACTAAATTTAAATTATAGGATACATGTAAATTTTTTCGGAGTGTACTACGAAAGCTTCTTATACGTATTCTTTCAAAATGTTTACGTTGTGAATAAAATATTTTTTTTATGCGGATTTCGAGCCTTCAGCTCGAAATATAATTTGTTTACATCAAAAATTAATTTAAATGTCAGGAAAAGATTTTTGAAAGTGTATGTTTGGAGTGTCGCTTTATATGGAAGTGAAACTTGGACAATCGGAGTATCTGAGAAGAAAAGATTAGAAGCTTTTGAAATGCGGTGCTATAGGAGAATGTTAAAAATCAGACGGGTGGATAAAGTGACAAATGAAGAGGTGTTACGGCAAATAGATGAAGAAAGAAGCATTTGGAAAAATATAGTTAAAAGAAGAGACAGACTTATAGACCACATACAAAGGCATCCTGGAATAGTCGCTTTAATATTGGAAGGACAGGTAGAAGGAAAAAATTGTGTAGGCAGGCCACGTTTGGAATATGTAAAACAAATTGTTAGGGATGTAGGATGTAGAGGGTATACTGAAATGAAACGACTAGCACTAGATAGGGAATCTTGGAGAGCTGCATCAAACCAGTCAAATGATTGAAGACAAAAAAAAAAAATGCGGATTTCGGAAAAAGGTTTCTTTTCACGGATGAAGTTTGTTTTATTTCTCCAGTTAATTCCCTTCTTTTTCAAATTTTATCAAGGTAAAAATGCCTGACTGATGTTTACTTTTTGATGCATATCTTTGAATGAAAACTGTAATAATTGTAGACGTAAACCGAGATAAAACCGAAAGAAAGGCAAAATAGCGTAAAAATTTTATACTGGTTTATTTTCATAACAAAGTCCGTGGAAGACAGCTTATAAACAAACCTGAGTGATAAAATTAGGTTTAAATTAATTTGATGAAATTTCATGTATTTTCTTTTTATAGTATATTGTTAAGAATTATAGTAGTGAATTTTGTCATTTTAAATATTCAGTATTACTGTATATTCTATACAGTAAAAATGAAAGAAAAAATATCATAAATATTATGTTTTAACTCTTTAAAGCTTTTAAACTCTTAAAACTGTTTTAAAACTCTTTATTTCTTTATATTTTTAAATCTAAATTTCTATCAAATTGTCTGTAAGATGTAATCTAGGCACCTGTTTCTCGAAAACTTTTCAATAATTTCTAGTGAATAAAAAGTGGTTTATAATTATAATTATCGCTTCAGAAATATTTCTCTACGTAACATGTATGCAATATATAACCAATTTTTAAAAAAATTATATATCCTTATAGGATTAAAACGTTATATAATATTTAAATTTGAGTGATTCCCTCTACAAATTATATCTTTTGAAAAAGGAATATTTGTTTGAAAAAATCATGTTCAGAATATTTTTAGCTCAATTTTGCATTATTTTTAAAAAACATTTTTTTCATTTACTTGTTTGTTGTAACCTATTTTCTCTCATTTAATGTTTTTAAATTTAAATATCCCGCAAAACAATGATTTCCAAATCGTTTCGGTGTGATTACATTAAAATTATTAGCAGACTTTTTGAAATTTCTTTAATGAAATTGTTGATTGATTCCTTGAATAATCTTTTTTATAATGTAAATACCTCAGCTGATACAAAAAATACGTACGATTAAAAAAATTATTTAAAAAAAAAAAATTTTTTTTGACATATTGATTGATAAAACTTCCTCATTGGTTTTTTTTCGAAATAGTAAATATATATTTTTTTTTCAGTCTGATTGTAATTGGTATTTACATTAAGATTAAGAATTTGGAATTTACTTAACAAAGATAACAAAACTCTTTAATAAATTTCTTAGAGGTTTGATTTTTTCTCGTTTGAATACGTAGTTATTACTTTTAAATGCAAATTTATTTCAAAATTTTTATATTTTTAACGATTATTGCCGTATTTAGATTATTGAAGATTTGAAGTCTTATTTTTATTTTAAGAATATATGTTTTTAATAAATATTTTTAATCAAAATTGTTTTATAATAAAAGTTTTTTTTTATTATGTGTTATACAGCTTATACTTAAAACAGTTTTAATTAAACATTAATTGCGTCTGGTAAATAGTAAAATCTGTTGCAAACTTGCACTGTCCGGAAGTGTACAGTAACATTTGTCAGGTATTCTTCTGCATCAAGATACTGCTTATAGACTTGTCCTAGGTTAGTGTTGTCCGTGCTTTGCAATAGTACTGGTCGCTAAACTTGCTTCTTCTACCTCTGACGATTTGTTGTAAGTTTTTAAAGCATTAATTTTGTTTATTTAACTTCGTTATTAACGTCTTCATTCCTTAATAAGAGAAATTTCTTGTTACTTAGAAGATTACTATAATTTATTTTAAAATTCTTGTTTTAATTTCCTATTATTAATAGTGTAATTAAGTTTATATATGCATACATTTAAAGTTTTTTTTTGTTATTTATGCTCTGTGTGTATTATTACATATTTATTTCATTGACGGATATCTGAACTATTTTAATACAATTCTATTTTTCGAATGATTAATACAGTTTTCGTTTTTATACAGTTAATTGCATACTACGACATGAATATTTTAAAAATTTGATTCGTTTTATAATTGATACTATAAATTTATCAGCCGTTTCTCTACCAGCAAGGTCATCAGCATCTGTCATTTCTTATTTATTATTATATTAACCTGCACAATTTAATCTAAAGGTTGACTGTATTCCGTTAAGGATAATTACAGTTTTATGTTATTTTAAAATGTTAATTAATTATATTGCGGATTGAAAGTTTAAATTAATTATACTATTCCATTAAGTGTAGGGAACATTAGCTGTTATTAAGTATTCACTGGTCTTATAGGTTTATATTAAACGATCTACTTATTTATTGCTTCAGTTATTATTTTCCTACATCGATTAATAATAAATAATACGATATTAAAAACTATTTCTACTATTTGAGTCATTATATAGTAGCATTTCGAACTAAACTTTACAAACATAATTGTCCTCCGTATAGTTATTTAAACTTAATTTTTATTTACTATGTTTTTGTCGTGGAGGTTTACATCTGTTGTTACAATCCATTTTGTCTTTGTCTTCTCAACAGATGCTAACTCCTATTTATTATTATTATTTTCATCTGTAAATCCCTATGCATCTATTTCTGCTTCTCTCCTCACGTCCATTCTTCACAGTCCGGTATTTTGCTCTATGTCATTGATTCTTTGATGATTTTTATATTTTTTTACTATTTTTATGCTTTTTTACTATCAAGGTCATGCGTTTTTCTCTTTCAAGATCATACAGAAATAGTTTTCGTGCTTATTAACTCTTATATAGTCATTTTTAACTTAACGTTATCCAACAGCATCGTCAAAAATTATAATTTTTCGTTAAAATTTCTTTTAACACTTCATTAGACATCTGGTTGAACAATTCATATCGTTCAGCTGGATTTTCCCATGTCCCATTTTGAGGATGGAACGGATTTTCTTAAAAAAAAAAGAAATGCTCGAGCTTTGCCTCATTTGGTTCTTTATTCTCTGGAAGAAGAGGAATTTACTGCGGGTTTTGTTTAAATTGATCTACGCAAAATCGTTGAACAGTAATATGTTGTATCGTGGGCATTCCTTCTCTGAAGGGATTTAGGCAGGATAGATATAGATGTTCAGTGTCTGAGGAGAATTGAGATATTCTTTTGAATGGGGTCGATTGTTTCATTTCGCAGTCGCTGTTGAATGGATCATCCTTTTATAATTATCCATCTTTTTTCCTCTGATCCTTTCCACCCGGGTGTTTTTTTGCGTGATTTAACTAGATGTCTATTGGATCCGTGTCAAGGATGTGGGATCTTCAGTGAATTACTGCGTTCTTGGGTGCTTGTGTGGTTTGGAGGGAAAGGTAGACTGTAAAATTTAGACTTCAAATTTTATTTTGAATTTTTCACTTATGTTTCACGTAAATCATAATTAATCAGAATTTACAATATTTCTTAAAAAATACGTTGAAAAAAATGAGGCTTTGCAATATTACAGGGAACTCTGATTCTTTTTATGGTCATAATGAACAAGAATATATCAAGTTTTATAAAATATATATATAAAGGGTACATAAAATATAATGCAAAGGCAACGTAAATTACAAACTTTTCTCAGATTTATATTTTATAGGTGTCGATAAATTGATTAAAAATTATGTACAAAACTGAAAAGTAAATGTTAAAAAAAAAATATGACCAGGAAATAATCAACCTCGCTCCATATTACTTTCGATATTAACTAAATTAGATCAACGCATCTATCAAACGATTAAAGTATATCTATTTTGAAATTAGAGTTAAAGAAATCATGTGATTTCTGCTAGCTGATCATATAGCCCATAAATATATAAGTACTTCTTACTAACTGAATTTTCTTCCTTGTACGAAGAAGTAAAGGAAGTATTGTGATCGCTAAAAATTTCAGTTTTCAGTTTCATATTCATTTTGATCATCCCTGAATTCATTTTAACTACTTTCGGCGTGACAGTCTGTACGTACGAATGTATGTATCTTGCTGTATAACTCAAAAACAATTAGCCGTAGGATATTGAATTTTTTTATTTAGGACTGTTGTAACATCTAGTTGTGCATCTCCCCTTTTGATTGCAATCTATTGGACCAAAAGTGTTCAAAAAAGCCCAAAATCCGAAAAATTTGGATATTGGAAATCCTACATTGAAACCTTTACAACGATATATCATAAGTGGTACTTATGATATACACTTTTCATTGGTTCCATTGTTACATCCAAATAAAATTTTAATTAATGAAATATTTGGATCTTAGAAGGGGACAGCACATCGGTTCAATCCGACTCCATCTCCTTTTTTTAATTTTTTTAAAAATTTAAATATATTGATTTATTAATAATTATTAACCTCTGATTATAAAAAAAAATTACGATAAATAATTCAATAATAACAATTAAAAAAATATATATATGAAAAAATATCAAACGTTATTAATGAAATAAAATTTTTTGTACTTTACGTTTTAAAAAAATGTGTATATGTAATTTAATAGGTGTACAAGGAAGTCACGTGGTGTCCACATCAGATTTTTTTTCATATTTCGAATTGTTTTGCTTTGAAGTTAATGGTTAAGCTTGTCATCGCTATTTAATATTTATTTTATCTGTGTATTTTCGTTCGTATTAAAATAATAGAGGCTACTTCAAAAAGTGAAACGAGTTTTCTGGATACGAAGTATTTAGATTTGTTTGATATTAATAAATATATAATGATTCATTTAAAGAGATTTTTTTATAGATTCTAAATATCTGTATCTGGATGAATAAATATCGAGTAATTATCTCCAAACGTGTCTAATTATGAAAGTCATTTATTCCTAAAACAAATATTCATATTTACGGTAGTATATAATAGAATTATTTTCGTGTTAGACGGCGTAATATTTTACCCATTAAAAAAGAACTTTGTTACGCTTTGGTTACTATTTTTAATGAATTATTATCCTCTTGTTAAGAAATATCAGTGACTCGCAGGGCGGATCGGATTGCTAGATGGGGATTGGTTTTTTGATTCCAGCGACATCTGTCGCGATATTACTACACATCTGTGTTTATAATTTTTAAACGTTGATGTATCCTAATAAACTAAAAGGTTTTCCGACCAGTTTATTTAAAATTAGATTATAATATCTAGTTTTTGCAGAAAAATATTACTCTGTAGATGAATTTAAAAAAAACATACTGATTAAATAAACCTGAGTTTCTGCATACCCCTTTAACGTTGACGTGATTTTTACTCAAATATTTATCAATCAACTCCTTCAAAATTGTTATTTTATTCTTTGTAGATCTTTATATAGATATATCAGTACTATTTCATGTTACTATTTATTATACGAACTATAATCAATTTTTTATTCGTTACTTTTGTACGATTTAAAACCGCTCTGGTCAAGGTTTTTTGTACGATTGATCGTATCAGGCAAATGCCGCATAAAATTTTTTTTATACCGTCAAATTGCATAGCTACCATTCTATTATAATTTATTTTTTCTGTGATTCTGTTTTGATTCAATATTATATTTGCCCTGTTTGCATTAATTTCCCTGATAATTTATTATTGTACGAATATATTTGAAATTAACAACTTTAAGATCATTTTCTAGGTTATTTATATAATTACGTCAAATTATTTTCTTTTTAATATATTTTCAAGATTGTTTCTATAAAATGAAATATCCCAATATAAATATATTTTGTGAGGGTTCATATTTATAATATATATATATATATATATATATATATATATAATGTTATAATGTACGAATATTTTGAAATCTAGCACCTATTTGATTGAATTTCATTCAATTAAAATTTTTCAGCGTTGAAAATATTGTACCTTCCGTTCACTAATTTGTTTTTTAAAATCTTTATATATCTAATGTACATGTAAAGCTTACTCGTCTAGTAAACACCATTACGTTTTATGGCAAGGGCTATCGTTGCCAACATTAAAATTTCACTTTTTCACTCACAATATTCACTGATTTCCTGAATGACAAAGAGGATAACATGGTAAATTAAACGTACAAATTACCTTAAACACGTAGCTTGGTTTGATTTGTAATACCGGGTGATACAAAAAGGATTTCACAACTTTAAAAGCATATAAAAATTTATTTAGTTAACTTTGCAGTCAACAACTGCAGTTCAACGTTAATTTTCGTAGAGAGTACCGTAGGAAGCTTTCCAGTAGGCATACAGTTTATTCTTGGTACCAAACCTTCGTAGGGACAGGTTGTTTTACTAAACATACAAAATCACCAGGACGCCCAAGCGTCCCTGAAACTGTTGTGGAACAGCTCAGAGAAATTTTTGCGCGTAGTCCGAAGAAATTAATTCGACGTGCGTCACGTGAGACTGGCATTCCACAAACGAGTATTTGATGCGTATTGCGGTTGCACATGAACCACTCAAACTAACCGTGGTTCAACACATGACGACAAAGTTGGTCGACTGCAATTTTGTATGGAAATGATGGATAGATTTTCGGACAACGATACAGTTTTTTACACAGACGATACATTTTAAGATAATTTGATATATATTTTATGAAAATTAGTGGTAAATTCTGGAGTCACATGGGCACAAATAACACCGCTTATATAGAGATGAGACGCAAAGTGTACTTCTAGCACGATGGCGCGCTTCCCTACTTCTCTTGTGCCGTTTCCACTCATTTAAATCATAATTTCCCTGAGAATTGGATCGTTCGTGGTGGTCCACATTCCTGGCCATCAAGATCTCGTGATCTAACACCTTTAGATTTTTCCGTCAGGGGATAGATGAAAAATATTGTGTGCGAAAATAATTACATTCTCGTGAGGAATTAATTTTCCGTATTATGAATGTTACTGAGCAACAAGGACAGCTCTGAAGAACTAAAAAGAGCCTCAGAAGCAGTACATAAGCGTCCCATGAATATATTAAAAATGGAGGGCTCATATTTTAGCATTAATTATAAACTGGTAGGTATAATGCATTTTGGTCTAATGTGCTGTTTCTAAATAAAATTCGAATTTTTCTAACTTTCCTTCTTTTTATTCAATATATACAATTTTGTTTATAATTGAATTCTCTACCAGTTTTGTTTAAATGTTTTATGTATTTATTATCAATTTAACAAAGTTCTTGTACGTCAAACATAAAAAACAGGATTTTTTACACCAGTTTATTGATTTTTACCCAGATTTCACAGGAACAACGCAGACACAGTTCTGGAACCTAATTTATTCGATTTTCTAGGTCAAAAACCATAGGAAATCATTAATTCTATTCCTTTATTAACGTCCTAAAAATTTCAGCGCGACCTCATTTCACTGGGGGAGGGCTGAAATCCGAGCGAATCTTTCACTAGCCGTAACTGGCAAACGAAGCATTTTAGGCCATATGTGTATATAAACTTTTTCCATTATTTTCACGAGTGGAATAGATAAAGTCCCTGGGGAACTTCGTGAAACATTTTGTATATGTAGACCCCAATTTAAGTAATGGTAATTTTGTTATTCCTCATACCTCAAAACATAAAGAAAGTTCATTTTCATCCCCCACTCATACCATGCGATCGAAAGTCATACCGTACGTTTCTTCTAAACGTTTCTAAAAATAACTACAAACACCGGTTTAATAAATATTATAAAAGCTTTGTGCAACTGACAGTGCGTCAGTATGTATGTTTGTTTAGAGATGACCCCAGTCTCTCGTAGACATACGAATCAAAGTCGGCTGTAATCCCGTGACCTTGTAGCCTCTTGTAATCTTTTCCAGTGAATGAGCGGCTTAATAGTTTTGTTTTTATGTACACACTGCGGATTGGTTTGGACGACCCACCGGGTTGGACTAGTGGTGAACGCGTCTTCCCAAATCAGCTGATTTGGAAGTCGAGAATTCCAGTATTCAAGTCCTAATAAAGGCAGTTAACTTTTATACGGATTTGAATACTAGATCTTGGATACCGGTGTTCTTTGGTGGTTGGGTTTCAGTTAAAACCACACATCTCAGGAATGTTTGAACTGAGACTGTACAAGACTACACTTCATTTACATTCATACATATCATCCTCATTCATCCTCTGAAGTAATACCTATCCTTGTTAAAGTATACTTTCATTTGAAATTAATTTAATTTTTATTATTTTAGTCGTTCAATTTAGATAAACTTGACTCGAAATACTATAAAAAACTAACTTTTATGTGAAACAGTACAGAACTGTTGTACATAAAGTGAAATGTTCAGTTAAATAATTATAAATTATCACTACACTTTACCGCAAACATTCGACGCAATAACTAGTAAAGAAATATTAATCTGTGAATGATTGAACCACAAAAAAGATCAAAAATGTTTTCTAATAATGATGGAACTTATTTGGGTCCTCTTTAGGAGTGGTTCGTAAGGGAGCGAAGGTAAGGGGTGCCTATTTTAGGACCAAATTATTCAAGTTCAGATATTGGAAATGGCGATAATTCGGAAATATAAATTCTAAGTATCGTATTCCTGGATTATTCCGAAAAAGTCACAAAATTGAATAGAACTAAGTTTGTGATGAGGAATTATAATTCTGCAATGGCAGTAATAGGAAAAGTATGAAAGAGTTGTCAATGATCGAACATACCATACGAAGAAAGTTGATGAAGTCGCCATGAAACACGGTTATTTTTCAAGATTATTGCCGTTAAATTCTTTATAAATGGAAATAAAAGAAAATAGATTGTAAACGTATAATAAATTAAATTGTATTGGATAATTTAATAGCACAATTTATTGTACTTATTTTATTTTAAATTTCTTTACAATTTTATTGAATGCGCTCTAATTTAATTTCATTCGGCGATTTCTATTGACAAAGTGATTAATAATATTATTATTATTATTATTTTTATTTTTGTATAATTCCATCTATACGAAATGGTATCTGTTCAGAGTGGAAGCTTGCCAAAGTAGAGATTTTTTTTTGATTTCCCGGGTTTTCTTTCTAATTAAGGAATTGTTTTGTAACTCGTATATTTTTGAAATATATTGTATGTGTTGCCTGTAAATCTTGCAAAGTTATCCTAATAATATGTGGAAGTGGAAATATATTTTCTTGTATATTCTTTAATGCAGAGTTAAAATCAAACTTTTTTCATATATATATATATAAAACTTTCTTTTTATTTTTTCAATACTTATTTATAATTGCATCAACAATTTATGTCTTTAGCGACTTATCAGTGTAAATTTGTAGTTTTGAACAAGCTCAGGCCGACTACTCCTAAGACGTGTGATTAATTGAAACGCAACCACCAAAGAACACAGGTATCCACGAACTATTTTTCAAATCCCAATAAAAATAATACCTTTATTAGGATTTGAACCTGAGAACTTCGACTTTGAAATCAGCTGATTGACGAGTTTACCACTAGACCAACCCGTTGGATTAGTTTATTATACGATTTAATTAAAATAAAATTTAAAAAATGAAGAATGGCTATAAGTTACTGTATAAATTGTATTTGTATGTATTATATATTTACTGATACCGGTATTAACTTGTAAAAACCTAAACTCCTTTAACTATCGGTAACCTTAAAGTGTTAAACAACTTTTAAAAGTACATCCTTTAATTTTGATTTTATTTAAATTAATATATTTTGAAAAAAAATTATAAAGGCATTATAAAGGTTTGTCTCAATTTATGATTATGATTTATTTTATTTCTGTTTCCTTTTTACGACCCGTTTAGCCTTCAGTCATCTTGCACCTTTATTTGAAATAGAAAATTCTTCTGTTTCCTCACGAACAATCGTCATTCTTTCATTTTATTATTTACACAGTTCATACAACGGTTGGATCAATGAAAAATATGAACAAAATTATAGCCTTTCGATCACGGTATATAATTTATTGTTTTCTCTTTGATACTTTCTTGAAAGATACACGATTTCACAAATTGATATAATTTTTTTAAAATTATATTTGAGTTTTTTTGTCATTATAAAGATTTATTTATATTATTATTTAAATAATCTCTCATCAGATGCTTTATTCGTTAATTTTGAAAATATTGATTGATTTCTTTATCGGCTAATTAACCTTAAAATTAGATAAAGGGGTACGTACATCTGTTTAAATTATTTTGATTTACTTTATACAGAATGAAATAAATATGCTATAGTATTATTAGTTATCTGATACTAATTTGAATTTCGCGAGATACAAAGTACGAGTAGTATAGTAAATAAATAAAGATCCACTTACGTGAATTGTATTTATAATTATACAAATTCATTTTTTTGTTACATCACATCGGACTCGGTTTGTAATTAAGCGATTTTGTTTTTCATTCATTCGTGTATCGTTGATAAAAAATAAATTACTCGTACCTCTAAACCTATGATTTCTCACGAAGATAAGAAATTTCGTTTAATAGTTCTGTTCAGCTGGCTGTCCGGAACAGATTTTTTTATATCAACCAAACCGCTTCAGGAAAAGTTTTGTTAGTGTGTAAAAATTGTTTCTATTAAAATTTAAAATACCTTAATTTTTATTATTAATTTTTTTTTTATAACCAGTTTTACTTCCTACGTATTTCTTTGCATTATTGTCTTTACTTTTTCTCCATATACCCAAAAAGGTTAGATATTTTTCCTTGAATTAACTTGTAGATCAAAGGAGGTAATTATTATATTGTTAAAATTCATAATTGAATTAAATTAGTTGGCTGAATCGACTTTTGGACGGAATACAAGGGTCGTATGATTCCGTGGTTCTTCAGCCGGCTACTGATAATTTATCTGTAAAACCCATTTGCCCTTAGTAAAAATTAAATATAAGTTCAGTCCATTTATAAAAACAAGTTGAATAGCTTAGATTTTTTAATGTATTTTTTAAATTAATTTTCTTTAAATTTAACACACGCAACTTAACGCAACGTTTGAAAATATTAATATATCTTTATTAATATTAATTTTCAAAATTAACGAATAAAGCATCTGATGAGAGATTATTTAAATAACGATATAAATAAATATTTATAATCACAAAACAACTCAAACGACGATTTGTACTAACAAGATGATTAAATACTAGTTTGTTTTTTTTTTACAATTCCATGTACGAAATGTTATTTCATTAAAATGAAGACTTTAATATAATATTTAATAGACAAGTGAACTTTTAAGTAAGTTATTGAAGATTTTTTGGTAAAAAAAAAATTTCATAATAATCGTGCAGTGAATCGAATCATTTATATCAATTTGCAATTAAATAAATAATTATTTAGAAAATTGTTACTATTTGAATTTTTTTTTGGAATAAAACTCAGATGTGAAGAAGGACTTTCACGGCATAAATTTATTTATTTTTTCATGTTTGTAAATATTTATACGAGGGCCATTCGGAAAGTTCCTGGTCTCATAAAGAAAACATAAAATATTTTAAATTTTGTTTTTATTTTTCTATATCATTTTTCAATTAGATACATTTAGACCAACGAATCTCAAACTTTTCAATAATACGATTTGTCCAAATCTGAAAAATAAGCGTTTGTCTGAGCTTTGACTTAATCATTTAAAGCGAATCTTTGTCCAGCGAACCATTTCTTGAATTTTTGAAAGAGGAAGTAATCGCTGGGAGCAAAAATTGCTGGATATCTTGAAGTTATGCAGTAACAACTAGAGACATGACGCAGGCGCATTATCGTGGTGAAAAATCACTTTCTTTTTGGCCAATAAGAACATTTAGCCCGAATAGCGCCCTTCAATCGGTCCAGTAGTGAACGTAATACTCCCCCGTGATGGTCCTGCCCTTTTCTAAATAGTTTATAAGCACCGCACTACGAAAATCTCCAAAACCCGTAGCCGTGACTTTTCCTGCTCATGGAACCGTTTTCGCTTTCTTTGAGCACTTTCACTTACTGTTTGGAATGCTGTTGTTTGGTTTCTTGCGTGCAGTGGTGAATTCCTGTTTCTTCTGCTGTTATAAAACGTTGAACAAACTCAGCGGAATCGCGTTTAAATAAATCCAAATATATTCAAAAAGTGTTCAGTCAGATACGTTTTGTCGACTGTTAATAAACGCGGCACTCATCGAGCGGAGAGTATTTTCACACCCAAAACATCGTGTGAAATGTTTTGGGCTTGGTCTATCAAGATGTTTCGGATGTCAATAAGCTCGTGGATTTTCAGTCGGCAATCATTTAATACAGCATTGTGCATTTTTGTGACGATTTCGTCGGTAGTAGCGGTTTGGTTGGGCCTCCTGATCGTTGAACATCTTGAATGGATGTTCGATCACGTTCAAATTCAGCAGCCCACCTTTTTACCGTCGAAAACAAGGAGAAGATTTCTTTAAAATAAAATTAATTCTTTTTTTGTATGTCCGTCGAGGTTAAACCTTTTAAAACAAGGTACTTTATAAAAGCTCGAACATCAATTTTTTATATTTTTTCAGATAATGTCAAAAACCCACAGATCTGAAACTTCGCATGACACCGTATAAAGCATTATAGTTGATAAATATCATTGTCATTTGGTAATAGTTGCGCTGTCTCTCTGTCAGGCTGAGAACTTTCGGAACGGTTCTAGTATAATGAGTTATCTGTGAAAAAGTTTTACTTTTAAAGACAAATATAAACATAGGGACTGGTATGAAAGAATTAAGGGCAATGTTCTTCATGAATAAAATACGTTTAGTTAAAGTTCTCTCAAGAACTCCACGATTGGAAGTTAGCTGTACAAATCTTCCAGTTATTATAAAAGATTCTAATTATGAAAATTTGTTTGAAGTTTATCAGTCGTAAGATATTTCACCGAGATAAGAAGTTTTAGTATTATTACATAAATAATTTGTCAAAATTATTC
Organism: Lycorma delicatula; assembly: GCF_047948215.1. NCBI lineage: Eukaryota > Metazoa > Arthropoda > Insecta > Hemiptera > Fulgoridae > Lycorma > Lycorma delicatula. The sequence continues at coordinate 134,529,902 of NC_134456.1, forward strand.
TAGTCTAGACAGTGGTTGAGCAAAAAACATCGTTTCCAATCTCTTTGGCTATGTTTTATCTTGTTGGTAGGTTTTGTAGTAGTCTAGGAGATGCCAAACTAAACTGCTGTGGGGTGAGAAAGGTGGTAAATGAAGGTACGACAAGCCGTAAGAGATTTTATCTCTCAGATGAAGAGATTAAATCTCCCACTTCCAGTACTAAGCTTATCCATATCCTGTTCCGTAAAAAAGTCATCTCCCACCTTCAATACTCTTTTCCTTCAAGAGCAGAAATTGCGCTAGAATAACTTTGACAAATAGTACTTACTGTTTGTAGGAAAAAAGATTATGTGATACATTTAGAAAATTTAATTGAAATTTTATAGATAAAACTATAATGACCTGTAGATAACAGTTGCCAAATTATGTAGAGTCCATTATATATTTATTGAAAGCTTTGTAAATGCAGCCTTTCTGCACTGAATTCTTTTTTTTGCACTGCTATTTGTTTTAAATATTGAATCGTATTTATTTTTGATGTTGAATCGTACAACCCACGATCTGATGTTAGTAGGAAGTTCTAAAATCTGCGCTTACTAGCGAGTGAAGCGATCAAATAGAAAAACTTCTTGCGCATACAATAAACAAAATTAAATTATCAGATTAAAAAAATAAAAAACTGAGAAAAATAAATTGATAAGAAATTTACTGAGTTATGAAAAATAATCGCGTTAATCTTTTGAATAGACCTTCATAAATATTTTTGATTACCGTGTTCCCCTTATTTCAGCAGTTTTTCATCGTACATAATAAAATCTCAGGTTTGATAAAAATTGTTACTTGAACAGATTGAATAAATTCCTCAAACTCATATTATTAACATTCTTATACATAACAAAAAAATATTGAAGGTTTTATTTTAATATTCATCAAACGTCTAGAACTACGTTGAAGTTACGTTAAATTTATGGGAGAATAGACGAAACTGACGTGGAATTGCAATGAAATATGCAATAGAAAAATGATATAATGGAAGTTGAAAATTTCTTTGAAAAAAACTTATAATGATAAAATTATTTCTTATAAAGATATCTTAAGCTATTACTTCTTTCTTTGACTTCATCTTTTAAAGGAGAAAGATTAAACACTAACTTTTTTAACGTTTCTTCAATGTACAGCGTATAAAAAATTAATTAACGCCTTTTATATACGGTAGTATTGTAAAAGCGGACGCAGAAAAAAAACTCGACAAACACGTATGAAATAAACCAGAATAACGCAAACCAAGTAAAAATAGACTCATCTTCCGTAAAAAAAAAGATAATAAAAATAAAAAAAGCAGAACATCTATAAATTTACTTGTACATAAACACAACCGTTTGGTAACGGAAGTGATGAATTGTATATCCTGCATAAATGGTCCTTCAGTTGTAAAAAAATAAACGTTTTTTCCAAATAACCCTTAAGAATTGTTTTGGATTAGCTTTGTGTTTATAAGAAAAAACTGCTTCAAAATAATTTTACTGTTATTATTTTTTTCTTTTTTACATTCATTTATATATAAAATCGTTCATTTTCCTTCTCGTAATCTGTTACACATTTGTTATTTATTTATTTAATTTTCTTTAAATAGGCTTCATTCGTTTAAAGTATTTGTATTTTAATTTATTGTTAAATAATATTTTTTTTAACGAAACAATGTTTTCCGTCTTTTCCTTAATATGTTAATGGAAGAGTAAGTTATTTATTATCTAGTAGAAATCAAGTATTACTAATTTATCCGATTATTTACTCAACACATTAAGCTAGAAACCGTTACCAGAAACCGAAACATGCTAATATTTTATTCGTAATTATTTTCCAGTTAGAATTTGTAATAATTAACCTTAGGGTATTATGCCAATCGAAGCACAATTTTCACAGTAATAACGGGTTACATGTTTTAATGGTGGAATTCAGGATACTTTATCATCTGAGGATAATAAAGAAGTGTTAGTAAAGGTTTCATAAGACCTCAGCTTCTAATCTGTTAAATTAATTTGTGAACCCGTGTTCCTAGAAAACTGAACATTAATGCAGAAAGGTTAAAGAAGTTTGAGAAGCTTTCAGACAGGATCTTGCTGAGTAGTTATATATTCAGGTGGATTTGACATATTCAGATTTCACATACGACACGGTTCTGCAGATCGGGAACATTTTCCTTAAGAAAACCTGAAATGTCATCTCAAGTTATATAGAAAAGTATTGTGTTAGTATTTTATCTGGTCTACCCAAAGTCTTTGAACTACTGTTCAACGACTGGGTGCTGTTGTCGTACTGGTTAAAGATCACTTCGTTTAGACAATTGTGAGCAGAATGGATGAGATACCTGGAGGTTGCTGGAGCTACTCCTTTGGTCGGAGTTGTCTCGTTTCCCTTTCCCTTTGAGGGTAGATCCTCCCTTTGTTACTATCCAACCCTTTTCCTCTACCATCTGTTATCTGTTTTCCTCTACCATTAATTTTCGATGTGTATGTAAAGGCCGTTGAAATTGTGTTATGTATGTGGGGACATCTTTAATTTACTTCATCTTTGGTATTTGTACGGATTGATTGATTTGTCCATAGTGAAGATGGTTCTATCTATAATCTGTCCGGAAATGCGTTCCCTATATTATATCTACACAAAAAACAAAGCACCTATTTAATAATTCTTTAAAAATGTCACCTTTGTCGTATGCACCTTCAAATTGGTCATCCTGAAGCATAAAAGATAAACGGGTAACATAATCTAAATGGCAGTTCCAAGATGTTAAAAATAAATGAACTAAAGGCCCTTACAAATTAATAAAAAGCTACGAGATCACATATAGTTTTGTAAAATTAATACGATTTTGTTATTAATAATTTCAGTCTATTCTTTTACAATACATATCTTTTTGTTCGTAGGTGTGTCAATGAATGTGCCGATTCCAGTAGGAGGCATGATTAATGGTTACCTTATATAAATTTTATTATTGCTTAAATAATTTTTTTTTAGAACAAATTTCTTTTCTATATGTTCATTTCTAATCTTGGTATTCGTAATGATCTATTTTTTACTTTCTTGTTTTCTATCATTCTTCGAGTTCTTCTACAGCTCTCATGATTTGCTTTATACATTAAAATCGTGGGCTTCCAGGTCTCTTTGTCGTTCTTCTTGTCTTCTGCAACAGCTGTCAAAATTAAAAATATATTTAATCTAAATCGTTCTCTTCCCTTTATTATATTCATATTAAGTATATTTTTCTTTTTCTTCGATTAAAACCCCATCTAATCTTCATAATTCCATTACATCTATTATATCAGAGATCGTAGGAGCGTTCTCCATATTAAATATCCTGAAAATTCCTGACTTCAATCGTAATGAATGTACGGTATTGAACTCAATCCTTCCCTAATAGTTATTGTGATTTTATCGATTACAATTCTTTTATTGCTCAGTTTGACATTGTACTCGTTTCCCAAAGAAAAGGTAGAATAGACTTTTCCTTCTTAGAGCTGTAACGGCTGACTTAAGATTGACTGACAAGTCTTTCTTAGGGTTACCCATAAAAAAGCACCCGAGGTATAAAAAATTCGAGTCAGAAACAGGTTTCTCTGAAAATAATAGTCTTTATTATATATTATATAACAGCGGTGAAAAGAGTAAGACTTCACTTGTAATGTTAAATGTCATCTACATTTTTGTTGGTTTGGCATTCCGATGAGCAGAAATATATTCCTTTTTGTGAAGAAGGCAGGCTTGAAAGAAAACCCTTTAATTGTCTTTTTCCGTAATAATTTTGAATAAACAAGGCATTTGATTCTTGTTATTTATGAGAATGGTTTTTTTATTTACAGTTATGAATACGATTGAATATTATTGCATCTTACAGACAGACTCACTTCTTCTGTCAATAGTAAATTTGTTACTTAAATACGTGAAATAATTTGTACTTAAAGGATTTCACTTATTTTTTTACGACTTTTCGAAGAAAGGTACAGTATTACTTTCTATCTTATATTGGGATTGGGGGGCGAAAATTAATTTTTATACGTTTTGATGTATTAGGAGTACGAAAATACCATTCATGTATAAAATTTTGTGGTTCAAAATCTAAAACTATTAGATCTATTTCTTTGAAACCTAGATATATGCTGTAGTTGTGTATCTGAAGTTGTGCATGTGAAAACTTGATGAAAATTCGTTGAATCTTCTTGAGTTAGCTCAATTGAAGGTCAACAACAGACAACATAAACTCAGTTTGAGGTTACGTTGACTGTGTAGTGGTATATTTTTCATATGCTTATGCATTAAGTCACAGTGGAGAGCGAGTTGAAACTTGATGCCTGTGTGTATTGTCTGATCGTTAACTGAACGAATATAGTGCGTTGTACTCTAAAAATCAGTGCGCGTTTCTGGCTGCGAAGTAGTTAGGGCGTCGGAAATGAAAAGTTGGTCTTCTTGCGCAGAATTTCGCAAGAATTAAAAAAAATATTATTTTGCTTGCTTCAACGCATTATTACCAGCATTTTTATCTTCATTTTTGTTCATACTGTTTTTCTTTTAATACTTCGTTTATCCTTTGTAACATTCTGTATTTCTTTCCCCTTTCTTCAAGATAGCTACATCATTAGCTAACATAAAATCGTGATACATTTTTTTTAATGCTGATGTTAAATGACTCCGATGATAATTTTGACTTTGTTTAACTCTTTTATATTTTTTTACTTTTCTTCTCATCCTTGTTTTTACCATTTGATTTTTGTATAAGTGCTTCACAAAAAAATTCAAAAAATGAAAAACCAACCAAATAAGAAAATTAATCGTATTAAAACACCTTTCGTCTCTAAACTAATTTAACAAGAAATATCCATTATTCGTAGTAATTTCTCCCGATTAATGATGCTAAAGGCTTTTCCTGGAAAAAGATGTGTACATCTTGAGCAATTGTATTTATCGTTGTAAAAATAATTTTTTGATCATCTCTTATTGGTTTATCTAGTATATGAATAATACATTAAAATTCTGTTCAATGAATAGTAATAATATTGCTAGGTGCTACTCGCTGTTTACCAGTACTTTCTAAGAAAAAGAAAATAATGATATTTTAGATTTTTTCTGAATAGAATATTACTTTTAAAAATAAATTTAATTTTGTTTGGCTGTTCTAAATACCTAGAAGCTTTTCGAACTTAATTTTCTTCTTTAGTTAATACTGGACAATACAATTACCTTTGCAGGAAAAATTTCCTACCGGCTCTAGAATTACGTGGATATTAAAATATGTATAAGATTTTTTACTTTTTTAAGTTACCTAATTTCAAAAATGTTTATTATTAGAAATAGGATATGCATATATATATATATATATATATATATATATATATATATATATATATATATATATATATATATATATTTGTGTGTGTGTGTGTGTGTGTGTGTGTGTGTGTGTGTGTGTGTGTGTGTGTGTCTGTAAAATATTATTTTTTTAAATTAAAACAAAAAAAAAAAAATAATAAATTTTATTTGGAAGCAGTTTATAATTTTTTTTCCTTTTAATCACTTGTCATTCACTAATACGTTTGGAGCATAATCTTTATTACTACTTGAAAAAAAAACAGGTTATTGCAATTTAATGATTGAGTAGTACGATTTATTTACGTCATATGTAATTACCATATGTATTATTGCTGTTAAATTAGTTTTATTGTATTAATTTGAAACTAGAATGGTCTACTTTTTTTTTTTAATTTATAAGATGTCTTAAATGAAATCACGGTCGACGTGGTTTTTATTAAATTATATTAATCTATTCTTCTAATTCTCCATATATTTTAACTCTTTTGTTATATAACGGAATTTATTCTTAAGGGTCAGTGACATATCAGGAAATGCTGTCCGTTGCAGTCACTAATTTCAGTCTCAAATATTAGACTATTACCTCAATAGCATAATAATTTTTTTTACGATTTATTGTTGCAGATTTTTCATACATAATACGCCTGCTATATGCTTATGTACATATATATTTTTTTAATGTCGTTCAACAACCATATGTTTCTGACATATTCGTATGAATGGTCCTAAGTGGGTATTTTTATTGGTTGTGGACAACCTACGACCTACCTACGCGAGTTCAAGAGTATCACACGCGACCCATCAAGGTCATTTCAAATAAATAACACGATTGAAATGCATTTTTTCTCTCGTCAGGGTGTCTCATTCATATGACGCTTCAACTACAAATAAAACATAAAATGTTATGTCGAACAAAACTCTCTCTAAATGAAGTTGAAGTAAAGGTTAACTTGAATAAAACCAGCATGATAAATATTTATCTAAATTTATATTCATACTGATAAATTTACAATTTTTTTTTAATTTTAAAAATAAACTTTTTTCAGTATAATAAATTTCTTTAGTTTTGTATTTCTCTCTGGCAATTTTTAAAATTTCCTAAGGTTTTGTGTTAACTTTTGAAACCTTCATGGAATAACAATTGAAATATTCAGCTTTCTTTTCCATGTTCCTGTCTTGAATTATTTATTGGAAGTTCTATTTTATAAACAACTGCAGTTAATTTCAAGTTAAATTAAAACAAAAAAAAATTTTTATTACTTTTATAACGTGTTCAGAAAAATTCCATAGATTTATTTTTGAACTTTATAATAACGAAAAATTTCATGTAATTTAGTTGTTATTATTATTAAAATTATTTTGTGATGGTATGTAGGTTTAATAATTCCTTTCCATGACGAAGATTGACTGATCCAGATTAACAGTCTGGTTGAATTTGGCGCTAAGTTCTTTGGTTCTGCCCTCCCCACTCACCATATGTTAATATAAAAAATAACAATATATCCTGGTCTGCTGAACGTAGTACGTATCTCATCTACATTTAGGATATTTTTAGTTTTCAAATAACATACGCTAATACCTAGAGTCTCGACTTAATTAAAGCTTCACTACAATTTCCGGAGACTTGTGAATTATCGTACGACTGACTAAGTATTTAGTTTAAATAACATTCATTCATAGCAAATCTTCCTGAAGCCTAATGGTGTATAATTTCGTTAGTCTATAAATAAATTTAATAGATAATTCTGAAGAGAGGTGGGCGCTACAGATAAATAAGTTATAAATAAACTAGTATTTCATAGTCACACCTAGTCGCTATGACGTCGGAGTAGACCTGAGATTTTGAAGTAACTTTGCCTCTGCCTTAATGTACTACATTTCTTTGTACTTCAGACAAAGGATTCTACAGACAGACGTAATTGAATAGTTAATTAGATGAGACAGTCGAGGATACCCGAAATCTGATTCCCGGTATATTACTTTGTCTTTGGTTAACAAAATAATAATTTTGATTTACTTTACCATTATTACTCACGAAAAGCGCATTAAGTTAATTTAACAGTCAAAACGCTACTGTCTGAATTACCAGGTGGTCACGTTTAAAGCTGGAAAGCTCTGGATCAAGGGTTTAAATAAATACTGATATTGTTTAAATATTTTATTCTGATACGTACAAAATAGTGCATTATATATATATATATATATATCATGCTAGGAATGAGTAGGCAAGCTATTCAAGGCATCAAGGGAAGCTGTAAAAGACCTTTAATACACAAAATACACAATTAAACATAAAATAAAAACAATCGCAACAATGTTGCAATACTTTCCTGGCATTGGTTATTTATTCTTATATAGAACAAAAATAATCATACTTGAAAATATATCAAAAACTTTTTTAAAAAATTGATATTTTAACATTTTTAACGTCCCCCATCACCAATATTGCTTCCCAAAATATTTTTTTTGTCCACTTGCACTACTAGCATGCCTAGGAATATAAAACAAATATGCAATAAATAAAAATATAACTTTTTTCGATTCTTTGGGAAGGGGAAATTTTGAAGCAATTTATTTTTTTTTAAAAATGGTAAGATAACCATGCACGCATGTACTGAACTAAATATAAAAAGGGGTTATTTGAAAAATTTTATTTAAATTGAGCCCAAAAAACCATCTACCCCCCTGGAGAATTGATTCCAAAAATTTTACCAAGAAATTGCCACATATACACCAGGTTCTATACAAAATTTCATCAAAATCGGTTTTATCTAGTCAAGATGTAATAGGCTTTAAACACGTCAACACACGTAAATACGTACGAACATTACCATCCACTTTTTTTTGGGGTCATTAACAAAATACCCGAAATGACACATTCGGGCAAGAGAAATATTATCTATTATTAACAGGAATCTGTTGTTGAATATCAATTACGTACAGGAACAACGCTTTCCTCACGGTTATATGTTACTCTTAACGCGCGTTTCTATTTTCTTTTTTTCACAAAAATGTATGTTTTGTTTAATTTTAAAAGTACAGCTTATTCATAACATAGAAACATCTTATCATAATCTTAAAATTTAAAGAATAAAAATAAATTTTGCGATTTTTCTTAGAAGGATGTAGCCGTTTTTGAGTTTTCTGAAATATTAGGTAATTTAGAGATTATCCAAAAATGAAAAAAAAATTAGGTTTAAGTGCTTGTTCCTAAGTTTAAAATTCTTTTCTCGCTTCATTACACAAAAATCTATTGGGATTTCAAATTTTCCTACTTATGCGTGAAGGTTGTAATTTTTATTTCCTTAAAAATGAATGTAAAAACTTGCCAGTCTTGACATGTAATATTTTTTATATCTGGAATACTCCTACTTTAAACGCTTTTGTTAATTTCAGCTCTGTAGCTTTTAGGTGTACATTAAAAAAAAAAAACCTTTGGTACATACTTCATAAGTTCAAATGTTGATCTGTAATTATTAAGTTTAAATTAGGTTTTTAGTTAATTAGGTTTTACAGATAAGAAAACGTTTTGGAACCTTTTGCGCATTCTCAAAAGCTCGATAACATCCTTTGTATAATTTAAATATAAAATACAAAAATTAATGTTCTTTCGATTAGACCTTTTTAGATGTTGCATTTTCTTTCTTCTTTTCCTCTTATTTCCGTTATTTCCAGTACTTCTTCATTCGTTTCAAGAGTGCTTGTGTTTATCCTTCTGTAGAATTTCTGGAGCTGTTCTTTGGTTTTTTCTTTTAATCTAGTTTGAAATACTTAATTGTTTTTCGAAACTCTATTTTATCTGTTATTATTTTTTCCAATCTTTAGTTTTCTGGGTTTTGGTTTACTTCCCAGTACCACTCTCTTTTTTTTTTTGCCTTTGTAAAAGTTAAATAATTGTTTTATTAATCTTCTGTCACTAATTCTATAAATATGGCCAAGAAACCTCATTCTTCTTTTCTGCATTTCTCGTTTCTAAATATTTTATTTCTTTGTAAATTTCTTTGATAGATTTCAGCCTACTACCTTTCATAAGATTCTTCTTCTTTTAAAAGATTTCTTAATTAAACTTTTCTAATCATTCGCTTGCACTTTAGACTTCTGGGCGAATTACTGTTTTGTAATGTCGTAGTTTTTAAGCTTTATAGCTTAAGAATTTCTTATTGTAAACATCCGCTATCAGTCTATAACTTTAAATTTAACAAATACTACTTTTAATTCCTTCTTTTTCGAGTACAGTTGGTGTTCTCTCCCCAAGATACTTAAAGTTGTCTACTTTGTATATTTTTTGCCCCTCTTTAAAAACTGTTTCCTCTACGCAGTTCTTATCATTGGTTATAAATTCTGTTTTTTTTTTCGTAGGATATTTTTAAACCTTTTTTTTTAGTGTTTTCTGCCAAAGATGTACTTTCAATTTTGCTTCTTCTATACTTGTAGCTAAGATAACAATTGGAAAGGCTGAATGATTAATGACTAATTTCTTTTTTCGCGTTTCTAAATATACAGATTCTGAGATTCGATGTTTTACCAGTGCTTTATTCCATTCTCTAATTATTTTTTCTAAAGTAATGTTAAATTGAATTGGGGAGATTCTACCCTGCCGTACGCTTATTTTCATCTCAAATGCTTCTGACAAAAAATTTGATGTGAACGCCACATGACTTCCGTGTACGCCTATTAAATTACATATACACATTTTTTTTTAAATGAAAAGTACATAAAATTTTATTTCATTAATAACTTCTGATATTTTTTCATATTTCTTTTTTTTTTATTCTTATTATTGAATTATTATTTATTGTAAAAAATGTTTACAATCAGAAATTAATAATTATTAGTAAATCAATATATTTAAATTAAATAAAACGTTAAAAAGAGAAGATGAAGTCGGATTTGAACCGATATGCCTTCCTCTTGTAAGATCCAAACAGTTCATTAATTAAAATTTTAATTGGTTATAACTCCGGAACCAATGAAAATAAATACCAATTATGATATATCGTTGAAAAGCTCTCAATGAGGGCTTATTACTGCAGTTAAGAAAAAGTCCAAAATCCAATTCTTTTGGATTTTACAACAGCCCTAAATCCAAAATTTCAACATCCTACGGCTATTCGTTTTTGAGTTATGCGGGATACATACGTTCGTACAGACGTCACGTCGAACCCATAGGTTTGGTCTAGTGGTTAACGCGTCTTCCCAAATCAGCTGATTTAGAAAGTCGAGTGTTACAGGGTTCAAGGTCCTAGTAAAGCCAGTTATTTTTACACGGATTTGAATACTAGATCGTGGATACCGGTGTTCTTTGGTGGTTGGGTTTCAATTAACCACACATCTCAGGAATGGTCGAACTGAGAATGTACAAGACTACAGTTCATTTACATATCATCCTCATTCATCCTCTGAAGAATTATCTAAACGGTAGTTACCGGAGGTTAAACAGGAAAAAGAGAGAGACGTCACGCCGAAACTATTCAAAATGGATTCGGGGATGGTCAAAATGAATATTTCGGTTGAAATCCGAAAACCGAAATTTTTCACGATCACAATACTTCCTTTATTCGTACAAGGAAGTAAAATTAAGGTTAAGTAAAAGAAAAATTATTAAAAAAATTAATAAATACTTTGTAACTCAGTTAAGGATAAAAATTACCCGGAGATTTTGTCACCATTGATTAGAATATCACAATACCAGTAGCCAGTATTATAGTACATAATTTTTGTTCTAAAAAATGTTTAGCTTCTTATAGATTAAACAAATTGTATGTTATACTTCAATAATTATCTTCAAAATAAAGGCTAATTTTAGCTACAAATAAATGGGCTCACGATTGCAATAACGTTACTACAGTGGTCTAATTACTTACAATTTATCTGATCTGTAATTGCTGTGCGCATTATAAAAAAATTTCTCTCTTCGAAATGTGATTAATTACAAAACTAATTTGTTACAGATGAACGAATTTAATGAACTGCGATTCCGTTTAACCTAATTTATCATTTAGTTATTTGTTTAAAAAGAAGACAAAATTATTTAAAAATATTATTTTATATTTTCAATAATTAGATTATTAATACGTGCGTTTGTCTTTTGGAACTCGAACTGATATAATATTATTATTGGCGATCAAAACTTTTCCATATCGATTTATTTATTGTTTAAAAAAAGCATTAAAAGTATTATTCTTTTAAGTCTTAGTGGTATATTAAACTCATGAGTAAAACATTTTTACTATTATTTCAGTATCGATTTTATTTCTATTTATATGTATTTAATTTTTTCGATTTGATTCGTAAAGATTTATTGACTGTTTACGTATTTTAATTATTATTTACTTAATTTATTTAAAATTATGTAAATCCTTTTATTTCATGATTTGTACATTTTTATTGCCCTGAAAGAAAAAAGCTAATGAAAAGAAAGTGTCGATTTTTATCTTATATCCGCTTTCGTATATTTTCTTGGAACTTGCCACGAAAATCTATTATGTAGTTATAGTGACGGGAGTATTTTTCATTTACGATTCTTATTATTATTATTTTATATTTGAATAAAGTTCAAGATAATTTTCACTTTTACAATATAATTACTTTCTGAACCGACTTAATCATTTTTTTTTTTTACTTGATATCGCCACATTAGCTTGAATATTGTGCATGTGATATGGAAATGGAATTTTATAGCTTATGAAAAATGTCATGATGTTTAATGTCTGTTTATTAATTTTTTAATTTATTTTTTTTAGTTCATTGGTATTTCTAGTTTTTTTAGAGGAAAAATAGCATGTTTTTTTTTTTCCCCATTATAACCCCTTTTGTCTCAAGAGAGTACAAAGGTTAGCAATAAAAAAATTTTAAACCCTATTTCCAGGTGGAGTAGGTAAAAGTAAATTATTATAATCTCAGTTGTAACATTTTTATTCAAGTGCCTGAAATATCTGCTCGAATTTGGTGTGGTTCGATTTTATTTTTTTTGAACTTAACAGTTTTTATGGATATCGTCAATCGATTCGAGTTATGATTTTCGGATGTAAAGAGTAACATTAAGTACAGTACAAAAATATTATTTAATTAGCGAGCAAGAACCGACATAATAGTTTTAATGAAAATATAAATAATATAAAGTTTACTTTTAGTTGATGATTTTAGCCACTCTGACGAGTGTAGAAAATCCCTCTATTATCATAATTTGGCTTTCAGTTAATGTTTAGCAAATAATAAATTTCATAACCGGTAAACGTTTATAAAAAATAATTAAGGATCTTAAGTAAGATTTATACAGATCGGAATCTGTAATCAAATAGTACATTGCTGTAAAATAAACTATAAGCGATTCAAATATGTATAATCCCGGACGTTTTTGGGATGTCATTAAATCTACGAGGCTCGGCCGATAAATTTTGCGCACGTGTAAAATTTATGCAAAAATTGCTACGTGGAAACAAAAGGTACTATCGAGTTGGGCGTGGGAGCACATGATAGCTGAAATCCCCCTCTACAAAGCTATAATGCGTTGAAATCCGTTTACCAGTTTGTTTTCAGTAGCAGTTAAAATGGAGAAGAATACGGCCAATATGTCAACACGATTAAAACACTGCGTAGTGATCGAATTTTTAACAGCAGAAAATGTGAATCCTACGAATATTTTTCATCGTTTAAAAGCGGTTTACGGTAATGAAACTGTTGACAGGAGTACTGTGAATAGGTGGGCGTTGAAATTTCGCGAATGTGAAGCTGGTAAAGCGTCAAGAGGACGCACCTCGCAGCGGACTACTAGTTTTTGTGACCGACAAGAAACATCGAAAGGAGGTGACGATGTGCTTGAAAGTGACCGGCGAATCACCCAGCAGCGCATCGCTATTCAGTTAGTCATATCTAAAGAACAAGTAGGCCATATCATCGAGCAACTGAATTACCGTAAAATCTGTGCACGATGGGTACCGCGCAAACTCTCTGATGGCGCTCCGCAAGCTGTAGTTTGAGCTTATTCCGCATCCGCCATACTCGCTGGATTTTGCTCCATGCGGCTTATACTTCTTCCCTCATTTCAAGAGGGACCTCAAAGGTAATCATTATACTACCGACGATGAGGTGAAGGAAGCTGTAGTCACTTCGATCCGAGAAAGACCGCCAGAAGTTTTCAGTGACGGAATGCAAAAACTTGTCGCACATTGGGAAAAGTGTATCTGTGTAAACGGGGATTATATTGAAAAATAAATACTGTATTTTGTAGCTAAGGTATTGTGCTTTTTATAAATTTATTATTTCATTCCAATATCTCTTTTCATTCCCATGCTACGCATGTATGTGCAAAATTTATCAGCCGTGCCTCGTAAATCTACGTTTTGTGATGTTCTGCTGTGAATGAGTAAGCTTATTAAACTTAATCCATGAACACAAGAATAAAATGCTTTTATTATTGTTATACATTCGAGTTACATGTTTAATTATCGTGTTGATTTGTAAGCGATATCGGCATTATTAATTTCTGAAGGTAAAACTGAATTTTTTGATTATGGATCATGGTTTTCAATTTATTTACGATTTTATATGTGGGAACAGGAGAACCGATTTGAGTCGAGAGCTGTTTATTTTTCTTTTTTTTTAAATTGGAAGTAAGAGATGAAGAATACTAAATGAAAAAAAAAATTAATGAACTAAACATAACAGATTGTAGGCGTTTTCAATGATTGTGTCTTTGCAGGAAGTGATGTGATTATAAAAAGGTTTTAAAGAAGAATATTTGTTTTGTATGATGCTGTCACCTTCACTATAATTTTTTTTTGTTATCCGAACAACACAACAAGTGCTTTGAGTGGGTGAAGGTGAAGGTGAAATCGAACAACACGTACCGTCGTCGGGTGTCGGTCTTTTTACGTTTGTCGGAGAGAGGACAATAAGGTAGGTTTGATACGATCTCGTTCGGGATATCTTCCCGAGAAATCCCTTCAGGCGTAGATGGATAAATAGCTAGGACGATGCTTCTGCATCTTTACTTTTTTACTGTTGTTCGTTTTTAATGTGGGTTGCAGCAGCAGTATTATTGTGGGTAGTGGAACCGGTCAACAAACGGGCTGTGCGCCGCGCCTGAGTTTGTATGCGATGAGTCGTGGGCGACCAAAACATAACACCGGCTGGCCCCCTGATTCTTCCTGTCGCGGCCGCTCCAGATGTACTTTTTATTACGTATTAAACGATAGACCTACATTATATACTTACAAGAAAAAGAAACCTTCAATGCCGAACTATTAAGGGACTCTTATTATAGATCAACTTTAGAGTAAAATAAAATTAAGTTTACGATTCAAGAAATCTTGTTTATGTTCATTGTTGTGTTATATTCTGTGTAGTTGGGTCATAATATTTGAATCCAGTTTAAACTCTAACATCTTTTTTTTTACATTAACGTGATATAATTCTCTTGTTTATAACGTTTATAAATTCTGTTTCACTTTCTCTTAATTTGTTTTTTTTGTCTTAGTTTTTAAATATTTCTTTAACCCTTATTGAGCGCTGGTAAATTACGGACGTAATAATTATAAACAAACATTTAATATTTCTAAATATAATTTATTTGATATTTGTAGGAAAGTGTGTCTGATATTAAAACACGTTCGACAACGTACATCTATAAATAATAAATAAATCCTTTAAACGTATATTGTATTTATTTATATGAGTATTTATGTAAACTAGGCTTTAAAAATAATAGTTGTTTATTATTATAAAAATGTTGACCTTCATCATTAAATTATGTAACTAAAAATGTAAACTCGTACATCACCAATGTTGTTCATATAGATTTAACAATCGGTTTTTGTACGATTATCATTTTTGCCGGTTTTGTTTTTCTTTTTATGGCTGTGACTTAAATCGACGTCACACTTATACCGTAATCCCTATTCTGACGACACTAATTAGGTTTAATTTATTATTTATAATATGGGTATTATCTGCACCACGTTTTTATATTACGATTTGTTCGTGTTTTTCTTTGTTGAATTAAATGTTTTAACCTTTTGGGGAAATTTTTTGCAATAATAACTGCTCCTATTAATACAGATCTCGTTACTCGATTTTACGGTAATAATTTCATGTTTTTCATGACTTCTTTTATTTTGATTATTGGAAGTAAGATATCCCATTATTTTTCTCATATCCTAACGATCTAACGTTTCATGAAAATATTACAAAACCATATCAGTACTGTAGCTTTTGCTTAATTTTTATCGTTAGTTCAAAATCCGATATTCTATATAATGAACTGATGTGAAATATTAATTATATGTCGCGCGCGTGCGCGTGTGTGTGATAATTTCATCTTGTAAGATTGTGTTAATTTTAAGGAAGTTGAAAACATGGATGATTATATGTTTTACGTAAATTTTGCTCGCTTAGCTTATGTTTACTAAAACGTACAAGAGTTCTCTATTTATCTGAAGTCCAATTAGCAGTTTATTTCCAAGTTTAGAAAAAAAGTAGATACTCATGTAGACATGTTTTTACTTGTTAAAAGTCTTTTTAATTAAATAAAATGGTTGTTAATTAAGAGTAAATAAGTGTATTTGTTTGTAAAACGAGAGAAAAGCTACACAATTATTTAATTATTTTAAAACTTTTTGTAATCTTGATTGAAATATATTTCTATTATATTTTTAAGGATAAATTATCATTATTTTTAAAATTCAGGTTGTAAATCCCATGAGACCGAATATAATTGGAATTAGTAATCCTGATTTATTTAAAGTTCAACTTCTGCATGCTAGGTAAAATGTTGTATGATAAGTTAAAATAATTATAATAACAAAACTGAAATTATTAATTAATTATATGGTTAAAAGATATTGATTAGTATTTTTATTAAAAAAAAGGACCGTTTATTTTTAACTGCACTATTAATGATTAACTACATATATTCAACTACTAAAAATAGATTATAAAAATAAAACAGACATAACCTCAAGGAAAACAAACGCTAGAAGAATAATTCAAACGCTTAAAATCACATTCAAAATATTGATCTTCCTAACAGTAATATAAATGTAAATTATAGTTAAAAAAGAAAATACTCAGAGAAAATACTCATATTTTTTTAATTATTTAAAAAAGTATATTCTTAAGTTTTTCTTATTTAATTCAATAAATTGATGCAAGCCGAGTACACGATTTTTTCCGTATATCTTTGGTGCTGACAATTGATCATACCAGAAAAAATGTAACATACGAACTTATTAGTTGTGGATGCCGTTATACTTTTGACTTCATTAAACTGCTACTAGCTGTCCTACAGATATTCTCTTCCATTTAGGGCATTCAATTTCTGCGTGCATAAAATGTAATATAGTTTTTTTATTAGTTAATTAATTTGCATAAAACCTTTGAGAGAGAATGCGGATTAAAAATTGTATAGGTATGAAAAATGCCATCCCTGACTAGGATTCAAACTCGGAACTTCCGTGTGAAAGTCCTAGACGCTATCATTCCGCGTTGGGGTTCAGTAAGTAGTAGTAAATAAAACTATTCGCTTATTACGACGAATAATAGTAAAGTTTTTGATGGAAATAATAACACGACAGGCGGGACAAAGAATGATTTTTAACTTTCTAGGTTACAGATTTTACGTGCCTCAGCGGACGTGCTTAAAGCGCACAGTAATTCTGTTGCGAAAAGTTGGATTTGATTGCAAGTCCACTTGCAGTTCTGAAGAACACAATTTTTGTATTTCAGTTGAAACAAAATAAAACTTAATTTTACCAATAATATAATAGTATATATTTACAACTGAAAAATTCCATTATCATTTTTTTTTTTTTTTTGCGTAATGAACAATGTTGGGTAGGCCCTCTGCTTGCTTCCAATTCCGGTAATTAAAGCTAATGAATCTGTCCCGTGATTTCCGGTTCAAAAGTTTATTATTAATAGCACCTCTGGTCAACAAATTATTTTTAAAGGTAACTTTTGTAGGAACCAAAGGAAAAATTAAGAAGAGTGGACTGTTTTAAATTTTCATTATTTTATTATTGGTTGTACGTTATAAACGCATTAATTTACCATTCTTCTGATAAATATATTTGTTTGTAAATAAGTAATAAACTTTCTCAACACAAAATATTGAATGAATCTTTCTTTTCCCTCATTATGTTACTTGAAGTTTATCATCCATCGTTCTTGTGAGCTGTTGTTAAAAAAAAAATGTACATTTTAATGAAGAAAATAATTTAATCCGTGTAATTCAGTAACATAATTATTTCAGATAAACTGTAATATAATACTTATGATGTAGTATCAACTTACCATCTAGTTTTAAGTCCTGTTAACGAATGAGTATATCACGCAGAACACAAAGTATTCCAGTCGTTTTTTTTTGTTTTGTTTTTTTTTATAATAGTTAGTGGCTAGTATAGAATTTCCCTGTGATATTTACTTTACAATTTAAAGTTACATTGTAATTTAAACATGTAATAGTTCACAGATCATTTACTTTAAATATAGTAAGACAGTAAGAACAGTTAACATGTAGATAAACCCGCTTAATCATGAAGACGTAAAGAATAATAATTGGCTAATTACTTTGTTTCATTAGATATTGTTTCTTTATAATTAGCAAGAAAAAATAAAGAAGATAAAAGAAGGTAAATTATACTGGTATCAAAGATAAGTGAAAGTAATGTGATTGATGAGGTTATTGAATTGTTATGAAGTGTCCGGTAGATCTTGGCACAGTATTGTACAGCGTTCGTCGCAGATCAATTGAATAAGATTGTTGTAGCGTCAATTGGGGTTACAAATGAGACAGGTCTCTCTCTTTTAACTCGCTCACACACTGTATCTTTCTCTCTTTAATACTACCTGACCTGCGTTAATAAATGATTTGTCAAGGGCTAGAAGAAGGCGTGTTAAAACATTCTACTCTTGATTTCATGGTTTAAAATATATGCATGTCTAACTGTAACTTTGACTTTCCGTACGTATTCTGTCTGGAATATTGTGTAAAAAACACTATTATTCATCGGGTTTTGCTCTCAAGAAAAATTCATCACTAGAAAAATGGAGTAGCTAAGTATACAACAACCATGCTCTTAAGGGTTTTTGTAATTAATAAAATACGCAGTTAAAAAGAGATTCTGATTTTCAATTGATAAGAAAGAATCTATTCAAATATTATTCTTGATTATTATAATTTTCCTTTTGATACATCTTAATTAGTTATTTAAGACATAAATTCATTTATAAACAGTAGTAATGTGTGTGTGTGTGTTTATATATATATAAAAGACAAATAGAAATTAAACGTTGTAAATGAGTTCCTTTTTATCTAGGGAGAACATAATTATATTTACTTATGGCCAGAGTTTCTCAACACAGTTTATAGTGGTTGAACAGTTGAAGGGTTTTATTTTTACGGCTAACCTTCGGTTCTTATTTGATGTGCTGAGAACGCTGATGTCCACTACTTTATTTTGAACTAGAAACCGTTCACTCCTTTCATCCCTACACCCGATTATCTGATTCGTGAAAGGGGCTGAGCCATTCGAAAAATGACTTGTGATTCTTGTCAGGGAACCCTTTACCATGTCTGTTTAGATATTGACAGATAGAATATATTACTACAAATAAAAGTGACGTTATTTTTATCTTGTTCTATAAACGATTAAGAAGTTCAATATTAGATTACTGGTTTTGTAATATAAAGGTTCCTGGTTCGAATTCGTTTTTAGACCAATTAACATTTATAACTGAACGAATAACTTTCTAGTTAGTATAGGTATAAAAGGCAATTTTTCTTGGTGGTTAAAAGCCACTTGGAATGTTTGTCACATATGTTGCTACGGACTACTGCTGTTAATAATATTTTTAACTAGTCATATTATATTTTTAACTAATGTACAGGACCTTTTGTTTTTTATTTGATAGTTTTATTTCAAACTTACCGTTGTTAATATTTATTCACTGCATTTTTGATTTTTCGTATTTAGTGAGTTAAATATGTAAATTGATTGTTGAAAAAAGAATACACGACGTTATTTTTATGATAATAAAATACCAATCTCCCAATAAAAAATATGGTTTTTGCCCTTTTTTAGGCTGTACTAATCTTCTAATAACATAATTGTTAAATTTTTTCTACCCTAGAATAAAGTACCACGAGTACATTGTTGTACGCTACTGTTGGTATTTTGTTTATTCCGTGGTGAACTGCTTGGATCTCTTTTACCAGGAACGTTTTTGGTTCTGATCCCGGTATGTTTGGAACGTATCGTACGGCCGAACAATCATTTCTCTTTATTAAAAAATTTACTTTGATGGAACTGTCCATTAACTTGTCAATCTGTTTTCCCAGTACGAATACTGTAGAAAAAGAATGTTCCGTGAACTCGGTTAGCTAGTTCAGAGGGCAACGATATAGGACATTCAAGATGTCCGGATGAGGCCTGCAGCGAAGGCAAAAGCTCAGTTTATAAATCACCGATATAAATGTCTACCGAGGCATTTACATCGGTGGCATCCCAGCGAGTCCTGGATTATTACTATGAGATGTAAAAAGTTAGAGGGCGAAAGACGACTCCCGTTAAAGCCCATCAGGGGTAGGAATGAGGTTATTGTGCCGACCGGAAGCGTCACAAGGCGGATGCCTTCCCCTACGGGGTTGGGATGTAGTAAAGAATGCTTGTATAGGTATTTTGAACTTTATTTTTGTCTCTGACGTTCTGTCAGTAGTTATTCGTATTTGAAATTGGAAAATATTGTAGTTATTTTTTATTATATTATGTATTTATCGTTTCTTATATTCACTGTCTTGATTGTGTGATTGCATTTTACCATTCCGGCGATTTATTTTATAGATTAATAATTAATCATATCTCTTGAGTGATTATATTATTATTACGTTGATTATATATATTATTCCTACGTGATGAATGAAAATGTTTATTGTCGAGTTCAACTTTGTCGAATCAACGCATCATTCACGGTGTACGTTTTTGAAGATATTAACGTCAGGCCGTCTACCTTGTTCATCTAACTCTAGATAATAGTACTTTTTTAGTGATACGTTAGTTTTGTTTGACAGCTGACGATAGCGTTTGATCGAATGTCAATTCAATATTTTTGCTGGTAGCTTAAAGAAAAAATTGAAAGATGGAAATAGAAATATATAATAATTCTTAAAACCTTTTGAGAAAATTACACTCGTGAAATAATTTTGTTGTTTCAGTAATAATCGTTGTAAGGAAGGAAAAGGATGTTAGATAATTTTTTAAACATTTACATGTTTGCCGTATACGTAAGGTTATAAATAGAATTATATATACGCCTACGTTATATAATTTCATAAAGGCAAAGTCCAGTCGTTACGTGCTAACATTAGGAATTTCTAGGTTGTGTACTACTCTTTTATAGAAACTTGAAGTTCTTGTGCATCCTATATGAGAAGGGGGTGAACGACCATGTCCTTGTTAAGTTGGAATTTGCTAATAAGTCTAACCTCACATTATGGCCGTAGCATTATTACTCCGTAATAGTTTCCATAACAACAATAATATGTAAGTTCATTGCGTTATCCTTATTAGGATCGGAGTGAGAAGGGGTGGTGCGTATGAGTTTCCTTTGATGATAAGATGGAAGATAGAATGTTAAGATTGAGGTCTGTTTACGTACGTACATAAGGCGTGTAAGATTGTTGCAAACGAACTAACATATATGAACAAGCTAAAAGAAGTTAGGAATTTGCTTAAAATAGGAAGTCGTCTTGAGTAAGTATATTGTTATTTGGGATTTACTGTGTTATCCCGCTATTTGTACTATCACCGTGATTATGTAGAAAGGAATGCATTACATTTTATACCTTTCGTAGCAGAAGTTAATGTTTTATTTTTCTGTTATAACTGACCATTTGTCTACAAACATAAAATAGAATTTTTATTGTATGATATTGCATTTTATTTCCTTGTACTGTTCTTAAATAACAATAATGCTATTTAAGTCGAAAGGGGAAAATTAGTCGTTCATAAATAGTTCTTTATTCTTTAAATGTTATTTTTTTAAAAATGCATTCATATTATTTTACAGTTATTCCCTTTAACGGAACATATTTTTAAGATATTTTAGTAATTTAACGAAAGGTAAATTCATTTACTCTATATGTGGTTTAGCCCCATTCATTGGGATTAAATGTTAAAAATTAAAAGTTCCTAGTATTTGTAAAATAAAACTTTTAGCCTAATTAAAAAAAGAAGATTCTCAACCCAATTTTTTTTTTCAAAAAATATAAAATAGATACGGTCATTAATTAATTTTTTAGCTTTTTACTATCCGTACTACGTTTCTTTCAGAAAACATCAATGGAAGATTTTTTAAATATCACTCGGATGTTTTTAAAATATTTTGTCACGTTATCGGTTGTTCAGAGATAGCACACGTTAAAATTCTTACAGATGCAATTTATTTACTGTAGTGTAACTTGTATGTCCAAATATGTAAGGTATGTCACAAATACAATTCTGATTTTACTATGACTTTTGAATAAGAATAATAATACAAAATGAACAAATAATTTTAACCGTGAGATAACAATCACAAAATCAACAGTTACCTTTGTACAAGAATTAAGTACTTCTAATGTTTACAAAAGGAAACTAGCTTAAACTTTATCAATAAATATCATTTATTTTCAATCAACTCACCGTACTTAACCGTGATCAAGAATGCTCCTCCAAATCGGAATATTCTCGTGACGCAATCTTCGCTCGTACGCCCGACTGTTACCGTACACTTACTTCAAATGTTACAGCACATTCTCCGCGGATTGTTTCTTTTTTGTTGTTTCTGTATATTTCTGTATTAATCTGTTAGTCAGTTTACGTTCTTCATTTTATTTCTTTTATTCTGGCACTTTCTATTACTAAAAGCTTCTCTACCCGTTACAATATTAAAAAAAAATTATTTTGTCCCCTCCATTACTTTTTTTTAACCTCCAGGATCACCGTTAGGTATTGCTTCAGAGGATAAGATGAATGTCTAGTAGCGTGTGAAAATGCCATGCCTGACTGGGATTCGAATCCGGAACCTCCGGATAAAAGGCCGGGACGCTACCACTCGCGCCACGAAGGCCGGCCGCTTCCATTACTTCTTTTAAATTTGTTATTATTCAACGTTTTTTCATGTGAAAATCTAAGAAAATTATTTGGTAAATATAAGATAAAAAAACTATATTACCTACCTCCCCATTCCAAATAGCCCTTGGTTTTTAGCAGTGTGATAAAAGAATCGCAAAATTTGTCACTCAGCTTTTTACATTTATCTTAAGAGCGGCTTTTTTTAGGGAATGCGTAGTTTTATTTTTAAGTCTATATATTTTTAATTAAGACAAAGAGATGACAATTCTCCACTGCTTTTTAACTCTGTTCTTGAAAAGGTAGTTAGAGAATGGAACAAAAATTTGTACAAAGTTGTGGAATAAGACTGGAAACTAAAGGACTAAAAATTAACTCTTTAGCTTTCGCTAGTGATACGACATTATTAACTGAAAACTGGACAGAATGTGAACAACAAATTAAAGAATTAGAAAAACAAGCTGCTAAAATGGGACTAAAAATGCGTTTTAGAAAACGAAAATATTGACTAATGATAAAAACTGTCCGAATTTCCTTAGTATAAACAATAAAAAAATAGTGAAAGTGGATAATTTCAAATATTTCGGAGAATGGATAAGTTGGAATTCTTTAGATAAAAAAACGTTAACACTTAGAGCTAATAAAATGGAACACGTACAACAAACAGTCTTTATCACGTAACCCAAATGTTTGACATTATAAAACTGTGATAAAGCCGAAAGCACTGTATGCGGCAGAAACCCTAAGACTGTGCAAGAAAGCCCTACTAGAAAATCTAGAAAAAAGAAAGGAAAATTATAAGAAAGATTTTAGGCTCTAAATTAAAAAATAATAAGGTAAAATTAATAAAAATAACAAACTTATACTAAAATTGAAAAAAAAAATGTCGCACAATAGGGAAAAGGCGAATTCCATTTTACTCCCATTTATTTAGAATAAATATCAGTAGACTGATTATAAAAAATTTTTAAATTTTTTCTAAAGTAAATAAACTAAATGCAAATGGTTGACACAATTCCAAGAAGACCTAGAAGAAAATAACTGAAGAAATTAAAAGAGAAAGAGAAATTTTAAAGACAATATTAAAAGAAGAAAATAAAAGGTTTAAGAAGCGCCGAAACACACGAACAACTCCTGAACTTTCTGAAAAACGAAGGGAAGAGATATCAAAAAGAATGAAGAGGTATTACTGGGCAGATAGATAAGAAAAAAAAGAAACCGCAAATAAATAAATGTCTGACGTGTTCCAAGGTGAATTATTCGGAGAGAAAAAACTAAATAGTGTAAAATAATCAAAAATAGTGGTTTTCCAAATCATTTAAAAAATTTTTTTAAACGAAGCGTTACAGGTGTTCTTTTTTTAATTTGACTTCAAGAATTTGAAAATGAAAAAAAAATTGAAGCAGTATTACTTTTTTGTTTGTTTTTTGGTGCGGATTTTTCTTTTCTTATACATGTTTTATTATTGTAAAATGTACATATTTTTGTATTATTATAAGTATACTGTGATAAGTTTCTAATATTTAAATAAAATAAAATGTTTATTAAATTAAGAAAATTTATGAAATTCATAAATTGTTTACAAGATAGACTGTTGCAATTAGTACCCTTTTTATCAGCATCGTTACATATTTCCTTTAAAATGTAATTCAGGTACTAAATTGTTATCTATTAAAATTAATTCGTTGATATAATAATTCATATTCTTCTAATGCATATAGTCCATGAAAAAAATTTTCCTGTAATGAACAAGTTGTGATGTTTTTAAGCTGTAGTTAAGGTATAAGTATGTACATTTGAATGAAGGTAATTTTTATGATTAGAAAATAATTAATATCTTCATTAGAAAAAGAAACATAATAAACTACTTTATTTAGAAAGTAAAATTCTAATTTTATTCTCACTTAATTTGGCAGAAGTTTGGCTTTTTTTGTGAATTAAGATTTATTCTCCCTGTGTATAAGAATTAATAGTTCTCTTATTAAAAAATAACATCTATGAATTACATAAAAACTCTGAAGACCTTTTTAAATTAATTTTTTTTTTAATTAAAAAAAAAATCAAATTATAAACCAGTGTTTTTTAAATGCTCACTTAATATATTCGTAATAAGGAATGCCTCTGAGTTTTACCATAAACTATTTTCTCGTACATACACCAACACCTTAAATTTATCGATGATATTAATACGTTACGACAGTTGATTGACACCCTACGATAAAACTAAAACGAAACAATGGTTTTTGTTACTAAAGCGTTAGTTGCATGGGTAGGTGAAAACGTTATGATCATGTGTTAACACCTGCTTGGATCTTTATGATGTAACTTAATAGCTGAATTAAACGACGTTCCTCCGGCTATCAATTCCCATTCATTGCCTCGATCAAAATTAAAAAAAAAAATATTCTGCACTAAAGTTTTTCATCCTCAACTAGTAGATTATTTAAAGCACAATATTTAAAATATTCAAATTATCCACACATGAATATAATATTGCTAAAAAATCTGATGTGGGCACCACATAACTTCCTTGTACGCCTATAAATTATATATATACATTTTTTTTAAAATGAAAAGTACACAATATTTTTTTCTATTTCACTAATACATTTGATATTTTTTCATTTTATTTTATTTTTTTATGGTTATTATTAAATTATTTTTATCATAAAAATGTTTTTACAATCACAGGTTAATAATTATTAATAAGTCAATATATTTAAATTAAAAAAGAAGGTGATGAATTCCGATTCGAATCTATGTGTCTTACCCTTGTAAGATCCAAATATTTCATTAATTAAATTTCTATTTGGCTATAACTCTGGAACCAATGAAAATAAGTACCACTTATGATATATCGTTGAAAAGCTCTTAATGTGAGCTTATTACTGCAATCATGAAAAAGTCCAAAATTCATATTTTGGGGGATTTTGAGCTTTTTTGACACTTTTGGACCAATCGATTGCAATCAAAAGGGGAGGTCCACAACTTGATGTTACAGCAGTCCTAAATCCAAAATTTTAACATCCTATGGCTAATCGTTTCTGAGTTATGCGAGATACATACGTATGTACAGACGTCACGCCGAAACTAGTCAAAATAGATTCAGGGCTGGTCAAAATGGATATTTCCGTTGAAACCGAAATTTTTGCGATCACAATCCTATAATTCCTAAAAGGAAGTAAAAATTGAACTTTGTAACTGTTAATAACAACATTTATGTGAAAAGATTTAATCTTATTTGAGTCACATGGAGGGAAATTTTTAATAAACAGAAAGATCATTGAGAAATGTGTATATATATATATATATATATATAAACTATTTTTTTTACTAAAATGCTTTCTGTGTGTATATTACCAAACAAAAATTAGTAAAGGGGAACGGAATTGAAATGAAAAAATATAAAATATAAATAATAAAAAACTTATTGAAACAATTTCATAAAAATGTAATTCTTTTAATTATTGTTCTTTTAAATCTTAAAAACTTGATGGGTTTTAATACTAGTACTACCTTCTTTTCTCTTTTGGTAAAATGTATCCGAAGGAATAAATGTCGAAATAAAAACATTTTCCGTTACGAAGGTAATGGATGTTCCTTTTCAAAATTTTATGATTTGGGTAAAATTTCATTTTGATAGTATGATTCCCGGGCAAACTAAAAGACAAGTTGTGGTAACGGATTCGTTTGATAATTCTTTATAAAAGTGCAAAGATATTTTGAAAGTAACGCTTATTTTTATCAATATGTATAATCCTGGTTCTGTTACTTCGTGGATTCGAATTTTAGGACATCCACGCAATATTTGCTTGTACCTTGTTTTTTTATGTTTAACTGTTCATTTTTTTCGTAAAACAAATATAATAATAATAAATAAATTGTTCAAACCGTTAATTGAATAGTAAATAACTTAATTTATTTTTTTTCTAAGGTAATAAAAATTTTTATGGAAATTATTTTATTCTTTTTATTTATTTTAATTACTTTCACTTATATTCTTTCATGTTTCTAAAATACGATTGAAATTGAAGGTGAAAATTTAATGGTAGTCGTTTATTCAGATCCTCCATTATACATTCGTGTACTAAATTTATAAAAATCAAAATTAATAAGCATTAACTTTATTATTAGTAATAAACATTGTATTAATTAATTATATTAGGTCAATAGAATACTAGTCTATCTGTTTACAGAACTTTATTATACTTGCCAATGTCAACAGGTTTATTTGCTTATTTATTTACAGATAATACAATAGTGTAATTTGCATAATAGTTGACGTAGGATCATTTGCATTAAATCAGCTTAAGATGAAAGTTCAGATAGGTGTGCTGTAAATAATCTAACTTCTGTAGTATATTTTTTTATTATAGTAATTGATTACACTAGTTTATTGTTACTTTCAGTGCATTGTTCGTAGATTAAGTTACATTTTATACTGACAATTTCACATGCACACGTAACTATGCATGTACAGACACAATACACTAATAGGATATAATTTTCCTTCTTTCATTTATGCAGCATTGTAAATACATATATATATATATATATATATATATATATATATATATATATATATATATATATATATATATATATATATATTGGACATTGAAAATTATCAACTGTTCCACCGTGCAAGGTTACCTTATTTTTTTTTTTATGTGTACGAACTGAATGTAAGAATAATTTATTATTGAAATTATGCGGGAGTGTAACAATAGATAAGTGTACTTATTCCGCATTTTCGTATGACGCAAGGCATAAGGAATTTTTATAATATCGGATATGGAAAGTATGAGTGTTCTGACATAAATGCCAGAACACTACTATAGAAGTTGCTGCGTTTGAAAGTAATATTTTATAAAACTTTAAATATCTTAAACTGTAAGTTGTATAACGATTTTACTGAACTCTCTCTTTTTTTCTCTCTGGTTGATTAGACATAAAAGTCAAAGAATTACTAATTGGTTTGATTTATTACAATTTAAAAACTGTGCAGCAGACAAGGTATTTGTTATAACTTTTTTTAGGTGATATTTTTTAAAATTTCAGAGAATAAATAAATAAGTTATAAAAAGTGTTTGTAACGTACCCATCCCGATCACGAACTGAGAGAATCAGTTCT
This sequence comes from Lycorma delicatula, assembly GCF_047948215.1. Lineage (NCBI taxonomy): Eukaryota > Metazoa > Arthropoda > Insecta > Hemiptera > Fulgoridae > Lycorma > Lycorma delicatula. The sequence goes on from NC_134456.1 coordinate 134,557,487, forward strand.
CTGCAAAAATTATTTAGTGTTTTTTTTTCTTATTATGTTAACAAAGACATATTTTACTTCAGAAGCGCAGGAAAAAATCTACTATTCACATAACTATAGTAGTAGGTAATCTTCAATAAGCTATATAGCTAAATAAGCTAGAACAATCACGGCCGTTAAAATCGCTGACAAAATTTCACCACAGATCTTGAACCACTTGCAAAGCAAAATGGAAAATATTAAACAGCGAAATGATGTATGTCATTTCTCATTGTTGAATCGATGATGTTTTATAGAATACTAATCGATTACGTTCAAACAACAAAGTTAAATTTGTTGTATTAAATTATCCGCCTGCAAATCAGAATTTTTACTACAGTAGTATTACTTCATGTATTACGCTTGGCTTTTAGTGTTTAGTGGCGTGGAAACAGCCGTCTAAAGTTCGTTGATAAGTCGACTACAAATTTTTTTTGTAGTCGGAATAATAATGGTCCGTATTGCTTTAGGCATGAAGGAAGGTTTACTTTTAATTTCGGGGCAAGCTCCAATCTATTCAGGTGTACTCGTAATTCTGACTTTGCGGTCGATGTAGCGGATAGGTTACTGATTCTACAGATAAATCTAGATTTGAGAGAGAGAGAGAGAGAAAGAGAGAGAGAGAGAGAGAGAGAGATCAGTTCCTGAGGAAATTCAGGTATATACTGTGGGTTGGTTGCTAATTTGCGAATTGGTCAATCTTCTGGGTTAGTCGATTGAAGTCTAACTACCACTAGGGTACCACATAGGGTTTGGCCATGCCTGTTGCTTCTGGCGAGCTTAGTAGATCTTCCCACGAAAAATCTCTTTTCTCGGCGTTGAGCCTTCTTTGATGGGAGGTTTGATTCACGTGTCCCGCAGGCAGGAATTGTGAGTATGAGTTCTGGCTGAATTGTTAGATTACCCACCGGGTTGGTGTAGTGGTGAACGCGTCTTCCCAAATCAGCTGATTTGGAAGTCGAGAGTTCCAGCGTTCAAGTCCTAGTAAAGCCAGCTATTTTTACACGGACTTGAATACTAGATCGTGGATACCGGTGTTCTTTGGTGGTTGGGTTTCAATCAACCACACATCTCAGGTATGGTCGAACTGAGAATAGACAAGACTACACACTTCATTCACACTCATACATATTATCCTCATTCATCCTCTGAAGTATTATCTAAACGGTAGTTACCGGAGGCTAACCAGGAAAAAGAAAGAATTGTTAGATTGGCTAGACTGATAGAGTCCAGGCTTGGCTGTTAGATTGAAAACTAAGAATGGCGTGTGAATACTAACAAAATTTGCCTATGTAGTGACTCACGATGAATTGTAAATAACAGAATATTTATCCTACTAAGATGTCGGCTGACGCTCATTCTTCAGGTATGATTCTTTTGGTGCTGCAGGAGTGTGCAGGTAATCAAAGTAGACAAATGATTTTGAAAATCATGGTGAGTCTGCATGTAACCTTTTAAGGCTAGGAGGTACGAGTTCATTCTGTCTTTTTTTTTCCTGTAATGTTAATCCCCCGAGACCCCGCAAGCCTTACCCATTCAGAACTACAATTTGTAAATGAAATACCAAAAAAAATGCAGGTATTTGAATTTTCAATGTAATATTTTTTTTTAATTTTAAGAAAATATTGATTTACAAGTTGGAACAGTATAAGAATTGTTCTACTTTGGCTCAGTACTATTGTAAGTACATGTTAACAATTTATTTTACGATTATATTTTTATTTCTGTGATTGTGTAGTAGTTTGTCATGTTCGTTTGTGCATATACTTTTTCGATCCGTATTTAATTGCTAACAATTCAGTTTTCATTCTAACGGAGTGTTATTTTTATTACTATGGTAATACTGTTAGTTTACAATTTTTTTTAATTTTATTATATATTTTAAAATACAATGGCCACAGTCAGTATGTATTGTTTAATTTGAAATTAAATAGAAGACATAAATAATTCTCTATTTTTTGGTAATTTATTGAAAAAAATATCAAAATATACGCACGATAGATAGTAAAATAATTTAATACTACTTATAATGGTAAAATAAATCAAAGATTGAACCATTTAATAAAGTAGAAATACATTATAAAGAGATAAAAAAATATACAAGCCATATTACATAATTAATCGTATATGTAGTACTATTTTTAACAAAATAAATTGTACAAAATCACTATATTCAATTTTAAAGATATTTGATAAATTATGATTACAACTTAACTGGAATTAATATTGATATCGTTTTGATTACCTACTGTAGTGAAATATTGAAATTTAAATCTTCCCCAGTTAAATTTGTTAAATGTATTATGAATATTTTATCGCGGAATCTGTTAATATGAAATACTTGTCATTAGAATTTAATGTTTAATTATATCATACTTTCTTAATACTCGTATTAATCACTTGGCAGTACTTTACACGTACGAATGTGATAAAATATGACTGATAATGTATTCGTGTAGCATGTAAAATTCCAGTGTGCATATAGTATATTTTCTCGCTATATTCACACTAGGACGCCCCCATATCTTATTTGTTCATAATTCATTTTGAATTATAATATCTAAGATTGTAATAAATGTTTCATTTGATTAACAATGTCTATTTATAAATTTTATCTGTAGAACTTTCAGATTAAATATACTTTTATAAGGATGATGTAATTGAGTAATTTAGTCTTAGTTTTGTCCAAATGTTTGCATTATTATTGTTTCCTTGTTTTGTTTTTTTTAAATTATTTTATAATTTTGCTTTAGTGTTACTGCTTCAGGTGTTTGTTAAACCACGTGATTTTCAGAAGTTAATAATAAGTTACAAGCAAATGTAAAATATAAATTTGTGAACATTTGCGTTCTTTAATATTTGAATCTTAAAATAAAATTATTTACATGGGGCCAATTTCTCTTTGAACAAAACGTAGTTTTTTTCTGCATTTAATTACGTAGACTGCGTTTTGCATATTGTTAGATTTTTTTAAGTGACAGGTTTTTTTTTAATTTAGTACTCCTACGTTCCCCTTTTGATGTACCTTTTTATGAAAATCCTTGATAATGAATTTTATTAAAAGATTTTAACGGATAAAAAAATCAATATAATAAACCTTAAACTAGTTTTTTTTTTTTTACGGGAACTCAGTTTTTCTCGTGCAATTGTTTTTTTTCATTTATATCCACTGGGAGCTTTCAAACACACAAAAACCTTCAGAAAAAATTAATTTAATGGTAATTATAAAAAGACATATTTTTAACGTTTTTGAGAGACATTTATTGCATACATTTTCTGATACAATTTAAGCTAAATTTTAGCCAGAAAATTTAATCAACAAAAGTTAAAAAAAAAATTATTCTGTAGTAAATTCCAATTAATAAAGAAAATATAATAATTGTATTAAATTTTGTGCTGGTATATTTTTCCGTCCTGGAAAATATCTTTTCATCTTGTTCCATTAAGTAGAAAAATGAATAAATCGTCATAAATTGTATCTGATTCTTATTTATTGTTTATCGTGATATTACTGTTTTTGACGATTGAATAAACAAATTTTAAAACTATGCATTATATTATTTATCGTTGTTATAATTATACTTGAAAATGATTGATTTATAATTGTTATGGCTAACTCATAATTGAACTAATTATGAACAATACAGTTTACACTATTACGGATGTTATTCATGTATGTTTTAAGAGGAAACCATTTATTCTTGATAATAACAATTAAATTAATTAAACTGTTTTGATTTGAGTTGTTTAAATTATCATTTTAAAAAATACGTGTCCTTAATATTATTTTCAATAATACGTGTATAATAAGTTTTTCTGTCATTTAACTTGTTTGATATACTTCTCATTTGTTTACATTGTTCTCTAATCTTTACCGCAAAACATCTTTCCTATTCATGTTTCTTTAATTATTATTTGTTATATATTCACCATTATATTATATGTAGGATAAATACTGCATTTATCCATGTACCTCCATCTTCAAGAGCAAATTTATCCCTGAATGCCCGGTCAAATATCTAGGATACATATATATATTCAGTTTACAAAAATAATTTTTTAAAAGTTTGCTTATACGCGATGGTAAAAGAATAATGTAAAGTTTTTTTTTATGCTGTGAACAGAAGAATTTTTACTTTTATGTATTATTGTCTCAAATCGTATATAATCAGTTTTATGTTTGTACTTCGGTTTGACGTGGAAACTCATAAAAAATTAACTTTTAATTTTAGAGTGTTTGAAGAATTTTTTAATTTCTGGTAACATTCTGTACTTAAAAAAAAATCGCTTGTCGAATTGTATTTCAAAAAAAAAACCTGTTGAGATTTTTTTTGAAATAAAACTATGATCAGACAGGGTTGAAAAAAGACCCTCTACCATGTTGAAATCCCATTTTGAAGAATTAACTGAAATAGGAAAGCAGTTATCGAGAGAAGGTTTTGTGATTCACTGGCAGAAGAAACGTAAAACGAATTACTGATGCTAGATGATGTTGAATTTGTCGTTAAGGAAGTTTAGAATATACACAAAGTGATTGTGACAAATAAAGAAAAAACTAATAAAAAACCAACCAGAGAAAAAACAAAGCAACAGACTTGGAAAATGATTGAAATCATCTCAAAGGATGACTAGAAAAATTATTGTGGTCAAAAGTGTGTAAGTAAATGGAGGTAGCAGCGCCTTGGCCCTGTTCAAAAAAAGATGATTGTTGCAAAAGAAGGCAAAATGAAGATGACAAATAGTTTTTCCTGAAACAGTAAACTTTTCATTTTAGATTTCTATGGTTTTTAATACATTAAAAATATATGTTTTCATTCTTTAACATTTTGCTTCAATTACTACCTATTTTGAGTTAATAGACAGTGTACATTCTTGTAATTAATTTCAGTGGTAATTTTTGTTTAATAAAACCCCAACCAGATATTTAACTGAAACCTTCATTTATCAAAATTTTGATAACCTGTAAATTAAGGGACTACTGTGTATGTACCAGTCTTGTTCTTTTTATAAGATTTTTTTACAAACCTCTTTCTCCAATTCGCTTAAAACTACTCAGTTCAAACATTATCAACTCAAGTAATTTTCACCGTTCTCCGATATCACCTCGTTTCCAAAAACTGCAATTTTGCCTTTTTATTTTTTCAGTTGCCAGTATTAATAATTCAGTCGTCCATGAAATATTAACATATTTAAGAATTTATTTTTTTATTTGATTCAAAAAAATTTCTTTTCTGAATCCAAAGAAATCCAATTTCTTTGGATTTTATAACCGGATTATTCTTTATTTACGCTTACATAATTGAAAAAGAATAGAATCTTATCCCTTCTCACCTATATGTGCACCTCTTCACCATTACATGTCTTACGTCCCATAAAAGGTTTTTTGTTGTAGTCGTACAACAAATTTAGCTAGCGTAAAGAAATTAGTTACACTAAGTCACCTGATAGCAGCTTATAATCGACACGTTGTTTTAGTTCGAATTAATCAATTTCCCTTTTAAGGTACTGTAAATCTGTAATCGGATAAGTTTTGTATTCAGCACAGAATAATTAGTTTTATAAAAAAGGCTGTAAAATATGTACAGTTTTTATAGCTCTTACATGATGTTTTGTTTGGTCTTCTCGGTAAGAACGAGATTGGCCATCTGTAAAAGGCGGAGTCACAGATGTAGCTCGCTTACAAACTGCTTAGCGGACGGGAAGTGTGGTATTCGTCGTTTTAACACCCGTCTGTACTAGTCGCGTAAAAAACATTTCCATCTTTTAGAGTTCTGTTATCTTGACTCTTGTTACATTTGACTTGTGGTTTTCATTTCCGTGCATTATGTACATAAGGTTTTACATTTACGTGTACTTGAAAAGATACATGTACAAATTATTTCTTTACTCCCAAGTTGTGCAAATAAGATAAAATTGTAAAATTTGTAAATTAATGGTGTTATAATTCTAAATAAAGCAGTGTAATTTTTCCAATTACTAATCGAAGTAAAACTTAAATTACCGATTACATTCAGTAAGTAACTCGAAATTATGCTTATATATTATATTATATTCAATCATTTTATTATTACGAAAAAAATAACTGAGTAGTTAACGAATTAAAACTGACTTTTACCTAGGAGAGCGCAAAATATCATACTATTAGGACTTGCTCATATTTTTAGTATAAAAATTACTCGTTATCTTATTCTACAATTTGATCGATACTTGTTACGTGATTTAGTAGCAATCCTAATAGTAAAGAAACCGTTTTAAGAGCTGAATATCATTTGCATTTCTATGGGTTTAGCATGCTGCTATATAGCAATGTATAGCAGGAATAGCAGGGTTGTATAGGGGTTTAGCATGCTGCTATGTAGCTTAGTGAAGAAGGGAAATCATTTCATTCATCACTTTCCTTGGCAAATCTGCTGTGAAATACTCGTTATTCTGGAGGAGGACTAAGTTATTTTTTTTGAATGCTTCTTGACTAATGTCAGGTCGCTAACAACCGTTTTGGAGATGTGCTTAACATCCGTATTATTACCGAGTGTTTAAAACATGATGTAAATGTTTTAATGATTTGATCGATTTACGTTTATAGTTATTATGTCTATAAATAATACTGGAAAATTACTATGAGGTAAATTTATTTATTGTGTACTGGAGTAACAAATCATATCGAAAAAAATCTCGCAAAAAGTATGAGACCTAAAATATATTGCTCAGGCTCAAGCATTGAACCAGGCTGTCCGCTTTACTATTGTCATCTTCTCAGAAATGAAGATCTTCAAGTCATTAGCAATACAGTAGTAACACTGCAATCAAGCTATCGAAGTATCAAGAACGAAAATTCTAATACACCACCTGTGCTCCACCTATTGACTTCAGATATATTTCATATTTCGTTTATCATTATACTTTTCATTTTAAAAAATTCGATCTATATTTTCTTATCTTAATTTTCAACTCAATATTTTTACTTTCCCAGCATCTTAGATCTAGAGCTACGCTGCAAAAAGGTAAGTATGGTAATCAGTTAAAAAATTGGGTATGGGTTTTTTCCATTTCTCGACGTTTCATGACCCAGGGATGCCAAAAAAAAACAGAAAACAATTAGGAAGTAATGTTTGTACGTACGTATGTACGTTCGTTGGCGTGTTTTAAGCTTAATAACGTTTTGACTGGATTAACCGATTTTGATGAAATTTTGTACAAAGACTCTTGTTTGTAGGGCAATTTTTTGGTAAAATTTTGGGATCAGTATCTTCAACGAAGGTTTTGCGTATCAATTTTGCAAGAATAATTTCACTTTACATTAAGCTCAGAACATACATGCTTGCTTGTATGGATGCTTATCTTACAATTTTTTTTAAATATTGCACCAAATTCCTGCCTTACTAAAAATCGAAAAAGCTCTTTTTTTGTTTGTTGCATATTTTTTAACCGACATTTTTTTAATATTTTCCTAGTATACTAGTAGTGCAAATGACCGAAATTAATTATTTTGGGGGCTTTATTTGGGGAACCGATCAAAGTTTAAAAATATCGAATTTTTGAAATTCTTAAAACGTTTTTGGTTTACTATTAAACTTTTAATAGTATTAGAAGTTTTGATAATAAACTTGTAGTAATAATATTACAACAAAATTTCATCATAAAAAGAAATCTTAGGTAACTTATTATTGGTTAAACGTTAATTTATGATTTTTTTTTAGTTTCTTCTATTTAACACAGTAAAGGTAAAAAAAGAAAAAAAAACAAAAATTTTCTTGGAAAATTATTTTGGAGGTGGGAAGCAGAAAAAATATTGATTATTTTTTTTTTTTTTAATTTTTAAAACTTTTCTCGGTTTCTTTAAACATATAATGATAATTTTACAATAAACCTTCATCATAAATAACCCCCCACCACCAAAAACGAAATTATAGGTAACTTTTTCCACCCGTAATTATTTTTTTTATTTTTATAAAAAAGAACCAGCACCAGGAAAGTATTACAACTTTGTTGTCAGATTTTTCTATTCGGTTGTGTGAAATAAAATGTTTCTTATATGGTTTGAAATGAAATCCCTTCCCAGCTATTAATCTGTACAATTCAGTATTATTTTTAATTTATTTTTTACTAAAACAATGTAATTAAATGAACTTAACATAATTTTGCGTATTCTGGATATTTATTGGATATTTCGAATGCATCATAAAGGAATTGTGGGATGGAATGCGTATCTTTAAAAAAAAAAATCTATGTTAATTTTTACGATATCTATCAATTATCATATTACGATATATATCAATTAATTTTATCATTAGGATATAGGAATTTATTATAAGTTACGTAGGACGTTGACATCAGATAAATTTTCGTTATCATTTTAGATACTGATAACTGCTCGTAATCGTGGATTTTTAGTTTAATTCTATGGGATATTTAAGATATTTGATTGGATTTGCTCCGGATTATATATATTTTTTTTTTTTTTACTGTTCTGAATTCGAATTAAAAAACAAGGGGGGTGGGGTGGATCAACTAATTCGTTCACTCAATCCTTTCTGTACTACACCTTATAGGAATAATTATTTATTTTGGCAAGATGATGATGAAACACTCGAATACAACTCTGTATTTTTGAAAGGGTGTTTCTAGAAAATCCTGTTTTCAGCCAGGATTGACAGCCAGTTCTCTCCTGTTTCGACCAGATTAATAATAATTCTGTTTGTATGTATTCTGTCATAAATAATAATTGTTATGCATCTTAAAAATTGATTTATTCCGTATCTTTATCCTAGTAAAACGACCCATTTGTTATGAATATCATTTAAGTAGACGTTTACAACCTTTTTATTACGATATTTTATTTGCTTAGACTCGAAAAACGTGTTTTTAATCCATAAAATATTTTATGAAGTTGTAATAGATAACAGTCAGAAGAGTTTTTATTGTTCAGCTGTGTAAATCAGCATCACAGTTGTTTTCATTTAATTTTAAAGTATCAACAACTCTTTCGACTGAACCAATTATTACTGAATATTTTCATTATTGTATAGTCCATTTATTGTTCGCATGTAAGTTAATGTAGATTTACTGCCTGTTAATAGTTTTAATATTTATTGGTAATTTAAACTTCCTTATTTGTCTTCTCTCTTTGGAACAGTTGTTATTTAGCACTTTCTATTGATTCTACTTTCATATGTTTGCGAAATATATGCTAGTATATTAATACTTATATACTTGAAATGTATTAATTCAGAAGACCGCATGCTTTATTGTTTTGTTTTTTTTCCTTGTACGAAGTAAAGAAAGTATTGTGATCGCGAAAAATTTCGGTGTTTAGATTTTAACGGAAATATCCATTTTGACCAGCCCTCAATCCATTTTGGTGACGTCTGTACGTACGTTTGTATCTCGCATAAGTCAAAAACGATTAGACGTAGGATGTTGAAATTTTGGATTTAGGACTGTTGTAAAATGTAGGTGTGCACCTCCTCTTTTTATTGCAATCCAAACAAATTTGGATTTTGGACTTTTTTCTTTACTGCAGTAACCCTTACTGAGAGCATTTCAACGATATATCATAAGTGGTACTTATTTTCATTGGTTCCAGAGTTATAGCCAAATAAAAATCTTAATGAAATATTTGGATCTTCAAGGGGAATACACATCGGTTTGAATAAGATTTCATCTCCCTTTTTTTAACTTTTTTTTCTAATTTGAATATATTGATTTATTAATAGTTATTAACCTCTGTAAAAAAAATTTACGATTAATAATAATTCAATAATAACAATAAAAAAAATTTGAAAAAATATCAGAAGTTATTACTGAAATAAAATTTTATGTACTTTTCACTTCAAAAAAAAATGTGTATATGTAATTTGATAGGCGTTCAAGTTAGTCATGTGATGTTCACATTAGATCTTTTCGATGAAATAGAATATAACCTGCAGTATGATACGTAAAATATGTTAAATCATGCAACTGATGTTTAGGTTGAGATGTAATTTTAAAACGACTGAAGTAAAAAGGTAATTTATAAATAATACTGTGAATTGGGTGTGATTTCACCTTCAACCTAATAAGTTATTTTAATTTTGGTTCTGCTCAAAATAAATTCTTGCGACTTATGTTTGAAGGAATTGTGCGATTGATTAGGTAAGCAATATGTAGTATAATAAACCGTTAATTAAAAAAAATCATATTAAAACTTACGTTTAGGCCTATTCATACTTAGTATTTTTGTTGGTTACTTAAATCCCGAAATATTGTTTAATTTAAAAAAAAAGAAGTGTTCATAAAATGTTTTGTTTTGTATATGTTTGGATATGCACGCGTATAGCATCAAAGGGGAACATTTGCGTGATCAATTGTCGCATGATGTAATAACTTTCTGAATTTTCTTTAAGGACCTGCACACATGAGAGATCGTTCTCTGCCGTAGTGAACAAATGCCAGCGAATACATGCAATCGCGTGCTTTTACTCAAGCAGCGTCCAACGCGCTTCTTGAGTTTCCCCGTGGAACGCGCGATTGCAGTGCGCCTCGAGTTACTAGTTTTCGAATTAAACCGGACATATCGTTCAGTTGAGCATACGTTGTCATCAGTTTCAATCATGGATTTTGAAGCGAGATGTTTATTGAAGAAGTAGAAAAGCGACGAGCTATATGGGATATGGCCCGTTCCGATTACAAGAATAGAGTTATAAAAAGATCAGCTCGGGAAGAATTAGTGGATATTTTTTCTGAGAAGGATTGTTCAGTAGGACAGAAGAAATTCTTTATACATTTCATTTATTGAAAGTAGTATATTGTTGTTTAAGGAAGAAGTAGACAATGAAGAGTTAAATACACCTGGGCCAAGAACAGGCACTCCAACCAACAAAAATTAAAGCTAAACCCAGCAGACAAGCAATTTTCTTACATATTAACCAAACGTCTTTTACTAAGGGAACACAGAGAAACTGAATAAAACAACCACGATGAGGACAAATTATTTTGTTTAGCTTTGTAGGAAGAATTAAAAAAAAGTTCCTGAACAAGTTAGAATACGAATAAAAATTCTCAGTCGCTTTAGGTCATTCAAAGAAAACAAAATTTTTACAATCTAACTCATACGTATGCTGTACCGACAACAGCTCTAATAACCAAAACTACCGACACTTGTTCAGCAGCCAATCTGGGTAATACGCCCAAACAAGCGCAGCAGCTTTTATTCGTCCCAAATTCCTCAGTCCGGTGTAAATAGTGTACAACGAGCCCCTTCCTCAGCAGGCAGTTTCACTTCTTCGCAACACAGTTCGGATGTGATGGAGCTTTACAATTAACCTTTTACATTGAATCTTACTTGATATGAATTTTGTGGTATTTAATGTTGTGAATTTGTGTGTTATGTGTTTGAAAGTGCATATTTTATCAATATAATTGACATTGATATTTTGAATACTTTTATATTTTTTTTACATTTGAATACTTTTCATTTTGTAATTTAATTTTTCTACAGATGAATAATTTTCATTTTGTAATCTTATATGATATAAATATAATTTCTTTAGCTGAAATACTTCCTCACAAGGTGTTATATCATCCTTAATTATTTTCAATAACTCACAGATTCAATAGACATTCTAAAGTAGTTAAAAAAAAACTTAGGCCAATCTTCCCTCAGTGTTACAAAGGAACCGTGAGTTAATCTGTCACGTAAAATTGGATGCACCCAATATTGTCTTTGTCTGGACTTTCGTGTTATGAAACGACGGTATAAAATAGCTAGACTAGAGCATACAACGCGGCGTATATGTGAGCACAACGCTGTATGTGTACGCTCTTCCTTCCCGCGCTTAAACGCACGATCAAGCGCTATCATGTGTACATGACCTAATAATTGAGTTTGCGATTTAATTTTTTTCACGATGTTTGATGTTCATAGTTAATTATATGTTTTCGTTCTTTTATTCTCCTTTCAATCTATTTGCTGTTTTAAAAGCCCTGAAGTCGATACACTTTTTACATTGTGTAGGAACACTTTCTTGTAGAATGCTGGTAATCGTGACGACCTCTTAGACGGTAAAGTCATTTGTATTACGTAAATGTTTACTTTATCGTAGTGTGCTGTATTAATTATAAATAATATTTGTCGCATAAATAAACAGTATTAACATAAACACATTAATTTAGTTAGGTTTTTATGTCTGTTTTAAACATTTATTAATTACGTTGATATTAATGGTACGGTTTGTACCTAATTACTGTACAATACGGTATATATTTTGTGATTATTATTATTATTATTATTCCTACCTTTTATCGAATAGACCGTATCGAAGTAATTTGCGCAAATAAATTAGTATCGTTTAACCCGAGTGAAAGTCTTGTTTTCTAATCTATTATGACATTTCCCTAGAAAGCTCCGTCGAATTTGACCATCAATCAACGTTCAAATATCCTGTCCATTTCGGTTATGATTCTTTGGCTTGTTAATTGCTCTCTGTATTTAATGATACTGGAGGTACCTTTTTTATTTTAATAATAAGATTTACCTGCTGCTGTTCATAAGTCATTTTAACAAATGATACTAGTAGCAAATAATTATCATCAGATAATTTTTTATCTCCTTAATAAAACTTTCATTATTTAAAACAGAAAAATATTTTCGTCGTAGACTCATATGAGATCGAGTGGAATGTACATTTCTCATTTGCAAAACGCCGGACAAAATGATATTGCAATTTAGCAAAATTATTTCTGAATAAGACTCGTTAACGTTTAAGACAGTCATTTTTTCTTCTTCACTACGTTTAGTTTTGTGTATGTTGAATGACCTACCCTTACGGGTCACTTGATTTTAAGTTGAAGTTAGTTAAATTTCCGCATTCATTAGCCATCATTTTATTATCTCATCGCCTATTGGTCAATGTATAATTAAATAAATATTCTCTTACAAGTGAATAAATTTTTCTTTTAAATGGAAATGGAGTTAAGGGTTTTAGAATTTGGATTTTACAGGATTTGTATCGTCGCAACTTTGTTCGAGTTGGAGAATGTAATATTTAGTAGTTCATATATAATGTAATTAAAATTTTTGTTTCTTTTAATATCTTTAGTTAAATCCAATGGGGTGTTTTTAGCTCTTTAGGTAATGTAATGCGCTGTGGTCTTTTCTGTTGTACCCCCACAACTGTTTTTTTACATTACGTAGTAATAATAGCTTATATTATAATTATAATTATATGGTATTTGGAGGTATTTGATGAGAAATTATAAATATAAACTAATCAAACGTAATCTACGCTCGCTTCGCTTGCTAAACTTCGCTCGGTAGTCAAGGTTAGCGAGCGTAGGTTAAGTTTGGTTAAAAGTAACAGTAAGTAAGTAGGTTAAGTAACAGTATTAAAATATCTTGGAGTCATCTTACAGAAAAACTGCAGATTTACTGAGCAGGTACTAAGTGTCTGTCAGAGTTCGGAGAAACTGACTAAATGCCTAAATATAATTTTGTCAAAGCAGAGCGCTCCTCGGACATCAAAAAGAAGAGTTTTAGCGACAACCGTAGTGTCAACAATGATGTATGCCGTGCCGGCATGGAGTTGTGCTCTCACTATTAGCAGAAATAGAGACAGGTTGAAGAGAGCACACAGGGGGATAGTACTGGGAGTAGTATCTGCCTATAGAACTGTTTCTTACGAGGCCCTCTGTGTGCTCTCGGGAATGTTACCGATTGACCTTATCGCCAGATATAGAACTGGCAGGTTTTTAGGGAGAGCAGAAAATGAAGTCAGGGAAAACATACATAGAATCTGGCAGGAGAGATGGACGGAGGCTGGAGTGGCTGGATGGACAAGAACCTTAATTCCAGAATTAACAGGATGGATAAACAGGCGGCATGGAGAAACTGACCATTGGATCACCCGGTTCCTGACGGGACATGGGTGTTTCAATGGTTATCTCCATAAGGTGGGAAGAAGGAATGAACCCACGTGCATGTACTGCGAACAGGACGATGATTCTGAGCATACGTTTTTAGTATGTAATAAATCGATAAGACTAAGACACGACGCGGGTATTCATGGAAAAACGCCGAAGGAAACCATGGATTTCATGCTCAGCAGTAAGGAGAACTGGAGGAAGGACGCTGATTATATAAAGACAGTACTAAAACAGAAGAATGAAGATGAAATAAGTATGGGTTTCTAGTACGTTAGGTCGGGTGGACAGCCTCAGCGGTGAGAGCCAGCATGCTTAGGTGTGCTGGTTTCAATGATCCGCTGAGGACTCCTTGGGGTGTGCTGAGGGACAAGAGAGTTTTATGAAAGATCCGGGGGTCACATCACGACTTGTAGGTATGATGTGGTTCCATAGAGGACATAATAGAGAATAAAAAATCTCAAAAGAGCCACCGGTAGGCCTGACCTGCCATGCCGGTAGGCGGGGAGGGCCTATTAGAGTAACGGACACTCCCCTGGGTGGCGTAATACCATCAAGTCGATCCGGCCCAGGGGAGTAGAGAAAAAAAAAAAAAAGGGTTAAGTTTGGTTAGATTTTATTTATAATTATAACATGAGCAATTACTAATACGTAACGTAGAAAGACCATTGTGGAGGAAAACAGAAAAGACCCGTGCGCTGTTGCCAGTTTTAAACTAATAGCACCTGCTGGTGCCATTACACTGGACTAAACAAGTACTCTGTTAAAAATTAGTAACAAAAAGATCTCGAAACAACCCTTCAATACAGTTAATTTTTAACAAATTATATCTCTTCTTTGAAACTGTAATTAATAATTATTTTTACTATGAAAGAATACTTCCACTAAAAGGATTGTCTAATATGAAAATTGTTATATATATTTGTGGGGTGCAGTTGTTATTATCAGATAAAATAAAAATAATTTTTCATTCTTTATTAATTAAATTAAGAATTATTTAATGTTGTAAAATTAATTTTCAAACCGTAGCCCTGTATTTTATTTTTATCGATGCGAAGTTTTAAACAAATTGTTTCAGTACCAATTCTTAAAACTTTTCTTGAATAATTTTAGTTTAAATGGTTAATTTAAATTACTTATTTTTCTTAATTTGTACATTTATTGATTAAATTAGTTTTATTAATACAATAATTTTATGTTATTTTTTTATGAAATAATCCAGGATATATATATATATATCATCTACTACTACCCGTCGTTTTGTTTTCCATTTAATTTTCGCATTCCCAGCGTCGTAGGATCTTTGGGTCGTGGAGTAGTTTACCTAGAATAACTTAAAAAATGGATGTAATTTAAAGGTAGTATTATATTTCTAATTCAAACAATATCTTAACAAAAATAATATTATTTGATATTTTATTACATGAAATAGGGAAACATTTGGTGTGCAAAAAAGAGATAAACGGTTAGCTTAACCTTAACTAATGAATAACAGGTTTTCTTTATATTATAATTCTTTCACAATGTTGACAAATCTATATTAGATTTTTACTGTTTGATATCATTTATTACAACGTATTTTAGTTCAATTTATGCAAAATAAATTATTATTTTAATATATAAGAAACAACCTGCCTATACACTTCGAAAATTGAATGGTTGAATTTATTTATTACTAGTTAAATAATTTATATTTACCTCATATTTGTTAAAAAAGGAAACCATCAATTCAGTACAATTTCAGAATTCCGTCGTGCAAAACCATTTAGATTGCGTCAACTTTGCTTCTTATCCATTCTCTTTAACGCGTCCATCTTTTTTTTATTGGATTGTTTTGTAAACTATAAAAATTACTAGTAAATATTATTACTACTTAATGTATTCGCACGCGCAAAGAATAAATTTTTATCTGAACGTACAAAACAAATACTTTATTCCTGTTAAAAACTTTAAAAATAGGCACCTTCTTCAAAAACTGAGAATCCCTTAGGCTATATCAGTTCGCTGGTATTCTAGTATTTTAAAATTCAGAAAATACTCAATTCCTTTTTCTCGTTACGTGCTCGTAACTCCTTTACGATATCACGGCACTAAGAGCAAGATCGGTACTGAAAATACGGTTTAAAACAGTAAACTTTTCTATTGATGTAATTTATAAGAAAACTTCCACAAATCAGTGGGATGAAACTGACGTAATACATATTCAAATCGCGGAATACACTAATATGATATACCATAAACACCGTGGCCGCTATGGAATTGTCATAACTCTTGTAAAAATGTTCGTATCTTTTATTCCAAAAATTTATTGAATCACTGAATTTTATAAGTTTATTTTTACATACTATTTTTATAAAAATTTATTATATTTTATGTATTAGATTGGTGGACTGTGGCAACGAAAGATGTTTCAATGTGATCTTTCATAATGCGAAACAGTATATTTTATATAAAGATTTTATTTTGGAAAAATATTTATTGTTTGTTTTCTCCAAACAGTTCCAGTTACTGCCGGGTCTGGGTATGTACATGTATAGGCTAATGCAATTAACTGTTACGGTCTTGCCAGGCCTGACTAGCTGCAGATGTAGTGCAATATAAGAGTAAATGTACCGGTAAAAGTGTAGCCTTTTCTTTTTCCTGTTTAACCTCTGGTAAATACTTTTTAGACAATACTTCAGAGGATGAATGAGGATGATATGTATAAGTGTAGTCTTATACATTCTCAGTTCGACCATTCCTGAGATGTGTGGTTAATTGAATTCAACCACCAAAGGACACCGGTATCCACGATCTAGTATTCAAATTCGTTTAAAAATAACTGACTTTACTAGGACTTCGTCTTCCCAATCAGCTGATTTGGGAAGACGCGTTCACCACTAGACCAACCCGGTGGGTAAACATGTAGCCTTCTTCTTCTTTCTTTTCTTTTTAGCCTCCGGTAACTACCGTTTAGATAATTCTTCAGAGGATGAATGAGGATGATATGTATGAGTGTAAATGAAGTGTAGTCTTGTAGATTCTTAGTTCGACCATTCCTGAGATGTGTGGTTAATTGAAACCCAACCACCAAAGAACACCGGTATCCACGATCTAGTATTCAAATCCGTGTAAAAATAACGGGCTTTACTAATACTTGAACGCTGGAACTCTCGACTTCCAAATCAGCTGATTTGGGAAGACGCGTTAACCACTAGACCAACCCGGTGGGTTAAACATGTAGCCTGGAACCATTCAGATCGACCACTCCTGAGATGTGTGGTTAATTGAAATTTAACCACCAAAGAACACCGGTATCCACAGTGTGGCATTCAAATCCGTATAAAATCAACTGCCTTTACAAGGATTCAAACTTTAGTATACTGGACTTCGAAAATCAGCTGATTTTGCTATTACGAGTTTAAACACTAGACTAACCCGGCGTAGTAGTCTTGTTATTTGTTAATTAATATTTGCATTTTATCAGTTTCGGCACAAAATAATTAACTTAATTTGATTTTTATTAACTGAAAATTAACAAAGAAGAGTTAATTCCTAATCGGGTAGATTCTGTTATCCCATAAAAAAGACATTGATAAATTTACCCTACATTTATAGCACTTTATCTGCCGATGTATTTTTACACAGTTTTTGGTACTTGTTTATACCATTTTAACAATTAACCGAAAGAAAAAGCCCCTGAAGAAAATTTCTATCAAGATCTAAATTTCTGTTTCACTTCAAATTCAATTTCTTAAATTTTGTTTTTATGCCGCAGTTTACGTCATTATCTCCTTGTCTGAGTAACTCCTGTACTGTCAAAATTAAAACAGATGAATGGGGTATTTTCATGATTTACCGTTGACCAAACACCTTATTATGTTTAGTAAGTCCGTAATGATATAATTTTTATGTAGATTAAATTAAAATTTTTTTCAGCTTATTTCCATATTGTTTTTTTTCGGTTAAACAATTACTGGTTTCTGAGAATTAAATGCAGCTATTCCTTAAAAACATTTTTTTCAAAATTTGTTTTAAAATTAAAGATCGAAATTGAATTTAATGAGTGTCTGTTTGATTTTAATGAATGAATTGTTATTATTTTAATTGACATAGAATACACAGTAAGTAGACTGGTCAGTTGTAAGATCATTTATTTATTTTATGACTGCATACTATATTTAATTAGCCTATGTTGTTGGAAGGCCGGAAACGATAAGTTAGATAAGCATAATTTGAACGTTACTTGACCTCTGATGTTAGAACCTAATTCAGTCCATATGAATTTCTTACTGGTACTTGTTCGGTCTCGTTATAAAAATGCAAAAATAGTTGATTATTTGTATGTGTCGATTTCATAATAAATACTTTATAACTTGGTATTCAATTATAATAAGTGTTTTTTCATATCCTGGTAAGGTCAAATTTGTAATTAAGTTATACCTTCCCTTGGACTGTCTTTGCCGTTATCAGGTTCTTGTATGCAACCTAAGTGTTCCCACATAAAAAATTGGGCAGTATCGATTCAAAATGTTCGTTAAATTTTTATTATGAAGTGTGGTAAACCTCCAGGCAAAATTTCTAAATATATGATAATAACTTCAATTTTTCATGTATAATTTTGATGTATTATAAGTAAAATTACTTTTTTATTAAAAAAGAAGTGTTTTATATCTCATACTAGATTTGGAAATAAAAGAGGGGTTTTCATATTATTTAAGTAGTATTTTTTTTAATGAAATCAGTGTAAAATAAATCTTTATGTACAGATTTCCCTGAATAGATAGTACATACATACATACATACATACTAGTATTTCTGTTCTATAGTATTGTAATTCCAGGGGACGACTGTTCAACCTTCCAGTAATCCATCAATCAGCAAACGTTATTGTAATAATAATTGTGTGATTAATATTATATATCAATGATTTAAATACAAATAATATTAAATAATCCTTGTAAAATAACATTATCACTAACATCCTGAATAAATGGTAATTTCTGCCCTATGTTGATTTCTTTATCTTACATATGGGAAACATAGGAATCTGTTCGAAAATATTTTAAGATTATTTTCAATTCTCTTGATAATTAGGACTAATTTTGTAGAAATGCGTATGTGAATATTATAAAACTATTTACAATTAAAAAATACAATATATCGATAGTATAATAAGAAATGGAGGTATTTTGGTAATGGCCTTACCATTACTGAAACAACGAACCACCTAAATTTGATGAGGATAAAAATAAAAGCTTGTATCTTTGTTTTAATATTTTGTGTAAAGTACACATTTTAGAGAATTATATTGTTGAATTTATAAAACTCGGAAATTGCATGTACCAAAATAACGGGGCAAAAGTCGTGTTTTTTGTTCTACTTGTTATTTTATATATTTTAATTAAAATATATATATATATATAGTATTAAAAAACCGTTTTGTATGCTGTTTGCAATTTTTAGCATTTTTTGTTTAATGGTTCCTAAATCACTGATTTAGCTTCAGCGGATATCTGTACAATCTGCGTAGCTACCGTTTATCCATTTGTGTATTACTTTTCTAAGCTGAGATTTTTCACATTTTAAGTGTTTAGTGTATACGTATTCTTGGCAAGGATATGATGTTAGTAGCTGACACATAAAGTGTTTGATTCAAATTAGTTTTATTCTTTGCTGTTTAAGAATGCCACATGTTTTGATTTTTGTATCTATTATCCTTTAGATTAGAATTGGGGGTGAATGTACAGTTATATATGTCTTACATTCCTCCAGGACAAAAAAGTAACGAATTTGCTGATTTTCTTGTCCAAAGGCTGTTAGAGCAATATTTGTTGGACTCGAACGGATTAGTTTGTTACTAGTTAAAACAGTATCAAACAATGGGTCTCTAAAGAAGCAAATAAATTATAGAGAACTTTAACCAAAATATACTTGTAGAATTTAACAAAATTTTAAAGGATTCACGTTGGAAAATTAAAAATATCTTTATGAGAGATTTGATCATTTCTTTGTCTGTATTGGCAAAATCTTTAGGAAAAATTTAAGGTGTCCGTTACTGGATGTGGTATGTCTAAAAATATTTTAAATACTGAATGATTTGTCGCTTTTTTGTTTACTTGACAATGTTGATCATGGCAGCAGTCCAAAAAAACCGGTAATTCTTTAACCCTGGAATGAGATATGCAGTAAATATGTTCGAGATTGTAATAGAAAATAATTAGATTTAAGAAGCTGCTTTTCTTAATATCTCCATGCGATGTTTCTGATTTGGTAAATAGACTTTGCGTCTTGATAAAAACATGGAACTGGATTAGAAGAATTAGAAGTATGAGATATATATATATATATATATAATAGAAAATGAATTACTGGCTGATATGCTTCCGGTTCCCTTTTCTCAAAAAATCTAGTCCGACATTTTTCCTGTTTCTTAATTAAATATTACTTTTACGAATTAAGGTATGGTAAAGATTAAGTTAACGGTAACATATTGAAATATAACTTAGTGGTAAATATAATAATGTATTATTTTATTTATTCGGGTTTTATTTCAATGTTTTTATTTGCTTTGGAATATTTATAAAAAGGTTTAGTGTTTTAGATGCTTGTAAAATTGTAACAGTTTTCCAAGTTTTATTTATTTATCATGATTATTATACTAACCAATATCATGCGTGTTCTCGATTTCATTTCTAAATGTAAAATAATTTTGTTAATAAGCAATACAAAACGTAGGAGGTTTTTTCATAAGAATTGCTTAAATGATGAAAACTTAATGAACGTTAAATGAGATATTTTTTCGTATTGTCAGGTATGTTATTAGGGATTGACATTCGCATTGTAAGCATAAATGAAAGAAGTAATTTTACTAGGTTTCATGTTACATATATTTTTAATATACTAGTATATTAATATATTCCATTAATGTTAATGGAAGCATTTTAAAATTTGTTACAATTTGTCATTGTAATAAATAATATTAACATTTTCACTAGCTCTCCCAGTCGAATATAAAAAATTTAGTCTTTTTAAAATAGAAGTAAAAGATGCGTTTAAATCGCAGTCGTAAAAAATAGATTGTTACCGTCACCTAACACGAAAAATTGAATACCTTTTTTATCTGCTTCATGCTGTCTTTCACTACGAACAAGATTTATAATACTGGAAAGGATATTGGAGTTTCTTTCTTTTCTGTTTGACGAAAATAATATTCAGGAATAACTTTCCTACATTTCAGTTCTTCAGCTTCGTAACACTCTTCATATATTGATAATATATATATTTTTTCTTTGTAACTGAAGGATTCTAACGACCCTATACGTAATTTTCTGCGTTTTCCATATTTAAGTAGTTACATTAATATGTTCCTATCCTAGATTTAAATTTTGTTGATAGTGATAAAGGTTGTTTATACTCTTATCATCTCTCATTAATAACCGTTAAGATAACCTCCTAATTACATTCAAAGCTTTGTTTTATGACTAAGTGTTGTGCTTAGTCATCTGTAGTTGTGTAAAATATCTACGGTAAAGGTTCATTGTTGATTACTGAAAAATTTAACCGTAAACATTAATTTCTTTTTACTCACACACTGCTTAAGTAGTAAGTACGATGCTCAAATACTCGGATATGAATAATTCATGATGATTATGCCAATACATTTCCTTTAATTGAGACTTGAAATCCTTCACCTCTAAGTACCTATCGTATACTATAACTTGTTGTTAAAAAAATCCCTTAATAATAAAATTTAAATGTATTTTTTTGTAGCAATGTCAATGAATTATCAAACAATTTCCTGCTTCTCATTGGATAGTGGTTTCCCTATATCTGCTTTTATTTCTCTCTATTCTCGCATTTTCCCGCAAAAAGCTTATCTTTTAATTTAAATTAATGTGAAAAGTTGTATTTAAATGCACCTTTTTATGTGATTGGATGGATGTAATCGTTTTTGTTAAGGGGAAATTTTTATAAACTTGTTTCAGAAGCAAGCGGTATTTCTAAAAATTTTACGCATAGAAACTTTACAACAGAAATAAAGGATTTGCTTGTAGAAGGATTTCTTCTAGTTTTTATGAATTAAGATAAAGATTTTATTAAATTCAAATATTACATTCTAATATATTTTCTACATTGGGTGTAAGATTTTTTAATTTTTTTATTTTGGATATCTTAAAAATCAGTTAAAAAGGGTCGTATTTATCGCATTACCTTGCTTAAGAATAATAAGAGGTAGTTTTGCATAAGCGATTTATCATCGGTTTAAGCAGAATTAAATCTACCTGTTGTCATAATTCTATATGACTATTTAATACCGATTTACACCTATTTTTCTTCGCACATTACTTTGATGTTTACGATAAAAGGTAGTATTTCCTTTTTTTTACAAATTTGTTACTTTCTCTGCGCATACCTGTAGAATAGTTTCTATTCTACTATATTTACCAGTCCTAATTCAAATTCTTGTTTGTTTTGTTTTGCAATAGACTACTTTATGTTTTTATATGTTTTAATTTATTATGTTTTTCTCAGCTGTTTGAGATTAAAAAATCTGAGTGGAAACCACATGACTTCCTTGTACGTCTATTAAATTACATATAAACATTTTTTTAAAATTAAAAGTACATAAAATTTATTTAATTCATTAATAACTTCTCATGTTTTTTTTTATTGTTATAGAATTATTATTTATCATAAAAATGTTTTTACAATGACGGATTATTACTGCAGTTAAGAAAAAGTTCAAAATCCAAATATTTAGGATTTTGGGCTTTTTTGAACACTTTTGGTCCAGTCGATTGCAATCAAAAGGGAGGGGAGGTGCACAACCAGACGTTACAGCAGTCCTAAATCCAAAATTTTAACATTCTTCGTTTTTAAGTTATGCGTGATAAATACGTACGTACAGACGTCACGCCGAAACTACTCAAAATGAATTCAGGAATGGTCAAAATGGATATTTCAGTTGAAATTTGAAAACCGAAATTTTTCGCGATCACAATACTTACTTTACTTCGTACAAAGAAGTAAAAAACTAGAGTTAATATCGATGGTGTATATTTTTTTAACACTTTATTGCAATTTTTTTAAATATTTTTATTTATAGTCGCATCAACAATTAAAGGCATTAGTGAATTATCATTGTAATGTAACTGTAGCCGTAAATGTTTATTCTTTGAACAAACTCAGGCCGACCATTCCTGAGACGTGTGGTTAATTGAAACTCAACCACCAAAGATCACCGGTATCCACGATCTAATATTCAAATCGGTATAAAAGGAACTAGTCAACCTTCATTGCAATTTGAACCTGAGAATTCTCGATTTCGAAGCTGATTTACGACGTCGAGTTTACCTTTAGATCAACCCGGTGGTTGGTGTGTATTTTGGTCTATAATTTATGAAAAATTATAGTATTTAAAAAAAATTAAATACTTAAAAATTGATTACTTATTCTTAATTTTTTATAAGAATCCTTATTTTCTGAAAGTGTGTTATTTTTTTTTAATACTATTCTAAAATCATTTCGATGATGTTCCAACGTCATTTTTTGGCTCTAGTTCATTTATGAAGTATTATTTATGCCTATATCAACTTAACATTACAAATTTGTAAATAAATATCGTTCTTTTAAAAAATTTGCTTGGAATAAGATAAAAATTGATGAATTTTATTTTTATATGGATATAATAGAATGTGACAATTTCTAGTTCCTTCATGTTTACATTTCCCGTTCTTTTTCACTGTTTACATCAGCAGCTAGAGAATTTCAGACGAATTTTCAAGTTAGTGTAGGAAAGTTTTGTATATACAAACTCCCACTTAAATATATTTATACATTTACTTTTCTAAAAGTAAAGTGGAGATAGGTTACTTTTTCAATCCACCAATTTCAACAATTTATTGCATTTAGACCGGAATTGTCACCTGCTTTTCGGACGTTTATTATTTTTTTATATTATAACTTTATTAGCCAATTGTAGTTGATGATTGTATGTAAAGTTTATCTATCCCGACGCAGATTAAAATTCCCGTCGTATTAAAAAGAATTATATTTGTCTTATTATTGTATTCTAGAACGTTTTAATTTCATTTTATAATTATAAATTTATATCTGTCACTGTATGATAACCTTAATTTCGAAAGTACCCTACAATTTATGTAGAATCCAAAACATATTTTTAGTTTTATTTTCAATCTTTAGTATCAAATATTAGTTTTACGGTCTCAGATAAACTAAATTTATTACATAATTTATTTTTGGTTTTAGAATTTTTATCGAAAATAATTTCGTAATTGTCTAAAATGAGGTTTCTGAAATATATTAACTTCGAAATTAACGTGTTATTAATTGCACGAGTGTTTTCCGATTACTTTAATAATTTTAATGGAATTTTCAGGGGTTTTCTTCAACTTCAGAAGTAAGGCTGAGAATTAAAGTTAATGTGAATCTGAACTTTAATTTTTCAGTATGTGATATTTTATTCCATTTATTTTTTTGTCAGTATCTTCTTTCCCGTTATTATTACCAATTTTTATCAAATTATATTTCGTTTACAAGAGTTTCAGCTCGTTAATTAATCTTGTCTATTTTTGAACAATCAGATCTGAAGCAATGATCTTTTATTGATACTACGATACTATATAACTAGTATTACTTAAATATTAATAATAAAAGTTAATATTTTTGTGTACCTGTATTGTTTATGTAAAAATAATAACTAACTTACTTCTCCATGAACATTATGGATGGTATAAAAGATAAAATATTGAGAATCAAAGTAATTTCTTTAAATAAAACTTTCATTTGTATTCTAAGAAATTAACTTCACTTGTTTTTTTATTCGGTGAAATGTCCAGAAGGTTTACTGTTTATAAATTTGAGGTCATTGTAATAGAATCGCATATTTTTATTTTATATTCCAGGTTGGCTAACCGATTGGCTTATCGTATATTACCGGAAAGGTGGTTTGAGTAGAGAAACACCGATTTATAGGTGAAACTATATAGAGCATTATGAAAAAGTGGTTTTAATTAAAGAAAGTTGAATTTTTATTCTGGCTATTGATATCTATCGTCGAAAGTATTATTAATATTTTACAAATTACGGTATCTACTTCGGTGTTAATAATTTGTTTTAATTATGCATTGCCGCAAATTGGAAGTTGTTATTGATAGTTCCTATATTTTTAATGAGGTTCAGATGATACATAGGTGGTGTCACGATCAGTTAATAGTCGGTTCATTATGTACTAAGTTCACGGACGGAGCGTAGAATAATTGTATTTTATTATTACGAAACGAATGATAATGAAGTGATTGTTAGAAATGATTCTAGCTTTTGAGAATGATAAAACAAACTGATTATGAAAGAGTTATGTTGATTACATGTTGTAACCTCTTGTAAATTGTACGTTATTGAATTAAGCAAATTACTGGTGTATTTTACCGTGTAGTTTATTATATACTACTACTTCATTCATATGGTCGTACATGATAGTGTGATTTTTATTTTAAGTAGGTATAATTTAATCGTAAAATTTGCATAAACATCTACCCGTTAGTTATTCGTCACATAATATCATGAAAGTATATTTTGTAATCCTACGTATTGTGTCAACTGATTATTAGAAATGTATTCCTGGATCTATTTTGTCGTGTAGTTTACGCATGCATAAATTTGAAATCTGCTTAATATTACCTGGAATATTCCCTATAGCGAACGAAATTTCTTTCTTTCTTATGGTAAAATTTTGATCGATAATTTATTTTAAAAAAGGTGATATTTGTAAAAATAAACGTTAAAATTTTTTTTCGTTGTAAACATTTAATACTTTTTAGGATAAGTATGAGTGTCGCTTTATATGGAATTGAAACTTGGACAATCTGAGTATCTGAGAAGAAAAGATTAGAAGCTTTTGAAATGTGGTGCTATAGGAGAATGTTAAAAATCAGATGGGTGGATAAAGTGACAAATGAAGAGGTATTGCGGCATTTAGATGAAGAAAGAAGCATTTGGAAAAATATAGTTAAAAGAAGAGACAGACTTATAGGCCACATACTAAGGCATCCTGGAATAGTCGCTTTAATATTGGAAGGACAGGTAGAAGGAAAAAATTGTGTAGGCAGGCCACGTTTGGAATATGTAAAACAAATTGTTAGGGATGTAGGATGTAGAGGGTATACTGAAATGAAACGACTAGCACTAGATAGGGAATCTTGGAGAGCTGCATCAAACCAGTCAAATGACTGAAGACAAAAAAAAAGGATAAGAAATAACCATTTGTCTAACAATATTTCTGACATACAATAGACTATCAGTCATTTTACTGGTTTGTTAATGTCTTCTTTCATCAGATCAGCGAATTCTAGAATAGTTTTAGAAAAGTCTAGAAAGGTTTTATTATAATTTTATAGGCTTTGTTTGTATTATTTGGTTTTATTATGAAACTTTTAATTTGAATCATATGATTTATTAAAAAAAGTGAAATAACCGAAGTTGTATTTCAGGTCAAAAATCCCAGTCAGATTGAAAATGAGTCCAGATGATGGTTAAAATCAAATGATGTTCAGTAAAAGTGTTATTGAATTTGGGGCATACTAATTTACTAATGTATTAAGGAGTTGAACGTTTTACATAATTATTAAACTACTATTAGTTCATTATTTTTTGTGTATATTCAATGGGTAAATTAAGATTTCTTTTGAATACCAACAAAACTTGATTTTTAAGAATTTAATTTAAGTAATCTTCCCATAATGCATGAATATTTGTTTTTGATCTTATTTGGATTAAAACAATCGGTCGTGTTTTTCCTACGGTAAGCCTCCTTTTTTGTACGAACAGTACATAGGAGACCGAAATATATGTTGATATGTTATTCATTTTTATTATTTAATTTTATATTTGTATTAATTTGTATTATGTTTAAAAAAGTAAAGACAATTTTATTTATTCGGTAGAAGTTTTTAGTTCTGCCTCCCTTTATCAAATAATGGTGCATAATACAGATTTGTTGTTTGAAAACAATTTTTCATGAATTATACTTTTCCAAAAGCGGACTTCTCATTGGGATCAAATAATAAATACTTATATTCAACGAAATACTTCTAAATTTTCGTGGTTTTTAACTTCTGATAAACTACCTATTTTACACCAAAAACAAGGGATTATTATTGATTTGTTAATTCCTTTTATACGAGTCGGTATTGATCATGAATCTTAAAAGAGAGGCCCTGGTAAACGATCAGAAAAACTTTTCTGTAACATTAATGATTTTTATGTATTTGTTTCAGTAAAAATTATTTTTATTAGTTAAGAAGGAAAGTTATTTTAATGGTGTGTGTTTACATTATTTGTACACATTATAGCCTAAATTATTATTATTCTTCAATAAACAAATATTTTTTTTAATAATTATGGTATAGTTAAAAAAAATTAAACGATTTAAAAAAAAAAACAGGTTACGTTACTGAATTGTACTTCTTTTTCCTGTTTAGCCTCCGGTAACTACCGTTTAGATAATTCTTCAGAGGATGAATGAGGATGATATGTATGAGTGTAAATGAAGTGTAGATTCTCTTGTAGATTCTCAGTTCGACCATTCCTGAGATGTGTGGTTAATTGAAACCCAACAACCACCAAAAGAACACCGGTATCCACGATCTAGTATTCAAATCCGTGTAAAAATAACTGGCTTTATTAGGACTTGAACGCTATAACTCTCGACTCCCAAATCAGCTGATTTGGGAAGACGCGTTAACCACTAGACCAACCCGGTGGGTTGAATTGTGCTTCTGAAATCTAAGAATTACACTATAAACGACTTGCAACTCAAGCTGAGCACAACATTTATGCGCTTCTGTAGCATCTTCTAACAATTACTCCTGCAGTCTCACTTTATCCGTTGATGTCTCTGTGTCAGTAGCTTTATTTTTAACATATTTCGAGTCAGTTTTTACTCAACAAAGAATGACTTTATTGTTGAAATTTCATTATGTTAGGCATTAGAAAAAGATGTCACTAAATGTGTATTTAATTTTGATGTGTTTTGTAAGAACATAAGAACTTGGTGATGTTTATAAATTGAAATGTAAGGTAGGATATGTACGGGTCTGTACTCTATTGTAAAACAATCGCCGTGAAAATATTTTGTAGAGAAAATAAACCTCTAAGAAAAAATGACAAAAAACTAAAATCGATATTTTACTATTGCCAATCTGTTGAGTAATTTCTCCTTAGTGATAGATATTCTTTCCTTTCCAATGAACAATTCTATAAAGAAAGAATAATATCACTGTCTAGAAATTATCCAGTACGTTGACAATACTGAAATATCGATTTTAGTTTCTTTTTTTTGCCAGTTCTTTGTGTTGCTTTTTTATTTTTTCCTTTCTAAGGAACAATTCCAGAAACTAGTTTTAATACTGTTCAAATATGGTACCGATAAGTTATATTTCAAAGAAAAACACCAAAAAATTAAACGCATATACATTTCAAGGTCTACTTTATAAAGACATTTGTTTGTTTACTTCTTTGATTGATTGAAATCAAAACTTGTGTTTTTCCTTAGAGATTGTGCAATATAATTATGAATAAACTGAAATATTAATTTTTTTTCATTTAGGTCTTAGTATTTTAAAAATACGTTTCAGTAAAGTTAAAAAACTGTGAACTTCAGTTTAAATGTATAATTTCGAACTTGCTAAATTTTATTAAACTTTTAGTGCAGATAGTGTTATATATTTTCTCTCTTGCTGTAAAAAAAAGTAATAATAATTTATATAAATAAACATAAATGTAGTTTCATAGAAATTACTATATCGATTTTATTAATGTAGTTAATTAAAGGACAACATTTAATTTCTAATCACGTTAATGATCCACATGCTAGTAAAGTTAAAGAAAAAATCAACGCAGGTTGTTGTATTTAAAATAAAGCTAAACGATCATTAGATAAGCCGTATTGAATAACAGGATTATTTAATAATATGAAAAATATTTCTGTAAGCAGTGAAGTCGAAAATATGCTATTCCTGTGTAATATATTTATAAGAGGCATTTTGTGTTTAACGTAGCAAGTCGGGGTAGATTTTATTATTGCAGCGAGTTCAAGAACTGGCAGTGAGCAAATAACTTTATATGAAATGCTACTTTGGTTTACCGATGCGGCATGTATATTCCGTATTCTCAATACTTGATGTATACATCAAATACGAATCGTGAGTTGAACAGTAATTTCCCTCGTATGAAGTTCTTTTAATGTAATGTTGAATCACGTTTTTTTTTTCTTTCTACTTGAGAGTCTATTATTGTTACCAATGTATTGTAAAATACCGTTTATAAACGATCTAATATGTATTTTATTTATATTTTCCGCCCCATTTTATAAAGAACAAAACTTTTTTTGCTTTATTTCATTCTACAAAATAGATTGAAAAAAAATTTGTAAAAAAAGTTGGCTTCCTTTTTTTTGAGAGGAAAAAAATGTGTTCAGTATTTATTAATTTATGCATACTAATGAGTTATATTGGTCATTATATAAAATACTGGAAACAGCGTTACGATAGTTGTAACAGCGAATTGTTTTGTGTCGTAATAGGGCAGATTGTTTTGTTTCTCGTTTGCTTTTTTGTGTGAAAAGTCAGTAAGATTGAGAGCGGAACGTGCCAGTTATATTATAATATTATATTGTAATATAATTTTTTGGTTATTTTTTTCTAGTCGCCCCGCTTATTACAGGTATCTAACTAAAACTCATCCTTCTTGATGAACTTAAGATGTAACACGGTTGCATATATTGCAGACTGTCAATCCAAGAAAAGAGACGCAATTTCCTTCCGGTACAGTCCATCTCCAATTTTGGCTGAGTGATTAACAGTTTAGCTTGATACTTTTTCATATGCCAAAGGATTCCGGAGATGGGGAAGTCGTGCCTCTAAGAACTGAATCTGTATCTGTTTTTGGATGGCTTTTATTATTCTTAGAGAAAGAACAATTTTTTTCTAGCTCACAGCCGTATTTTAACTCGCTGTTTAAATCGTTGATCAGTAATCTGCTGCTGTCATCTAGACTGAGAGGGTGGTGTGGCAACCAGACATGTCACGAGGTGGGTGTTCTTCTACCTCGGAAGGGGATTGAAATGCTCTCATCTGGGTAAAAATATTTCGATTTTCCAAGGAATTATGTGAATGATGACCGTTCGCTGCCTAATGCGTATGATGAGAATTCCTTACGTACAATTGCCGGTCTCTTTTGCAGTTCCTCTGTAGGCAGATCATATGTTTTTCCTTTCTTCCCAAGCAGTAATAGTACAGGTTGCTTATTTTTAGTTATTTAAACACAAACCCACCGGGTTGGTCTAGTGGTTAACGCGTCTTCCCAAATCAGCTGATTTGGAAGTCGAGAGTTCCAGCGTTCAAGTCCTAGTAAAGCCAGTTGTTTTTACACGGATTTGAATACTAGATCGTGGATACCGGTGTTCTTTGGTGGTTGGGTTTCAATTAACCACACATCTCAGGAATGGTCGAACTGAGAATGTACAAGATTACACTTCATTTACACTCATACATATCATCCTCATTCATCCTCTGAAGAATTATCTAAGCGGTAGTTACCGGAAGCTAAACAGGAAAAAGAAAGAAAAAGTTATTTAAACACAAAAACATATGTATATATATTTTTGGCCAATCTTAGCATAGGCCAATTTTAAAGCGGCTTAAATTCAGAATTTGCTGAAATACAAGCCTTTATAAAGCAATTCAGAAACCCTTGAGTTCAGAAATGTTCTTGGGAAATCCTATCAGATAATGAAAAATATTTTGTAGATCAGTTTGTTTCTCTTTATTATTTTTTATTCCATTTTTAGTTGTTTTTTTTTTTTTAATTTATTTACATGTTTTCTTCTTTCTTCTCGTTCAATAAATATTAGTTGTTCATAATTATTGTTCTCGTCAAAGCCAATTTAAATCATTTTTTAAG
Organism: Lycorma delicatula; assembly: GCF_047948215.1. Lineage (NCBI taxonomy): Eukaryota > Metazoa > Arthropoda > Insecta > Hemiptera > Fulgoridae > Lycorma > Lycorma delicatula. Next base: position 134,588,363 of record NC_134456.1, read on the forward strand.
AATTTGTTGAGCGCATCCTTTATAATAGTTTGATTTAATAATGGTGGATCATAAGTAAATTTGTCTTAAAAATGCAGCTATCATTCTGTCAAATTAATAGAAGTATTTTTAACTTCTAAATTTAGATTTTCTGTTAGTTTTTTCTTCTTATATTTTGGTACTGCTTGTTTCTAACTATAACCGAGATAGCTTTTGTATTAATGATCTACAAAGTATGTTTGTTACTTTGAAAGTTTTCAAACAGAAATCTCTTTTAAATGATTCTATTTCCGATAAAAAAATTCATTGCTCTGAAATGTTTATTGAAAGATCCTTAATGTGTACTACTTGGTATTACAAAAAGAATTAAACTGTTTTATCTTAAGGCAGGTCTTTGGCATTATGTATGTTTTCATTCTACACACACTGCTCGTTATTGTTTCTTCCTTCACTGTTCAAAGATTTCAGTTTCCTTACAGGTCATTGGTCATCTGGTTTTTTTTTTTTATATATCTAAGCACTTTATTTTTAACTTTCTTATCCTGTCGGTTCTTTTATTTTTGTCGTTTCTTTCTTCCCTAATTTACCTATTGGTATATATATATATATAAAACTGAAAAGTATAATAAGTAAAAGCTTATTAATTTCTGTGGATGAGGGGAAAAAAGTATAATCGTGTTCCTAAAAAACGGCTATTAAAAATTCGTATTTCATACCTTTCTAATTCCGTGCTTATCCAGGCACAATTAAAAGCCAGAACGACGCTAACTTAAAGGAGTATGATACTATTTTATAAGATTTCTGTTGTTACGTATAAAACAAATTCTTTATTCAGTGACGATTTTGTATATATATATATATATATATATATATATAATATACCGTTTTGATCACGTTGATGTAGATTAAATCTAAATTGAGAGAAAAATATTTTTGTAAATTTCAAGTTTTTTCTAAACCAAACCTTAAGAAATAATTAAAAGAGTTCATAAAAACTAATTAAATTAATTAATTTAAAAAGTACAAAGCCATGATTGTTTTCAATTGCAATAAAACAAAAATTTGTTCTGTTATTGATCAAATAAGATGTGTTATTACAGTAAACGATTTTCTTGTAGCTGAAAGGCTAGTTTTATTGTCTTTAGGTTTATGGTTCTGTTAATTTAAAATTAACGATATCTACTATCTCATCGTTTTTATATTATTTGTCCGGAAAATACTTTTCATTTTATTGCAAAACTGTGCATATTTCATAATCACAAAATATTTCCCATGCTTTTTTTACGATAATTTCCTGTTTATTAGTTTTCAAGCGTGTATCTTGTTAAATAAGTATTTCTTTATGATTAGTTAACTGTTTTGGTTTAAATGTAAAAATTGAGTATAGTTTTCTTTATTATAAATAAAAAGCTATTAATATTAAATTATGGAAAGTAAATAATTAGGATTTGCTTGATGTAATTTATTTTTAGGATATCTATATAAAATATTCAATTTGAATATCAATTGTCTAAACAATTATATTGACGATATAATAACTACATAACCAGTACAGATTATTTTATTTAACTTTTTTTTTCTAATCGTTAACTTTGTCCGAAATTTAAAAAAAAAAAAATTTGGATCTTTAAAAAAGATCCAAATTTTTAATGATAGATTATTTTCATTATATATGTTTGTTTACAAGTACTATTTTTTTTTCATTTAATCTCCTTATAAAAAAGAAAATCTAATTTTCAAAGAAACGTGTTAAAATTTCAACATATCTTTTAATAATTTTATATGACAAATTTGGTACCACACCAAAAAGTAAAAGAAAGTAAAAAAATCGAATAACAAAATTTTACAATTATTGCCACAGACAATTTATACAGCATATAACTCTTCCTTGCCAGCTGATCAAAAAAGGATTTCAGACGTAACAATTTTAAAAACATATAAAAATTTATTAACTTATAGATTTGGTTGAGGTCTCATTTCAAGTTTGTCACCTAACATTCACTTTGGTTATATGGTTTTGGTTTCCATTTGTAATGCGATATACATCCCACTTGAAGTCGATTTCATTCCAGACTAGGCAAGTCGGGCGTTACCTCTAAAGCTGCGGCGTAAATTCGAAGTCTTAGCTCAACAAGATCAGCAGGCAAAGGTGGTACATTAACCGGTCTTTAAAGAAACCGCACAACAAAAAAATCTAGTGAGCTCAAATCTGTGGAGCGAGGTGGCCATATAGGTGGCCTTTACGAACAATCCACCGACCTGGGAATCGAGTATCAAGAAAATTTCGGACGTCTAAGAGGTAGTGAGGTGGTGTCACGTCTTGCTGGCAGTAATGGAATCCATCTTGGTCATCATCGTCTAACTGAGGAATTAGAAATTTTTGAAGCATGTCAAGATAAACGGCACCATTTACGGTTGCCTCCTGGAAGAAGAACGGGCTGTACAGTCTTTGTTCACTTAGGGCACAAAAAACATTGATTGATCTTATGGCTATCACGAATGTGCTACAAAGTTTTATGAGAATTTTCGCTACCCCATATTCGGTAATTGTGGTTATTCACCGTGCCATTGATGTGAAACGTTGACTCATCATTAAAAATGACTTTGTCTAAAATTGTATCGTTGTCTGCAATTCTACCTATAATTTCCACACAAAACTGCAGCCGAGTAACTTAGTCGTCATCGAGAATGTGTTGAACCACGGTTAGTTTGTGGGGCTTCAAGTGGAATCGGTTACGTAATATGCGCCAAACAGTCGTTTGTGGAGTACCAGTCTCATGTGACGTATGTCGAGTTGATTTCTTCGGCCTACGTGCAAAACTTTCTCCCAGTTGTTCCACAGCAACTTCAGTGAAGCGAGAGCGTCCTGATGATTTTCTATGTTTAACAGAAAAAACTGTCTCAACGAAGGTTTAGCGCCAAGAATAAGTTATACACCTACAACTAGGAGTCTCCCTACCGTATCTATGAAAATTACGTTGAATTGCAGTTGCTGACTGCAAATCCTGAAATCAAAACACACAGCGAGCACGTTTCGCACCAGTAAGTGTATCCATTTTTGCCAACACTGGTGACAGCGCTGGTGGCCGAATTCGGTACTAATGAACTACGTAATTCAAAACTCGATGTGTTTTGCTACGAAATGAGACCTCAACCGAATCTGTAAAAAAGTTGTAAAGTCCTTTTTCAATCACCCGGTATATTGTCTGAAATGTTATTAAACTTTTTCTTCTGTTCATCTACCTTGTTCAACTTTGAATAGATGTGCTTCTTTGATAGTAAAGTTAAAACCTATTTATTTCGTAAAATAAAAACAATAATGATGGTATATGTAGTTAACGTTTGAAGTACTTCGAGGTTTTTTTATGGGTGCGTATGCGTGAACAAACAAATCGTATGTATAAATAAAGTAATCATTTGTTTAAGTTCTGTATTTGTTTAGTCTTACGCTCTTGCCTTGAGGACCAATTCCAGTCTAGCCAACATTCTCACACGTTTACTCGTAGTCTGCTGTTTTTTTTTTGTAAAGTCTCTGCTGCACCTCTTTGATGTTATGTATATTTGCTTTCGATTGAGTAGCCATCTCGTAAATAATTTTATTTATTCAAGGTTTTACCGGTGTATTAATTCAAATCGGTTTATTTGCTTTCATATTATTATAAGTTTTCATTTTTCTAACCCTACGTAGAGTGCTGATACATTTTTCTGTTTTATTGTGAATTTTAGACCAAACTAACGGATTATTAGGTTGTTTTTATTTACGTTATTATACTCGTAATTTTGTACTTTAATAAATTTATTGTAGTTTCTGGATGTAAGTAAAATTCCTAATGTATTATATTAAATAAGAGATTTATAAAAGGGGTACTATTAATTTTTTTTGTTTCCCCTAAGACTTATCGTCTTTGTCAAGATAAACTTATTTTTCCCCGCTATCTTAACTCAAATTAATTTATTCATAACGTGTATATTTGTATATGCACGCACGGCTAAATTGCCTTTATATTCCGTACGATAAATAAATGGTAAAGTAACGTGTATTTAGGTTATATGTTTTACATTTTATAATAAAATTAATGAACATTTTATATGTTATTTGAACTACCTCTGTTGAATTTTATTTTTCACGTGAAACTAAATTTATAAATGCCACGCAAATCTATCCATTATGCTGAAAATGTTTTATTATTTTCAGAATTTCATTTAATTATTTTAGCAAGTAAGTCTTTATTATTAGTAATTGTTTTTTGGACCTAAATTCATTTTCTTAGTGATTATTTTTATTATCAGAAGGTAACATCTACATTGGAACTGTATAAGTTTGTTTTAGAAATATATCATAAGTAAGCAGTACGGCATGTAAAAAACATATTTGTGTCCCTGTACTATACACTTACCACATGCGGGATGCTAAATAAATGTATTTTATATAATGTGTTTTATAAATGTTATAGTTTTGGCTTCAAACCAGATTAAAATATTCATCTCGTGATTGTTTGAGATTTTACTATTACGATCTCTGGGTGTTATCACAATTTCTTTAAGCGGGGAGATTATCTAATAATAATTAAAGCTTAAGCGATGTTAGCGCTAAGCAATATAATTTAATTTTACGAATTTCTTATACGAAGTGTGATCTTTATTCTGATCTTATACAAAGTGTAATCTTTGTAGCCAAGTCGCTATCTTTATTCACTGATAGTGTTGAATACGTAAGAGTATTAATGTTGTCTTAAAGGAAAGCAAATTAAATGAAAATTAATGGAAAAATAAAACTACAGAATTATGAAAAAGAGAAGTAAACAAAAAAATTACCATTTAAAATTAAAGAAGCGTATTGACAAAATATAACATTAAAATTAAAAAATTCCTTATCCTGTTCTTGCTGACGTTAAAAATTTTATCAAACATCAGTGTCCTGTACCACACTATCTCACCTTTGAGGAAAAATCTGAAAAAGAAAAGTATTCTGAGCATAATAGATTGTCTTCAATTACAGAATGGCTACCATCATTTTAGTACTTTATCAAAGGGTTCATTCACTTTGATAAGATTTTTTTCTATCGACGTTTATGATAACTGAACCTATACAAGCATATCGTATATCTATAAATAAATGAGATAAAATTACTTTAATGGTTGTAGAAAATGTAAAAAATCTGATGTGAACACCATGACTACCTTGTACGCCTATTAAATTGCATATGCAAACTTTTAAAAGTACATACATTTTTATTTCAATAACTTCTGATTTTTTTTTATTGTCATTAAATTATTATTTGTTCTAAATTTTTTTTACAATTACAGGTTAATAATTATTAATAAATCAATATATTTAAATTAAAAAAAGGAGATGAAGTTTGATTAGAACCGATGTACCTTCCCTTGTAAAATCCAAATATTTCATTAATTAAAATTCTATTTGGTTATACCTTTGGAACGAATGAAAATAAGTACCACTTATGATACATCGTTATAAAGCTTTCAATGAAGGCTTATTACTGCAGTTAAGAAAAAGTCCAAAATTCAAATTTTTGGGGATTTGGTCTTTTTGGACACTTTTGGTTCAATTGATTGCAACCAAAAGGGGAGGTGCACAACTAGATGTTGCAACAGTCCTAAATCCAAAATTTGAATATTCTTCGGCTAATGGTTTTTAAGTTATGCGAGATACATACGTACGTATAGACGTCACGCCGAAACTAGTCAAAACGGATATTACCGTTGAAATCTGAAAACCGAAATTTTTCGCGATCACAATACTGCCTTTACTTCGGACAAGGAAGTAAAAATAATAAAAAATTATATTTTTTTTTGTTTAAAAAAATTAATAAATGAAAAAAAAATGATTTAAGTAAAATTAAGAGAAAAAAAGGAAACAAATTAGAAAAAGGAAACAAAGGAATATAAATTATAATTAAAAATATCATTAAAGCGGGTAGTAAATGGGAATAGACAAATTCGCCATACATGAAAGTAGTGTGCGTGTGTTGGTATTCAAATTAGCTTAACAACTGAAGCCCATTTTGGTAAAGTCAAGCTTCTAATCCTCCCAGCCTCCCAAAAATTTACTGTATCCAATATACATCTCATCTCGCTATACACCCTGGTCTATTTTGTCTCTCTTGTACAGTGTTATTACAGTGTGTTGGAGTTACAATGGGACCATGGACTGCCAGTGTAATGTGCTTTGCCGTGAAATCCATTTACAAAAAGAGTGATAGTTTTTTGGTTGCACACTATGAATTTCAAAGACAATGCAGTATTCATTATAGTTGTCGTGTTCCATCAGTCTGTGCTGTCAAGACTCAACATTTTGATGCTATTACAATTCCAAAAAGGTGTCAATGTAAAAACATTACATATATCCAAGAATGCAGTGTCAATGAGAGAGGTTATTAAACAGAGTCTATATCATTCTGTGTTACTCAGTCTATCTTAAGTCGGTGATTTACGTTATTAAACATTGTATATAAAGATCTACCCGTAGAAGATTAAAAAAGTTACTAATCCATTACATAAACAAGCAAAAAACGAGCTAATTTTTTCCAGATATTTTTACATTTCATTAATGAATACCAAGAACTAGTAAACAATTTATTATTAATGAGTGAAATTAATTTTTATTTATCAGGTTTTGTTAATAAACAATGATTTTGCTTAACGGATCTCCGAAAAAAAAACAACGGGTCTTCATTGGATACCACTTTACAATTCCGAAGTGGTATCCATTGGAGCTTATGTTTTAAAAGGGCGGAGAAAAGGATCACACTATTAGTTGAGCGGTGTCTGTTAACTTCAGTTTTTGAACTCACTTCATTATGTTTTTAAAATGATCCAGTTCTCTGATAAATCGTTATTATTAACCATTGTGAAAATAATAGAAAATTAAATGATTTGAAAATTGTATTAAACTATTGGTTTTTCATTTGAAGTGCATAACTTTAAAGAGTAGAAATACAACATAGTACTTAAATTTTACATAGCAATTAAAAATAAGTGTTCAGTGTTAATAATTTTTAATTAGTGTTTTAGATTTTTAATAATAAATGTAAAAAATTAAAAACAATTCTGGATGGGGACCCTCCACCCACCCTGCTTAGTCCCGCACCACCAATTTCGTTATGGTCTACCATTTCTTTTCTCATTTTTTTTTTTAGTTAAGCCAACTCAAGTTCATTTAGTTACTTCTGGACAGTAATATTTTCTCTTTACCTTTCGATTTAGCTTCATGGTGTTATTATAAATTAACTTTCCTCTTGTTCTTGGTTTTATTCACGAACTGTTTTCCTTATCGAATTTCTTTTTAATTCTCTTTTTTACTGTATACTTAACATTGTTTACAGTTTTCTTTTTAGAAGTCTCGTTAACTGGTAAAGCAGACTTGTCTACCCTTTATGTTAATAAGTTTAAGTCTGGAGCAAAATTTAAAACATATACTTCTACCATAAGTTCTAATAGAAATTATTTGGAAATATAGTTCTACGTTACTGATGTGGTATTGTTACAACTTTTGAAAATATCACTGTATATTGTATGTTAAACTGTACTGTATGTTAAATGTCAAGGTTTAAGTATGCTTCCTGATATATTTTAAACGTAGTATGCAATAAATATAGACATCCGTTTAGCTTTAACATAATTACTTTTTCCTTCACTACACAAGTAATATGATTATCATCTTCGACTTCTGTTTTTTTTTGTTATTTCTTTTATTTATTAATGTTATATTAGCACATAAATACATTATTTTTATAAAACATAATCAGTTATTAAATTAAACCAGATTTTAAGTATAAATTGTTTTTATAACCTGAATCGTTGCACTAATAAATTGTAATTTAAGTTAAAAGCCGTATTATTCTAGGGGATAAAAGTTATATAAAGGTAGGAAGTTTGATTTTATGCGTTATTATTCTCTGTACATACATTGATGTAGTATTACAAACAAGTTTATATATAAATATAATTTTGTATTGATATAATTAAAAAAAGCTTTTATCGGAAGAAAAGCAGTCTAGTTGGCGTTATAATCTTACAAAAAGTATTTAGGGTCATATCCTACGGAATCAGGGTTTAATATTTGGTTTTTGTAGGTAAAACCAGAGAGAACAGAAAGGATATCTTCGATTTTGAAAATAACTAGAAACGTAGGATGTGACAAATTGTTTTAATATGTTAAAAAATAATTATGAAAAAATGAAATATATATATATAAATTTTACAAACGTGTACATTTATATATATGTACACTTTTGCAAAATTTATCATCTTAAATAATTTTAATGACATTAAACATAATTTGTTTAATTAGTAATAATATTTTAAGAAAAATAATTGATAGTTCTTAAAGAACGTGGGAAAGGTACTTTATACCCGTGGGAGGGGTTGATTGTTAAATAACTATTGTAAAGATAACAGGTAGATAAAATTAAAAAAAAAAAAAAAAAACATTTTTTTCTGGTCCCGGCTATTAATAGACGCTAGTTTTTTACTTTATTGAGAATAGATGAAAATACGGGCGGTTACCAATTCACAAAAGATTTACGACATAGAACACTAGAAGGTTTATTGTGTCGTTTGGTATTTTGTTTAGAAAATTGTCTATCATTTGTAGATTCTTTTTCTCAGATACGTATGTTAATGCACTATTCTTTCTATTTCCGGCTTGAAATACTGGATACGTATTATTAATAAAGCGTTTCTTTCTTTTTACATGTACTTTGCTTTGCTTCACTTCGTTTCGTCGTTAAAAATCTCCGTCTTATTTTGTTTTTTGTTTAAAGGTTATATCGGAGATAAAGATAACAATAATTAATTTAATAGTCGTGTATATTTGCAATCATGTTACTGTCGTCATGATTTTATTTTAATTTTCCTATTGTGTTTATGTAATCTTCATGTTCATTTGCTTCATTAGAATAAAAAACCTTTTATAACTTGTTATTGTTATAATACAAAATTTTTATATATTTTTTTCAGTTACTAAATTTGCTTTTAATACCTAAAAGATGCAGAGTGTTCGGGCTAAAGATATTCAAAAGTATAATGGCCTATATTTAGAAAACCAGTCGTAACTTCTTAAATCGACTGGAAATATCTGTATATGATTTGTTCTGTATATTCTCAAGGTCAGCGAAATATACAAGGGCAGGCAAGCTGTCTTACCCACCGGGTTGGTCTAGTGGTGAACTCGTCATCGCAAATCAGCTGAATTCGAAGTCGAGAGTTCTAAGGGTCAAATCCTAACTGTACAAGACTACACTCCATTCGCATTCATACATATCATCCTCTAAAGTAATACCTTACGGTGGTTCCGGAGGTTAAACAGAAAAGAAAAGGAAAAGGCAAGCTGACTCACAATGCAATCGTAGTCAGTCGAGATGTGGACCCCACAACAGAAGATTTGGTTCCTCATTTGGTTAGCGGAGTTTCAATTAGTTACGCTTATTCAACGGCGTGTGCGAACTGATTGGAATATAGATCCTCCTATACCCTAGTCTATTCGTCAGTGGGATACGACTTTAAAAGAGCCTGGAAATCATCCAAAAGTTTCAATTAGTGACGAAACTGTGTATCATGTAGGGGATGCATTCACTGCTAATCCTGGATATTCAGTTAGGCGGGATAGTTAAGAACTGCAAGTTCCTCGTTTCTGTGTTAGATATTCATGATGATGTTCGGATTCGTTTGCGAGGGAAAATTTACAACTTCATCACATTAAATAAAACGATCACCGTCTACGTTATCAGTTTGGTGCAGAGGTAATACACCGTCTAGAAAGCAATCCTAATTATCTTGATTCGTTGTTATTTAGTAATGAGGCAGCCCTTCATTTGTGCGGGGAAGTTAACAGACAATTGCTGAATTTGGGATACTGAAAACCCCCATACAATAATCGAAAATGAACGGGAAACACCCCGAAATTCAGTGTCTGGTTAGGACTGCAAAAAATGGCCTCATCGGTATTTTTTTTTCATGGAGCCCACTGTGACTGGATTCACTTAGTTCGACATTCTTGGGAACTTTCTTTGCTGTTCTTCAGATTCCAAACAAGATGGTGCTCCACTACACTTTCATGTTACCATTTTCTTAAACAATACTTTCCCCGGATGCTAGATCGGACGAGGAGGTCCAACTTCATAGCCACCTAGATCTCTAGATATCACTTCTTTCAAGATTTTTGCTTTGGGATTCAGTATTGCGTGTAGAAAAAAAGAACGACATTTGGACGATTTAAAACATAGAAGCTGTTGGACTAATAACGCCGCAGATGATCCTAAACACCTTGCAAGAATTAGATTATAGTCTAGACATCTGCTGAACTACAAAATATGCACACATTGAACTTGACTAACGTACATTAAAAGTGTGAATTGCTGTGTTTATTAAAAAAAGTCGTTAAACTATATTAACTGGTTCTCTTAATTTAAGCCCTTATTTTTGGATAGCTCTAGACCGGATATCCTGTACTAAGAAAAACTGATATTAATAATATGAAAATTTGTTATTTATTTCAGTGTAGCTAGCCAAATATTTTTACAGGTGACATTATCAGTAAATTCCAATTTTTATAATTTCACAGATTTTCTACGGAATAATATCGAAAATTGATTGATAATTATATTTGTTATTATTTTTTAATTCTTAATTAATTACTCCTGCCAAGTACTGAATACGAAATGAAATTATTTGTATTACAAATTGTACGGCGATGTATTTACAGCAAACCTAAGGTGATCAAATATTTAATCCAGTTACATTCAGATGTTATTAAATTTTGATCTTCAGTTTTCTTTAAGGACGAAATTAAAATTGCAAACATTAAAGAAAAATCTATTTATATATTAAGAATTATATTGCGACACATGTTTCAGTCTTTCTAAGCTTATGTGCAACAGAAATTGAATCCGTCAACTTAGAAATATAAGATTCAGAATTTAAGTTCAACTACTTGTGTGTGGAAGTAATGCGATTGTACACTTTTACGATGATAAAAAATGTATACCCCACTAATAAATATATACTATTAAAAATAAACGTTATTCTAGTGACAATGGAAAGATTTTGAGCCGTGAATGCTACATAGTTAAATAATTTTCAATTTCAGTGTTGTTATATCAAAATTATGTTGTAACTAATCGTGTTTCCCGTTTATTTCCTTAATATTCAGGTCCTAAACATGTAAAATGAAAATTCTTGTTAATTGTTTCGACAAATTTCAGTAATACTGTTAAAATTTTTAATTAGCAAAAATATAAAACGATTAAATTTTATACAGACTTTGAATTGTATTCAGTTGTAGATAAATTTATTTTTTGTTTCATTTTCTTGTGCTCTATTAAAGCGTTAAATAATGACTCGTCTTCAAAATTTAACGGTATAATCTGAATTTTTTTATTTGTAGATTCAAAAAATGTACGTAACCATGAGCCTCTTAAATCATGATAAACTGTAAATTTTTTATGTATAACAGTGGGTTAAAAAATACAAAATTTTTATATTAAAGTTACAATAAAAAGTGGTATCTATCAGTAGATATTTTTAGCAATTAGTTTTATAATTCCAGGAACGTGCGCATTTGAAATAAACTCGAATTCACACGAAAAAATTATCGTACAGAATGATTCTTCGTTCGAGTAACCAGTTACATCTATGTTAATCTGATCATTTTTTTGTAGAAAAATTTACCTATATATAAAAAATAACCTCGGGTAATTTTTGTCATTATTACTAATAATAGTGAAAGATTTTAATACAAACTGAAATTTAACCAAAGGGATAAAATAAAAGTTTGTTTCCTTGTTGAATACGAGTATTGTAATCTTTTTATGAGGCATGCAAGAAATTACACCATTGGCCTTGTTAGTAATCAGCAAAGTAATTTAAACACTTATAGTTCTTCTATTTATTATATGTATTAAGAATATCAGTTTTTTTAGTATACCTTTTTTAACATATGTAGCACTATATCCGTACGGATTTCTAATAAAAAAAATCAAATTAATACGCTCTGATAACAATGGTCTTGTGTATTCTATGGTTTCGTATTATCTTGCTGTATGTAGTTTATAAATATACTAATCCAAATGGAAAAAATATATTTCTGAAGCCGATTTTTCGAATTTAGTTTAATTGCACCCTTATTGGTTATTACGCAATCCAAAGAAGGATAACCATTGCAGATTATGTCACTTGAAATTCCTACAGTTTTTTTTTTATATATCTTTAGTTTCAGCTTATTTTTGTAAATTAGAATTTTCTTGAAGAAAAATGTCGTCAGATTTTCTAATGGAAATTGTTGGTTGTCACTTATGCTCGTAAATACCTTTATTCCTTTTTCTGTTTAGCCTTTGGAACCACCATTAGGTTTTACATCAGAGGATGATATATATGAATGTAAATGTAGTCTTTTACAGTCTCAGATCTACCGTACCTGAGACGTGTGGTTAATTGAAAAACCCAACCACCAAAGAACACCGGTATCCACAGTCTAGTAGTCAAATCCATATAAAAGTGACTGACCCATACTAGAATTTGAACCGTAGAACTCTCGACTTCGAAATCAGCTGATTTGCGATGATGAGTTTACCACTAGACCAACCCTATGGGATGCTCGTAAATATATGATTTTCTTCTCACTGCTTTGTATGTGTATTATTTCATAACAGGATTGTACAAACTCTTTTCTGATTATTTTTTTCTTCTTTTTGAAAGACCGCTTATCTAATTACTAATAATAATCACATAAGAAAAATATTTACAGTTGTTCGCTGATTGCTCAGTTTAATCATTAACATTTTACAGTTAGACATTAAGTGGTTTGTACGTATAATTGCTTAATTTTTTTAATTTTACTATTGGAATGCTTACTTAATAAGTTATTTGTCATATTACAGCAGTGTAATTTACTAATTTAACAAAATTAATCGATTAATTAATTTTATTACCATTTTATATATATCTGCATGAAATTAATATTAAATATTTATTTATTATCCCGGAGGAAATTCTTAAAATGGTAATTCATTTTGGTTTACGTAATATTTTCACGGTTGGTAAATTACTTATTTTGTAACAGCAATTTGTTATTCATGGAATATTTATTACGAGGGTATATGTATAATTATTTATTTATTTATTTCAAATACACTGTGTAGTAATTTGCATATTATTTGATTATTCAGTTGAGTATTTTCATGCAGTGTAGCACTATTTTAATTTTATTTTTATTATATATATATATATATATTTTTTTTTTTTTATGAATATTAATTGAACTTTCAAGCAATACAATGATTTTATTAATTATCATTTTGATTATTATAAACCAGTTTGATGTTAAAGATTTCTCTCCTTTAATTTAGGCTTGTACTTAAAAGATAAATTATTCATATTTTAAACTGAACTAATTATGTAAGTGCATTAAATTATATATTTGTTGTTTCTATTTTGTGCTACTTTTTTATTTTATATATATATTTTTTTTAGTTGTGACAAAATCGGTTGTATAAACCTATATTTTTTTTATGTTCGTATTTGTAACTTTATGTTTATAACTTGTTGATCTTTATAAAAAAGTTTAAAGAAAATCAAAACAACTAACAGCTGTTTTACAACAAAAAAAATTAACGTAATAATGGAGTTACGTTCAATTGATTGTAAAATGTGCGAAGTGTGGTTGCATTGTACGTCTGCTATTGTGCATTTGGCGGTCAATGAAATATTTTCCTATTAATTGCATTATTATTTCATTATGTTAACAGGTGTTCGTATTATTTTTTAATACAGAAATTAAGTTATTACGTTAATAAAACTGGTTCAAAAATATCATCTGAGCTTACAAATAGTATCAGACACCTGTTTTATACATATTTAGTGGATCCCTGATCAGTTTATAAGAATCTAATCCTTGTTTGGTCGAGTAGACGTTGAAGATCGTATATTAATGTAAGAACTATTTTTGTATAATACTAGTTACATGTTGTAATTTACAACGTTTATTATAAAAAATTTCGATTGTACAATCCTATTTCTTTAAATAAAGTGGAATAAGTAAATATTGTTTTGATGTTTACTTAATTTTTTTTTATTAAAAGTTACTTTTTTCTAAGTTTGATGTGAGTCGCAACATTTTAATTTTAAACTTTTTCTTTAGTATTTAGATAAAAGAGTTTATATTACTATAGATTTTTTAAATCGTATGTAAATTCATGTACAAAAAATACTTATACGTTAAAATTAGAGTAATCTGTAGGGAAGAATTGTGGTATAGCACAACGTAATCTTTGCAGTTCGACTTTTTTAAAATTAAATGCCGTCGCTGTCACAATTGTTAATTAATTTTGAAAGTGTTTTAGGTAGATTTCATAAGAAAGTTACCTATTGTAATGGATACAATGATTTGACTTCCGGAAAATTTCGACATATCTTCGCGTTTCACATCCCCCAGACACCAAAACCACCGTATGTTCAAAAGTTTACATATATATTTCACTTTCTTGTGGACACGATAACTGCTGGAATTTTCTGCCAATCACTTTCAAATTGATATATAAAATATAATGACCCAAAATCTCGGTTGAGTGCGTTAATGGGCAAAATCGAAGCATGGGGGTGGGGGTCTTTTTCGAAAAAAAAAATATCGCTATAACTTTCTTATTAAGTAAAATATATAATTCGTTTAAAGTTCCTACTATTCTTTGCATAAGGGCCTACAACTTATCAAAGTAAAATTTTTTGATATCACCAACCATTGGGTGGAAAAAATGTGGTTTCGAAGACAAAGAAATCATACCTCCCTTAATAGGCAAAGTATCGAATCGGTTTAAAGTGGTCGTTAGTCCTATAAACATTACCTAAAACGTAAGACGATGAACATTGTCGTACGCAAACATGTGAAACGTTTTTCACATGCAACCATTGTCGATTTGAGTAAATTTGAAGTTTTTCTTAACTTTAAGGTGGAATTTTTTTTCCCTGCTTAGCACCGGGAAATCTACATCCGCCTTCCGGCGTGCCGAAAAGGGATTTTTTGGGGGGTGAGTAATTATTTAGTAAGCAAGGTGGGAAATGAAGTGTGACGATGTTCTGTAACTGTGAAAATCATTGTTTTGCACGGTACGATAAGCAATTTTAATTCAAACAAAATATCCGAGTGTTATATTTTAAGTAATAAAGGTTAATATATCTAGTAATTGCGGGTAAACCCACCGAAATGGTCTAGTGGTGAACGCGTCTTCCCAAATCAGCTGATTTGGAAGTCGAGAGTTCCAGCGTTCAAGTCCTAGTATTCAGTTATTTTTACACGGATTTGAATACTAAGTTGTGGATACCGGTGTTCTTTGGTGGTTGGGTTTCAATTAACACTATACACATCTCAGGAATGGTCGAACTGAGACTGTACAAGACTACACTTCATTTACACTCGTACATTCATCCTCTGAAGTATTATCTGAAAGGTAATTACCGGAGGTTAAACAGCAAAACGAAAGTAATTACAAGTAAAAGTCCCTGTTCAGGTTTCATTCGGTTCCTTACAATGTTGAGAATTTTATTGTGTATTAGTCCACAATTAATTGAAGCTTTACCTTTATTTTTTTAAATTTACGTTTCGTTGTTTTTGTTTACAGGTGAGGAATTCATTGATTATGAAATATGGATTGCAGATCGTGTGGGTAATTCCTAGTATATATCTTATCATTATCTTTTGCACTTAATTAATCTTTACTAATATTATTACTAAAGTGATTACAGGATTAGTTAAATTTAGCTAATATATTTCTTAGATTTAATAGTTCATATTGATTAATTAAATTCTATTTGATAATAAGTAGTTTCTTATCAGAATAATTTGAAATTATGTGTACCTTAAGAGATATAACAGTAATAACTTTAGACGGCTTACCATATATCACAGGTCACTCTCTAAAATCACAGCTATTATTGGGAATAACAAGGATTTCATCCTGGTTTACCAGAGAAAGATAGGAGTGAAGTGGTTTCCCACTTCACATCGAGTTTTCTACATCGAGCTAAACAATACGATTGCGTTTAAAGGATATTGAGCACCCGAATTGTAGGTAATATTTAGCCCTGCAAGTTTGGATCAGGAATGGATCGAGTAATTGCACATCAAAGGGTTTTTTATTTGAACAAAAATAGGAACAAAAGAAACAATTTTAAATTCATTCTGCTTAATGGTTTTTACATTTATTGTAGGTGTAAAGTGCAGTTTGTGTTAATATTTAGAAGGTAGATTACATGCTTTACCAGCTCAGGTCCCGGCTGCATGCTTTAAACATGCGACTTTATTATTAATCTTAATGCTTTTTATTTAATTATTTTTAATTGTAATTTGAATATATATTTTACGTCTCTTCTTTTTCAAGTACGAGCAATTAATGTTGGGTTTCATTTCCATTTAAAAGAAATCTATACTTCATTAAGATAGTGTTTAATTTATTTTTTCAAAAGTTTTAATTTATTGAATTTACTTTTTTATTAGTTAGTAAACTGAAACCGGACATAAAGAAAACATTTTTTGAGTGACGTGGCCTGTTCACTTTTTTTTTATTATTCTTTTATCTTATTTCTCTATTCATTTTATTATTTGTAGTATGAATAACCGCCTGATTTCAACTACCTATCGAATTTCGTACTCTGTAAAGAATAAAAACTCTTGATGTAGGCTTACAAGCAAGTTCGTACCTTAGGTCGTGTTCAGTTTATTGTAAAGTTATTCGAACGTGATGATACGTAATATTAGCTATAGATTCAAATGTCCGTTAATTGTTATGCTTTTATTGTTACTATCAATAATGACTAGTACGGTGTTGAAAGTATGTTTTAAGAACCTTATTAAAGAATAGATTATGTTTTTTATTTCGAGATTAATTTGCTTCAAACAAGCCATATTTAAACTAGGGAGTGAGCCAGGCTTTGTCTCAGGCTGACATCCTCGTTACAGTGCCATTAATTAAATTCAATGGCCAAAGGATATTGATAAGAATAGGACTTCAAATCCTTTTAAAAGTAATTTTACCTTATTAATTGTTCCAGCTTATTTTATAAAAAAAAATACTAGTCTAGCCAGGCGACTCCATCCCCTGGACCCCCGAACAGTTCGTTATCCTTATGGTTGTGAGAATATTAAATATTAAAACAAGATTAGTCATTTTACATCATTATATTTCTGTTGTCAAGGTGACAGAAATGCAATGAAGTGAGAGAATTAATCTTTTTTTCTTTAATGAATATCTTTTTTAGTATCTTAATCCTCAAAGGAGCTACAACCTTGATCTACGAGTTCAATCCTTTCTTGATATAACACGGATGTATCCTGAAAATTTGAAAGCAATCGGTTAGTTGGTTCTCGCGTGATGCTGACGCAAACGAACAAACAGACTAACTTTCGCATAATAATTTTTATATAAAAAAAATTAAATAAAAGTAAAGTATATATTTAAAATAATAACAATAAACATAAGAATAAAAAAGCTCCTCCTACTACTACTACTGCTACTACTGCTGCTAGTTACGTATACTGTAGGATTTGGGTTTTTATGTAAATGGCATTCATTGTTCGTTTATAGTTGCATTCGCCTTAATGTTACTTTTGTGTTAACAATCATTACGCGAACCTAAAAGTTAAAGTTTTTTCTTTTTCGAAAAAACTGTTCCAAGTGAAAAAAAAGGGAAGAGTAGTTATTTTGAATACTAGAACGTGGATACCGGTGTTCGTTGGCGGTTAGGTTTCAATTTTTTTTTTTTTTTTAACTTTTCTACTCCCCTGGGCCGGACCGACTTGATGGTATTACGCCACCCAGGGGAGTGTCCGTTACTCTAATAGGCCCTCCCCACCTACCGGTTATATACCGGCATGGCAGGTCAGGCCTACCGGTTGGCTCTTTTGAGATTTTTCCCCCTTTTTTAACTTGGTTAAGAAAACCTTACAGTCAATCCAAGGAGTCCTCAGCGGCTCATCGAAATCATCACACCTCAGCATGCTGGCTCTCACCGCTGAGGCTGTCCACCCAAACTACAATCTAAAAACCCATATTCCTTTTATCTATAATTTTTTTGTTTAAGGACTGACCTTATGAACTCTACAACCTTTATCCAATTCTCTAACCTCTGAGCATATGATCTATTATCTCTCTCGGAGTCTTTCCGTCAATACCAGAATTGTATCTTAGCATTTGCCATTTTTGGCAATTCAGGAACGTATGCTCTACATTGTCACGTTCGTTACAATACATGCACGTAGGTTGATCTCTTTTACCAACTTTGTGGAGGTATTCGTTAAAGCACCCATGGCCAGTTAAAAACTGTGTGACGTAGTAATCTATTTCTCCGTGGCGTCTGCCTGTCCATCTAACTATATATGGGATCAAGGATCTGGTCCATCTGGCTACCCCAGCCTGCAGCCATCTCTCCTGCCATATATTATTAATATCTTGTCTGACTTATTTATCCACAGGTCCTAAAAACCTCTCAACCTTGTGTCTAGCAATGAGATCAATAGGGGGCACACCAGAAAGCACACATAGTGCCTCATACGAGACCGTTCTGTAAGCGGATGCTACTCCAAGCAATACCCTCCTGTGTATCTTTTTTTATCTGTCCTTGTTCCTGTTAATAGTCATAGCGGGCCACCATGCAGGAACCGCATACAAAATCGATGAGACTACGGTTGTCGCAAGTAGTCTCCTTTTCGATACTCTAGGAGCTCTGTGCTTTGACATAATAACGTTCAAGCTTTTAATCGTTTTCTCTGCGCTATTACATACGTTCAACATATGTTCAGTGAAACTATAATTTCTTTGCAGAATAACTCCCAAGTATCTCAATACCTGAACTTCAGCAATGTTATTACCTTCTATATATATATCCACTGGTTCCAACACCCTTCTACCGGTAAATTTTATATATTTGCACTTATCCACCGAGAGCTGTAGTCCTCTTGAATGCAGCCATCTACCGACTATTTCGAGTGCTGAATTTGCCTTATCCTTTACCTCATCAATTGTTTTGGCCTGAATGAGTACTGCCAAGTCGTCAGCGTAAGCGAAAAGCTTAATCCCTTCAGGGTATGTCTGCTGGAGGACTCCATCAAAGGCTAGGACCCATAACAGTGGACCCATAACGTATCATCCTCAGTCAACCTCTGAAGTAATACCTGAACGGTAATTCCCGAAGACTAAAGAGGAAAAAGAGAGAGAGGTATTTTGAGACTGCAATCCTTTCATTTTATTTTCATTTAATGTAAAACAATCGCGTAACTATAGAATAGCGGCAAATATGTTTTACCGATAGAACCTCAAGAGTAGAAATGTACTTTGATTGGGATAAAAGATTTACTACATGTAAATTATCATAATTTCCTTTAAATTTTCTGTAAACTATGGCTATTAACCACAAAAAATAATTTTTCTGCGTAATGCTACGGATTTATAATTCTCGCTTAAATTCTAAATGTTTTCTCTTATCTAATACTGAATATATTTTACAGTTGGTATTATTGTTAAATACAATGAATTTAATTGCTCCTCTGTTCAAAAATTGTTAAAGATGTGAGCTGGTGTGAATAACATACCCCACCATCATTGTTTTAACATTTCTTGCTAGTGAGTCAGTTACTGGATAACAGTAAAAAAAGTGTGTAATTAGTATTGTGCGTTTTTACTACAGCATGCGTGTTCTTCCTGTTAGCTGCGCAAATTTTTTTATATCATAAGTATTTGCTTTTAAGACTAAGAATAGAAATATAAAATAAACCAGAAGTAGAAGAATGTAATTACAAATTGAATTAAAAAGTATGGCGAGTAAATTAAAAATTGGTTGTTAACATGAGAAGTGACAACATAAAATGCAACTTGGTTGTTAATAACGCAGTCAACAATTGCTAAATTAATGGGAATTTCTTGTCCTTATGCCTTATTAAACGAGAGCTTTTTTTATTTTATTTCCTTCCTGTGTTAAAATTCATCTGATATACTTACTATATATATATATCGACAATACAGCAAAAACAAGGATGGATAAGTTCAATTAATTTTTCCATTTTTGGTAAAGGAAGTTGTTATTTTGGGATTATTATAACGTTTTTAATATAAATCTGTTCATAATTTTTTTCTTAACGGATAATACAACCAGTATCTTGTGGTTTGATGGCAAATAACCAGTGTTGAATAATAAAAACGAGAAACTGATAAAAATAAACTTCTCAATTTAATTTGTCATCTTAACTAAAAGTTCCTCTGTCTTCCTTAGGATGGGATAAAATGGATTTATATTGAAATTGTTTCTCTCAGGTTTTTAATTTAAAAATTATTTACTTAATTTATTTTTCAGATATTTCATTTATCAGTGGCAGTATGTCGAAATAATCCAAGATGTTAAGTGTTTGATAAAACACAACCTATCTTTAGGTATTTCAGTTAGCTTTGATTTTAATGATGCTACGAGTTTTGTTTAGTATGGAGCAGCATCTTTACGGAAAAGATGCGTACTATAATAATCTGAACGAAAGAATTATTTATTTGCCATGATTGCTGTTACTAAAAACAAGTTTAGTAGAGACAAAATTATAAGTACATAATTCTACTTCATTGTCATCAATATTTATTTTCCCGAACTTAGCTACCTATGACAAGGTAATTCAGTTAATAAACGGAACTGGAATAGACGATGTCGATCAGATCTTTAAGAATAACGTTCGCGCCTATTCTTCAACGACCTCTTTTCTTTTTCTGTTTAGCCTCCGGAACCACCGTAAGGTATTACTTCAGAGGATGAATTGAGGATGATATGTATGAGTGTAAATGAAGTGTAGTCTTGTACAGTCTCAGATCGACCATTCCTGAGAAGTGTGGTTAATTGAAACCCAACCACCAAAGAACACCGGTATCCACGATACAGTATTCATATTCGTTTAAAAGGAACTGCCTTTACTAGGATTTGAACCGTAGAACTCTCGATCTCTAGTTAATATATATGTGCCCCAGATTGATAAACGTTTAGCAGTTTCCCAACGTTTTGGCAGAATTCCGGTGAATTTTATAATTCTGTCTATCTCTTTTCAGATCATGTTTTTCTTAAATTCCTTTGCAAAACTTATCAAACGTATTTTACTACATTTTTATTTTGCTTTAGTAAATTTAGACTATTTTCCCTTTCCAAGGTATCTGTATGTCTTAATTGTTTCTAAACTCGTGGGTTTATCGTATTGCTTTTGAGCTACATTACGTTAATTGTAGCATAATTTGTAAGTTACTGACATTGATTGTTTCCTTTTGAGATGTTAAATTTTAGTTGTAAGAATTTAGGCAGAGTGTAATATTACTTTTAATGTATGGCTTACATATGGTAAAATATTTAGATTTTTTTGTTGTTAACATCTGGTTATCGGTTGTCAATCAAGGTCATTGTGACTCAACTCATAACTGTGGCTGGACGAAAACATTTAACTTTTAAGTCCTTCTTCATATTATCTCGTATTGTCGATCTTGAATGCCTAACTCTGTTGAACGTTTGTGCGTTTATTTCAACGGTGATCGTTGAATCGATGCTTCCACAGCAGCACAGATCTCAGCTCGAATGCTAGACTTTCCACTGTGTAGCGCATCAAGAACACTTCCCGTTGCAAAAGCCTTCTTCTCCCATATCAGTAACGCTTGCCGTGACGGTGACGATTTACCAAAACGCACAAAGAAGTCATTCATGATTTTCTGTAATGTTTTATCAGTGTGTGGATGTTAGTGGGCTCAAATATAAGCTAACAAACGTTCTTCGACAATGAACTTATTCGTATCCACCATCGTTCCACACTCGACTACGACTTTTTCTTTTTCCTGTTTAGCCTCCGGTAACTACCGTTTAGATAATTCTTCAGAGGATGATATGTATGAGTGTAAATGAAGTGTAGTCTTGTACATTCTCAGTTCGACCATTCCTGAGATGTGTGAAACCCAACCACCAAAGAACACCGGTATCCACGATCTAGTATTCAAATCCATGTAAAAATATCTAGCTTTACTAGGACTTAAACGCTGTAACTCTCGACTTCCAAATCAGCTGATTTGTGAAGACGCGTTAACCACTAGACCAACCCGGTGGGTACTCGACTACGACTGAGGGAAGGTTATCCCATCACGAATGAATACACAAGACGATCCCCACCTTTTCCAGCAGCAGTGTGCGATATCAGCGGTAAGAATTGGCAGCAGTAGAGGCCGATTAAAATTGGATTTATTATATTGTAAAAGGTCTTCCTGCTCACTCTGTACTATAGTCATTGTATTGTACTAGTGTGTTGTGTTTGCATTTTATATTCAAATGCGTCATATAATTTGTAATCGAATAATGTCATTTGATTACATAGTACAACGAATCCCGCTCGTCCGTTCCGCTTAAGCCAGCCGACAGTTTGTTTGACAAATACGGGGGCAAACCTGCAGCTCTCTTAGTGTAACAGAATTAATATTGTAATAATTTTTTTTTTTGTTTATAATTTATCCAACAGTTTTCAAGCAGTGTCGTTATTTAATTGCCATCAAAAATGTTACTTTTTATTCTAATCTTCAAAGAAAACGATTTTTTTGTGAAATTGGATAAAATCATAATTTTGTGCAATATATGCTAAGTCCCTTCGTAATCTGAACAACAGTTTACCTAGCGTATCTTGGACACCAGAATATTAGATAAAGGAATTACATTAAAATTTAAAGTTTACTAAGAAGCCAGATTTATTCGGTTAATAAACGTTATTAGCGTAAGCTGTAATGGTTTCCTCTAGCTATTGTTTTAATAAATAAATAAATATCAGCTATTATTTTAACGCTTGTGTATAGGCCTATGAAGTAAATTATAAATTACAGTTGATATTTCATCATGGTACGATAAGTCGCCTAAACATATTATTTATGATAAAGTTGAAAAAACTTGTACAGTATTGTACAAGATAGTAATGTTTATGGATATACAAAAAAAAAAAAATGGTGAAGTTTCGTTTTAAATTTTATGGAAGTAATTTTTTTTTTATTCTTATCGACCCATAGTTTTTATTTTTAATATCACACGTTTTTTTAAAATATTCACCATTAAGTTCTGTGTTCTAATATTGTTATATTTTGTTTTAACGTTTTTTTAGTTTTCTAACAATTACGATGAACCCTAGGATTTGTAAAGCCTCGGATTAAATTAAAACTAAGTATTAACGTATTAATGACTAATTACAGGTGCTGTTATTGTTAGAATATTACGACAGAGTAAATTAAGATGTAGGATGCAGTTTACCAAATAATTTTTTTATTAAAGTATGCGTCACAGAAAAAAAAATTGCCTTTGAAGAATTGACTCAAGAAACACGTTATTAAAAAAAAAAAAATACTTTTATACCATGCAAATTCCTGTAACCCTAAAAATACAGTACAGTCCTCGTAGTTGACTGTTACAAGCGGTTTAGCTATTTTACAGTAAAAGGACACCACGATTTTCTAAAAGACGGAAGAGAATACCAGCAGTTTTAACGGAAATTCTTGTTTCTTACAAACTTCTTTTTGTAAGAATTTTGCTCCTATGTGAATTTTTTTAATACATGTTTTAATGCAAAACAAAATTTTCCATTTTTTACCGATTTCGAAACGGTAACAACAAAAAATAGCCGCCTGTATATGGATATCGGTCACCAGAATATTTTTTTAAATACACGTAAAAAGAATTTTTTTGTAATATAATCTCTTTAAAAAAAAATTGCATCTTTGAAATAGTAATATTGCAAGAACTTTTTATTTTTATCAATAGCTGAAACTCAGATAAGCAGCACAACTAGAACAAGTTTTAACGAGTTATAAAACTCAATTTTTTCCCAACATTTGGTTTGTAAGATAACTCTTCAAAGATAAGCTCTTTAAGACTTATACAGTAGGATGTCAGAAACATATTTACTGCTATTACTACATTTAGTAAAACAGAATTTTATTGATGTAATAGCATTGTGCAGCTGCACTGCAAAATTACAGTACAGTAAATGTATTTAGTATCTTCATTATACCGGTGGATATATATATATATATATATATAAAAACAAAATCTTGGTAAAATGAATAGAATTATTACAACTTTGCGCCTCATCGCCATTAGTCAGCCAATTAGATAAAAGCCGATCTGGAAGAATCGAGGCTCAAATAAATGAAAAGGCTTTTTTTATCGTAGAAACACAGAAGCCAGCGTGAGCATTTATTCTATTTATATTCGTACGTCCAATGCAATATTGCTTCAGGATTATAACTTAAATGGTCATAGCAACATTTATTATTACCACACGACGGTAGCAACCACCTGAGTGTGTTCCATGTCCTTGACTGCACACTACTGTTTACAGTTATGCACACTATAACAGGGTTATTATATTACAAGCCTTTTGCTTATCGAGTTATATAGTGGTTGAATCGATTGTTATTTAGTGACTTGTTGATACCCTCTATCTGTTAAATGTTTTTGCACTTAACGGTTGGCTGTATATGATGTTCGCTATCAGCAAAGATCAAGCGGTTTAATTATCTATATAAATTTATTGGACTATTTGCATATTTTCTATGCTTCTCTTTACTTTTTGTTCTGATTTGGTAAGTTGCCATAAAACATTGTAGTTTTACTATTACATTAAGATTTATGGAATTTAATTACTATTTATTTTATTGCAATGCCTTGGCCTTTCTCGCGCGAATAAAGATGTGAAATTGTTTCTGGAATAAAATTTATTTTATTAGATGTTCAGTATTTTATGTACCTTTGAAGTTCAGGTATGAAGATATGTATAATTTTTTTATTTATTTAATGCGTTTTTATTTTGTACATCAGTGTGATTATACACAGACATTTTTTTAAAATTATATCTTGTAATTCTGTGCCTTATTGCGTAATCCGTAGTATTTTATTTTACTTTCAATTTCATCACAATAAATATTAAGTATAGTTGCTTAAGTAGTTAATGCTAAGGTTTATAGAAAAAAACGTTTTTTCTTATATGTTAAACTTAATGATATTAAATAATTTCCTTGGATTCTTCCTAAATAATTATCCTTAGAAATATTTAGCTCATTCATAATAAGATAATTTCAATGGGAATTTTTCTCAAAAAGTTTAGTTTTTGGATTTAATCGTTACTCCCCTGCCCAAACAAAAAAATCAATATATTATAATGAAACAATTGGTGTTTGTTGTTCGCCAAAGTTTAGAAAGCACAGATGCGCAGTAGTATTTAGGGTGTCTGATACTGCCGATAGTACAATGGAGGGAATGGTGTACTACAGGAGAACGACGTAGACAGCAAGAAGGCAGTCGCAGGTCCATCAATCCATCCCCACCCTTCACATCAACTGAACTTCCTAAACTTTGAAGAGTAACTTATACTGTTTATTATTAATTTTTACCTTTTCCTTTTTATTAATAATTTACTTACTATTTTATTAATAATTAGATTATAGTTTATCTAATGATATTCCTGTATTTATTTTTCTTCAACATTGTTATTCTTTCGTTTATATCTTCTCTTTGTTACATGTTTTGCCACGGTAAACTACCCTTTAATATGATTATTGAATTATCATCTTGTTTTTTTAAAAAGAATCATGGTGCGTTGGTTTGTTTGCTGTATGTGTTCACATTTTTATTAGATAGATTTCATAAGAAAGCTACCTATTGTAATGGGTACCATAATTGGATTTGCGGAAAATTTCGACATATCTTCGCGTTTCACATCCTTAGATCACAAAACCACCGTCATCTCAAAAGTTTATATATATATATATATATATATATAAATACACACACACACACACACACACACACACACACACACACACACACACACACACACACACACACACACACACACACACACACACACATACATACACAAATATATATTTCACTTCTAGACACGATAACTGCCGTAATTTTGTTCTAATAACTTTCAAATTGATCCTTAAAAATAACTCGTCCCAAAATCTCGGTCGAGTTCATTAACGGCCATATTAGGACCATGGGAGTGGAAATGGGGGGCTTTTTCGAAAAAAAAAAAATATCGCTATAAATAAAATATCGAATTCGTTTAAAGTTCCTACTATTCTTTGGATAAAGGCCTAAAACTTATCTAAGTAAATTTTTTTCGTATCACCAACCATTGATCCAGGGGGTTAAAAAAATGGGGTTTCGAAGACAAAGAATAAAACCTCCCTTAATAGGTACAGTATCGAATCGGTTTAAAAAGGTCGTTAGTCCTCTAAAAATTACCTAAAACGTTTGTCTGAAACAATGTTTGATATGACCAACCCTTACGGGATGACCAAAAATGTTGCTGGAATTCTAAGAAGGTGGGGTTTATCTTATGCTAAACATGTGAAACGGTTTAACTTACAACCATTGTCGTATTGAGTAAATTGAAGTTTTTCTTAACTTTAAGGTGGAAAATGTTTTTTATCCTACTTATCACGGGTGAAATCTACCTCCGCCTTCCAGCGTGCCGAAAGGGATTTTTTGAATTGGATCACGAATTTTAATGAATCGAATTAATGAACTATGACTTCTATTTCTGTTTGAACTGAATGATTCATATTACAAAAATATGCTTTATTTTTCTAGAAAATTTCTTTCTTGTATTAACAAAAATAGGAGCACGTTTATTGCAAGTGTTATTTTTCATTGGTGTAGTAATTTTTTTAAAATTTACGTAAAATTGTGTTTTGGGGATAAAAAGGAAAACATTGGGGTTAGAGTGTGTTAAAAAATTCGGACCTAAGGCCCGTCTTTTTTCTAGTCATAATAAAGAAGCATGGTGCGTTGCTTTGTTTGCTGTAGGTGCTCTCATTTTTATTTCTGTCATCATTACAACTGAAATATAATAAAGTAATATGACTAATTCGTTTTTTCCTAATGAGGTACCTGTAATACATTTAATACTCTCACAACCGTGAGGATAACGAATGCGTCTAGCCAGTGGGTTCCGGTCCTCTCGGAACGGTCGGGCGAGCAAAGCTAGCCCTGACTGGCTTGTTGTTTTATAATTAATGGTATCTGATTGTCGAAGTTTAATTTCTTAATGATCCTTCGTTTATCTAGGCAAACAAAACACAAGATCCAATTTTTTTGTGTTTAATAGTAACTGTTTTTGAATAATAATGGTAATACTACGTACTACTAAAATTGATGTTTGGAATCTGTATAAAGTGCTAGAAAATCAGTTTATTTTTTACTTCCAACAGTGTAGTCCTTACTTTAACTGGAACTTCAAAAATGCATCTTAAACATACAGATAGGCTTGTAATTAGATTTCCATATCTTATTACAAGCCTACGGGGGGGAGGGGTTAACAAACGTTTGCAGAGGTCTACAGAATGTTGCAATGTATTTAGAACTTCAAATCTTTACATTGTAGCTTTCGTTCAAACTTAAGTTTACGTATTGCTAGGGTATTATGGCATCCCAGTCGATTAATACCGTAATTACCACCGCCTTCCTAACGAATTTACATAGATCCGATGAACACACTCTTCTCCTTCCTTAACATTCATTTAGTTATCTACCATTTACTGAAATCTGTAAGATAATAATTTTATTTAAATTTTAGCTGTAGAATATAATGCGATCATACCATTACTGCTATCATTGATGCTGTAGACCCCCAGCAGATGGTTATTTTCCATTGCTTACTCTAGATTCTACGTACTCAAAAAGCTGTTTCAATTTAATTTTTAGGAACAGGGAAGTGCTGAAAAAAATTGACTTAACGTTGTGCTTAATATTTTGTGAAAATTAGAAAGTTTAGTTACGAAGTTTTTTTTTTCAATTATTCTTTTATAATGCGTAGGTCGCTTTTATAACACTCTATTTATATGATCCAAGCCCCTTAAAAATGAGTATGCATTATCTGAAACCTAAAAAATCAAAATTTATTTTTTAGTCACCATTCTTTAATCATCATTAAAGAATGGAAATTTCGTTCAATTTTCATTCAGTTGTTTAAAATGTTATTTAAAAAAAAATCGTGTAAATCAATAGCAAATTTAAAAATTAAAAAAAACAATTGTGTTTGTGAGAGTTGTACAAACGAACATTTTTTTTTAACTACAATTGTAATTATGGAAAAGTTAGTTTCTATTTTGCGACTTTAGGAGATAGCAAGCTGCCAAACCTGGAGTATAGTCGTCCACAACTGAAGTTAAGTGTTTGTATGTGCGCTCGCGCGGGTGCGTTCGCATCGTAATTGGAGTGTGGGGCTTATAAATCACAAACAACATTACAGTGTCATTCCTTATTCTGCGCCCTAACAATCAGGTCAGTTTCTATACATCTGTTTTCAATTCGTCTTGTCAATTATAAAAATTGGTTGAACTGTTAAATAAAATTAAATTTATTTTTATTTTCAGTCAGTAGTAATTTATTACAAGGTTTTTTTTATTAATTTATTATTTTCTCTCTCTTCCTTTGGGAGAGAGAGAAATTGAGAAAGAGTGCATGCGTGTGTGTATGTCTGTGTGTACCCGTACTCGCGTGCGGGGAACACACACGCACAGGGAATGAGGATTTTTGTTTGCTACAATCGATTTCACCTACTAGTTTAATATGCAACCTACAACATGTATACCATTACTTAGATATTGGGTCTGGGCGAAACGAATTATCCGATTTAGATTCTATTTGCTCAGTCAACTCTTAGGTTTACAGAGTTATGATCCGTTGAGTTTCTATTCATAGTTCAGAAATTATTCATTTTGTCAGTTTTTATTTCCACACTATGTGTTAAAATATCAGAATTGAACAAAATATCTTTAATCAGCCGATCTCTGCGTAGAATAGCATTTTAGACGGATGATCTGGGTTTCGAATCCTAGTCGGTGAGAATTTTAGTCGCTACAACGTGTAAAAAAATAATTTCCTTGGTTAATGATATACATTTTTCTTAACTTTAAACATTTCATTGCCATATCGACAACCAATAATTCAAGGATATTCTTTCAGATTATTTCTGATGTCTATCTAGTATTTGGACTCTTAGTTTTCGATCCCGAAATTTTTTTGTTCTCATTAACCAGGCATATCATTTATGGATATAAAAAAAAATTAAATCACTAGTTATGAAAAAACACATTTAAAATAAAACTAATTATACAACTACTCTACCCTCTGCAGTGATATGGCTGAATATTTGTATGGTTCACATGAATATTTCCGCGTGCCACGCAGTTCTGGAAATATAAAAAGAGTTTTCCTTAAGGAAGCCTCAGTTTCCTTTTTATTATTTCGGGAGAAAATAATTAGTTGCAGCATATATTTAAGTTGATATCTTTGACCAATAGTAAGTATGCTGCTCTAATATTGACCAAAGGTTCCTTGTTCTCCCGTAGAATTATGGGCGTGATACATTTTCATTGCTTCATGAAGTATTTCTTTGAGTAGAGCTTGTTTCGTTTTCGGATCAGACTGCGATTAGATTGTCTCCTTATCAAGACTTTTACTCCTTTCTATTTTCTTTGAACCTTTGTACCGGTGCTTTTCTGTAGGTTTCTTGTAGACGCTCATTGGATCCTTTTTTTAAATATTTTCAACGTCTCTGACTTATTGCGTCCTTGGTATTTGTAGATTTATGCAAGTGACTAAATTCTATTTTCTATATGGTGGCTTTACAGAAAGCCAAACTGAAACCCTAGTGTTAAGGTGTTTAATAAGTAAAGCCTAACCTCCTAATCCTTCCTAATACAATATAACATTTGCTCCAGAAGGTCATTCCATCTTAATAAAATTTAGTATTTTACTGTAAAAGTGTTACGAATTTTATTTTTGTACGAGAATTATATTGTTACAGTAAGCTAAAAAATAAAGTTTTTGTTGGTAATTATGCTCACTACATCTTACGATATTTTAAAAATAATATAATTTTCAATTATGTAATGCAATCCTGATATTTTGTTCTACCGAGGAATTAATTCCTTTTAATTCTATTCTTTTTTTCATGTTCGTCAATTATAAAAAATTTTCACTGTAACAATTTTTTAAATATCTTAAGAACGCTTTTTATTATTTTAGATTGCTTCTTTACTGTTCATTTTACGAACTCTTAAATGTAACAGTTTTTTTCTTTCTCTTAATATAAATATTATTTAATAATTATTTTATCAGGAAGTTTACGATGAGGAAATAATACTGAGTCATAAATTTTGTATGTCAGCTGTACGTTATATGGTAGACAAAACATTTGATTATAAAAGTATTTCTAATACTTTATTATATCACGTTTTAACGTGATTTTTCACCCGTAGTTTTTTTGCATTTACAGTGGTTTTCTGAGTAAAGATTCAGCACGAATCGCGCAATAATCTTTATATTTTCAACATGATTATATCAATTATTTAAGCACGTGAAACTCATTTTTGTCACGTTATAAAACTTTAATTCTAATTAAAATTGATATCGTTATGATGATCATTTTAATATTATAGCTTATGATTGATTATTTTTATAACCTTCGGCTGTGAATCAAGTTATCAATGAATCAGTTATATTTATTCGTGTAAAGTAAGTTCTACGTTACAATATCCTATTAACATCTCCTTTACGGAATTCCTGTTTTACCTTTTTATTATTTGAATTATGACTTGGGCGCTTGCTCCTTCACTTTTTCTTAAGATCATTTTATTCCCGTAATCAATTAATTTAATTCAAAAACATTGCAGTAAATTAAATAAAAAAGTTTTATTTAAAAGCTAGAATTCAAGTTAACTAGGAATTTAATCACGAATTATTATTATTTTTTAAAGAAATCCCCATTTATTCGTTTCATAAACTAAAATTGTTATTTGATCATTAAAAAACAAAATACTACCTGCTGCAAAATAAGGGAACATAAATGAAAATTAAGGACTATATTAATGTTTTCGGTGTAAGAGATGTAAGTCTCAAGCTCACCTATGAGTGCCCCAGCTCAGTGATTTGCTTAGATCTAGAAATAATTTAATAAAGTGTACCATGTCGTCTTATCTTTAATAGATAGTCAAATTATCCTACCGTAAAAATTCAGCTGGTCATCGTCCAGTATTGGGCGAGTCTATGATTAAGTCTTATTTCCATTCAACAAGCCACCAGTCAGATATGGATACCAACCCCCACTACCTAATTAATCTGCGCAGAACGTCACTAATGTAGTTTTGATATATTGTAATTTAATCCGTACGTGTATTTAATTTTTTATTCCACGTTAAATTCATATAATTGCTACTACTATTGTTGTATATTAAGAACATTGCGTAATAGCTTTTAAAGGGGTTTAATTAATTCAAAAAAAAGGAGGTTCTGAATTCAGCTCCTATGTGTTCTTTTTTTATGTAGTTTGATTACTCTTGAATGGCCAGACGGATTTTAACGTATTTTGACTCATTTGAGGGAGAACGGTCTCTAGTTGGTCTTATCCAAGTTTGGTTTACAGAAATTGAGTATTTATCTAGTACTGAAGTCATTCAGAATTCAAACTTGTAGTTAATATAATAATTATTAGTGAATCAGTTCAGTCGTATTAGTTTTTTTGTTATGCATGAAGAATATTCTTTCCCATCATGTGGTTTTACGATTAATTTATTTGGTTCTAAATCACTCAGTATTGTCATATATATTGTTTTGATGCAACATAAACTTGCAAAATGTTGCTTTCCAATGTCATCAATTACATCCTTATTCAAAGTGGTACCTTGAAGTTTGTGCCCAGTATCGTTAAAATTAACGATGGCACTTCTTCGTTCGACATCGCCGAAGCCTTTTATAGCTTGAAATTTTGAACTTATTGATGCTAAACTGAAACTAAATAAATCATCATGTCTTGGTCGTTTCATCAATCGAATATATACATCATCAGATTTTCACCAGCTTCTAATTGGTCTCGACGGAGAACAGGCCATTTAAATTGTCTTATTATACCCAGTCTGTTTAATATACAAATTACCTCTGTCTGTTTTTTTGGTCTGCTCATACTTCAGATTCGACGAAATTATAAAATTAAAAACAGAAAAAAACTTTTATTAAGGTTTTTAAAGAAATTGAACAGACTAAAAAAAAATTAAGTTGTCCTGAAATGGAAAAAATAATTTTTACGCTACGTTCTCAATACAATATTTGAAACTTATTTTTTGAAGTCGATGCCAACTTTTAAATAAATTACTAGTAAACAAGATATAAATTATAAAATTACGAATGCACGAGATTACGTTTGTTTGAATTTTGAAAAATTATTTTTTTCTTTTCAGTGCAGTTTAAAAAAAAAACAAAAAACTATATTTATTTATTTTTAGTCAGTTCAGTTATTTTAAAAGAAGTTTTTATTAATTATTTCTGTTAGATTTAAGGAGTATAATTATAATTTTTGTACTTCAATTAATTTGTTCTAATCGCTTAGTGTCATAATTAAAATGTACATAATCGTATAATTTAGTTTATCTTAGTTACTGTAAACGAATATCATTTCCGGATGTGTGATGTTTTTTGTTGTATTATTTCCTGTTTATGTTTCTCCCTCCCTGTGTGTGTGCTCGCTTGTGCGCGTCTGGTAACTAGACCTAAAGGTAAATTCTATCATTATTTATACAGAGATTAATAGTTCATATAATTTTAGCTTACGACGCTAAATAAATAATAAATAAATACTATGCATTCCGATAAAATATATACGTACTGTTACGGATTGTTGTTAGTTTTATGTATATGTACTGCTAGGTTTTAAATAAATAACTTTCATTTTAATTGTTTTCCCTGTATTGTTTGTGTTTCTTATTGAAATAGCATCCTTAAATTTCAAGCAAAAGGATTGTAATCGAGTTTTTGTGTCTGCGGATTGCAACAGCTGCCAAGCAGATTTTAACGAGGTTTTCCAAATTCAAATCAATTTATCCTGATTAAAATAAAGCTATATAGAAGTATAATTTTTAAAATAATCATAAGACAAAACTTAAAGACTGTAAAATTTGTGATAACTTCTGTTGCGCGCGCTTGTCTGTTAATTATAAAGTTATATAAATATATATATATTTGTATTTAAATAAAAAATCCAAATGTGGCGGCTAAATCAAGTTTTAATGATTTTTGTTTGGTTAACAAAAGGCCTGAATTACATTACTTCAAACCGATTGAATATTGCAATGTTCTGGTTTATTTTTATTGACTTGATTATTGTTAAAATAATAATGTTTTTGCTTTGTAAAAATTGTTTCGTTGGTTTTTGCGATTTTTTCGTTATATTGCATTAAAATATTTAATATGATACCGGTTTTATTTCTTTAATGAATGCAGAAGTTATCTTTATTAAGAAGGAATGCTGTAAACAATGCATCTGTTGTCTAATAAAAACATTTGTTTAAAATTAATTCAAAATTTATATGAATTTAATTATTTTTCAATTTAACCATTACTGTTTGTATATGCATTTCCATTAGTATGTTTTAAGATATGTAATGCAATAATGTAACGCTTTGTTTGCTCGCTATTGCTGAGCGATTAGAAATATGCAGAGCATTTTGTATTGATTGAATGAGTCGTAAACAGAATGAGAAAACAAGTACGCTATTAAATTAAAATATTTTGGTGGAATGTTGTTTCACTGTATTTCTAATTTTATTTAGGGAATTTTAATTGATAATTGATTCATTTTTGTTCAATTTGCAGAAAGGAAATAGTAATTTTAATGAAGAAATTGGTCATACATTTTATTAAACGCATCAAACGTAGACATGTTTAATTATAAATAAATAAGTGTCTTGGTTAATGTTGTACTTTAAAGAGTAGGCTATATCTGTTTCTGCAATTTCAGTTACCCAGGTAAGATATTCATCTTTTTAGGTGCAGTTTTTAATATAATAGTTTATCATAACATTTTTTAAACTTTTTTGTTATAATTTTTGATTTTCAAATTCGATTGCTATTGTTTTGTAATCGTATTTTATTCGCCTAGTAGTAATTAAATATTTATATTAACTTTCACGTATTTAGAATCTTTGCTTAATTTTAGTGTTGTGTAGTACACTGTACATGTTATTGCCCGCTTTTAATGTTACACAGGTCACATCTTTTTTTTATTCCGACCGTCCCACTGGCTAATAATAGTAATAAGTGATCGCAATTTATTGTAATTGTCCATTTATTAATGTTTGAAATAGGATGGTTATCAAGTTAATATCTTCCGTTTTATGTTCTGAATGAGAAAACACTCCGTAGTAAATGCCTTATAATTAGTACTCTCCTCAGTGTTGCCTTTGTACAAAAATTATACCACAATCATAATAATAAAAATATAAAATAATCTTCGTTATGTAACTTAAGTTTGGTATGTGTATCACTTGAAATAGGTTACACATACACATCACGATGATATACTTGAAATGTCTCATGGAAAATTGAAGTCCACATTAAATAATTACCTCGATTTATATTTGTTTATCCTCCATTCAACAGTTGAACCGATTTTAATCGTACTAAAAGGATTTTATTTAAACCTTCATGACATCTTAAATTAAAAGTATTTACTTGGGTACCAGTTTCCTTTTTTTGGTAAATTAAAACACTTTTTCAGTGTTTATTTCTCAGGATGCATGTAACGAACACCACCCCCCCCCCCCCCGCACCGTGTACGCATCCACTCACACGCTCACAATTACCATGAAATAAAAGAAATTTTGAATAAAGTGCTTTTTGTAGTTAGGAATATTTTTCTACATTTTGAGTGAGTGGATTTTTTCTCTTTTTTATGGATTTAATCTCTAAGGATGCGTTTTAATAAAAATCTTTAAAGGAAAAAATGAAAGAGGATGAAATAAATTTATTTTCTTTGTTATGTGTGTGTGCGTGAGAGAGAGAGAGAGAGAGTGATTGAACTGTTCAAATACAGTGTAGAAAATTATTCTTCTGAAAGGATTATATTATAATAATCTGGAACAACTTTTCTAAGAAATAATTTTTACAATTTCTCTTTCGGACTTAGTCCCACTTTTCACAAAACAGATATTTTTTACGTTTTATTCTGACATTTTCAACGGTGTAGCGATTACGGGTCGATCTATTTAAACCTTGCGAAAAATAATATATAATTTAAACAAATTAATAATGCAATTGAAAACCGAAATAAATAAAAATAAACGTAAACGATATCTGTAATGTTCATATATTTATTTATTCACGTTAAATACAGGAATAAATATGTTTAAATACACACTTTATAGTTGGTGATAAAATTATGTAACATATATGAATAAAATGCATTAAAAGTACAATACAGTTTTTTTGTATTGTATGTAAATATACCTTCTTTTTTTATTTTTTTTAAATTGTTCGCTTTATTACAGATAATATTATACGTTGCCTAAATGTGATGCCGTGCATTAACCCTAGCGGTTTCTTTCCACCGTAATAAATAAAACAAATGTAAAATATTAATGTATGTGAAATATTGTTGTTAGTCTATGTATAAACATTTTGCTCAACTTACAACAAAAGTTGGCAATCTGTAAACTTGTGTATTGCTAATTGTTTACAATTTTTCAGGTAAAAATACATTTTTATATATTGTTTCTTGTAATTTCGTAGCCAAAACATAGCGATTTTTATGTTAGGTATAAGACCTTTCATTATGTTATGTTTTGTATGAAAATATGTTTAAAGTGAAAAAGATCGTAATCGTTTAAATATTAATATTTAAACGATTACCATCGCTGTACAAGTTTTACAAATGGATGTCGTTTCTCGTAACTTGTTTTATTTTTTTTATAGATATGCTGATCATTCTTTATTTACTTCTAGTTCATTAACAAAAGCGGATTCTATATTATTATTTTATGACAGGTTTAATATAATAAAAATGATTTAATTTAATTTATAGGAATACAAAATAACATGTGCGTTGTATTAACGGTTAATGATATGCGTAGAAAATATTGAGAACTGAATTCCTAATATTGTTTTTTTAACATAATACACAGTAGTTTCATATATTACTTTAAATGCGTAAAATTAGTATTAAATCATAAATAATGATCGACTGTTAAATATTTATTTTTTAATTAATAAACTTCAACTGGAATACGTAAGTAATTATATAATTTGCTCAACTTAAACTTTACGAAGAATCAAAATTAGCATATTAGGATACAAAGCAGGATTCCCGAGTTATATTAAGAAAATCATTGTCAGTTCCCAGTTACCTTTTTTCTTTTTCCTGTTTAGCCTCCGGTAATTACCGTTCAAATAATATTTCAGAGGATGAATGAGGATGGTATGTACGAGTGTAAATAAAATGTAGTTTTGTGCTGTCTCAGTTCGACCATTCCTGAGATGTATGGTTAATTGAAACCCGACCACCAAAGAACACCGGCATCCACGATCTAGTTTTCAAATCCGTCTAAAAATAATTGACCTTACTACGACTTGAACGTTGGAACTCTCGACTTCCTAATCGGTTAATTTGGGAAGACACGTTCACCACTAGACCAACCCGGTGGGTTAATTCCCACGAAAAGATAATATTAGGTGATAATTTTATCTTTTCGTCCGGTTTGCATTTTGTAAATAAATGTTTACATTTTCTTAAAGATGATTTTAAATTCTAATTTTATACCTCGTTATTTTTAATATTCAGATTTATAATATTAAGCATTTATAAAGGTTTGGAATAAATGTTATTATTTCATATATAAGTATGAAATGCCGAACAAAACTTGTTTTAAACGCTTTATTTGTTTCACTGTACGTGGCAGTATAAGTAATAGTAGTAATAATAATATTCTGTCAGTTGAACTTTAATCCTTTAATCCATAAAGAAGCGGAATAAATGTCTAATAGTTTTCTTTAATGGGTTGTAGAGCGGTTATTATAAAATTACTTTAATTTTGAATAAAATGACTTACATATATAATTGTTTTTTTTTTGTTTTTTTTTATTCCGGTAAGTTATCGAGTTTAAGTGTAGTGTAGAATAATTATCTAAACTATAAGGACCAGAAGTTTTTATGAATAATTAATTAAATTCTCTTTTATCTAAGCTTATTAAAATTTGATGACAGACTATTAAATAAAGATTTATTTAATTTAAATCGTATGTATTATTAGGTTTTATAACCGTTTGCATCCTACATGAAGTGATTCACAAGTCGCTTACAAAAACCGATATAGCTATCCCTAAGAATAACAACATCCCATGTCGAGCTTACAAGAAGGGCTAGTGTGAACCGATTTCCCGTTTTCAATGAACCAAATATACGGATGCGAATCAACGTACCAAGTCCACCAAAAGGGTGGTGTATTTAGTCTTATAAGTTATACATTTTTCTTTTTCCTGTTTAGCCTCCGGCAACTACCGTTTAGATAATTCTTCAGAGGATGAATGAGGATGATATGTATGAGTGTAAATGAAGTGTAGTCTTGTATATTCTCAGTTCGACCATTCCTGAGATGTGTGGTTAATTGAAAACCCAACCACCAAAGAACACCGGTATCCACGATCTAGTATTCAGATCGTGGATATAAGTTATACCTGAACGTAAATAGCCGTTCACCATAGTGACAGCGGTATAGTGAATACCGCTGCTTTCACAGAAATCAAATCTGGCTTGTGCTTCTTTTATCTTCCGTGCTTTACATGAGTCACAGCCATACGAAAGACTGAAACAAATAGTATAAAGCTACAGATTTAAATTAAAAAAAATAAACGAGTTACGTGAAATACTGAATTCATGGACTCGTTGTTTAATATTAATTGCAAAATAATAGGCTAAAACAAAAGGTAATGAAATCTGATAGTATTATATTGAGGAATTTTTATAGCAAAATAGGGGAACATAATATATCAAAACATGTAAAATATTATTAATTACGTAATAAATTTTTAATAATAGAAAACTAAAAAAAATCTAGCTAAAACAAACGGAGTTTTAACATACAAAAGTAATCGGTAATCTGCTAGTACTAAATATAGATCTAGGATTTAAAAAAAAATTGTTTATAATGTAGCGCTTTATAAAACTGATTGTGTAGTTAAACACGGATTATGGAGAAATACAAAAGAAAAGAAGCTTTAAGGTCGTGGGCAAGATCGTTACCTCTATTTCTTAAAACCCTAAGGTTCCATTTCATCTGGAACATCTCGGGGAATAGCGCACTGGAAAAGAGAAAGATGAAAAGTGAAGGGTAAAATGGCAACGACCAAAGCTAGGTTTATTATTTTTAATTTAGTATTACATCTTTACATATTACAGATCACTATTACGAGAATTGTTGGATGAGGAATAATTATATGTGGAAAATGCAGATTCTTGCTGGGAATTTAGCTGGAGATCAGTTGATATAGAAACCAGTAAGCTAACCACTATATACCAACTGGCCACTCCATTTTATTAAAGATAATCGTGTAGATAACCGAAGTTAAGAACACTGAAAGTAGTGCATATTATTGGGATTTTTTTTTAGTGGAAAATTACGGTAAGAGTCATTGTTATACAAACATTAATAACAAAATATAGTGGCTTTAAGACTGGAACTATATTGTTATTTTGATATTTCCCTGTCGTAGAGCGCTACACTCAATAAAAAAGTATTAAAGAATTTTTGTTGTTGTTTAACCTCCGGGACCACTGTTAGGTAGGTATTGCCTCAGAGGATGAGATGAATGATTTGTACCGTGTTTGAAAATGCCATGACTGACCGAAATTCGAATCCGGGACCTCCGGATGAAAGGCTGAGATGCTACCACTCGCGCTACAGAGGCCGGCAATTAATTTCTTAATTGTATCTGATGAAAGTGATTGATTTTCTGATTGAGGCTCTCCTGGGGTGTATGAGCCACCATTTTAATTATATTCATCTATATTAATTCATTATCGTAATTTATTGTACTTTTTTATTATCATGTAATTTACGCTGTTTTACAACTTCGTTATATATATTTTTTTTCTATTTCAATATGAAGATAATATGAACATTTCCTATGGAAGTATGTGTAACTGAAACAATCTAGTTTCCGATAATAATTGTCAACAATATAGCGACAAACTTCCACAACTAGTCAGTCAGATGCCACTGTAAATATGATGCAATAAAAATCAGGCCGACTAAGTTGACTTCACCGAATCGTTCCGTGCTATTTTTAATTTCATTGGATTGTTGATGTTTACACTATGTAACATAGACCGAACGCGAGAGAGTCATCGACAAAGGTTGCAGTAATTTAGAAAAATCGTATCAGAAACTACTAGCTACTAGAGATAATCAAACGAGTATTTTTTTTAAAAGGTTCACCTACTCAGAAAGTTTTTTTTACATCCTTAGAATTTTTCAATATGAGCCCCGTTGGTCACTCTGCAAACATCCAGCTGATAATCGACTTCTGCTTTGGTCCGCTGGATCATCGCATGCGTAACTGTGGCAATAGCATCATGATCCGTTGTCTTAAATGTTGTACATCCCTAATTTTTTCACTGCGAACAATGTTTTTAACCTATTCCCATAGACAAACGTCTATGGGTGGCTAATCTGGGCTTCTCGGAGGCCAAACTACAGGACCGGTCCTACCAATCCAACGATTTGTGAATCTTTCATTGAGAGCGCGTTGTACGCCTAGGATAAAGTGTGGGGGCGCATCATCTTGTTGAATCATTATAGTAACGTTATTTTTTTGTTCAATTTGCGGGAAAAGGTACAGTTGTACTATGTCTAATTAAACATTCCCTGTGGTAGAAGGCTCATGAAGAAAGAATGGGACAATTACACGGTCTAACATCAGACCGCACCACACGTTTATTTTTGGGGAATCTCTGACATACTCTAATTTCGTCGGATTCCTGATATTCCATATCTTAATTACGCCGGTTAACACAACCACTGATATGGAAAGTCGCTTCATCCGTAAACATAACACGTTTTAAAAATGATTCGTCGTCGTCAATGTTACTAAGCATTTTACTTGCAAATTCAACACATTTAGGTCGATCCGTAGGTTTAATTTGAAGCTGAATTTTGTAAGCGTGAAGCCGTAAACAATTGTGCAACACATATTGAATATTTGTCTTTGGAATTACTAATTGTAAAATTTACCTAGAAATTGATTTTTTAGGCCTTCTTAAACAACCTTGGGGTATACGCTCAACTATTTCGTCACGGCCTGCTTCGTTGGGCCGTCCGACGGGCTTTTTCGCTTTCACTTTGGCAAATTCCTTAAACTGCTCGTACCATCATCTAATATTATTTGCATGAGGGGATCATTGCCATAAACACGTCGAAAAGTTCGTTGAACAGTTATGATTGATTTATACAGAGTGATTCAAAGAAACGGGAAATTAAAAAAATTAATTAACGTTAATGAAAAATTTGTTTTAGAAAATGAATTTTATTTCATGTAATTGTACAAATGTTGCCATTTTAGGATACATACATTTTAGTTTTTTTTTTTAAAGATGACATCTTGCAGGTGACCTCCTCTTCTACGTAAACACTCACGAAGTCTCGTTAAATTGTTCATGGTTTGACGTAACATCTCAACTGGAATTTCCGCAATTGCTTCTCGGATCTTTGCCTTCAGTTCTTCCGTTGTAGCAGGTCTACTGTGGAACACTTTGCTTTTAAGGTGACCCCACAAAAAGTAATCGCAAGCTGAGAGATCAGGCGATCTGGGAGGCCATCTAATGTCACCATTTCGTGAAATGACACGTTGTCCAAACAATCGGCGTACAGCTGCCATCGATATTCGTGCAGTATGAGACATTGCTCCGTCTTGTTGAAACCAGGCTGTGTTAAGAATCGGTGCAAATCTCTTTTGTTGTTCCACAACAAAGGTTTCAAGCACGGCTACGTAACTAGCCGACGTCACTGTAATCGCAAGACCGTTGTCATCCTCAAAAAAACAAGGGCCTATAACACCGTAAGATGACATAGCACACCACACGGTCACTTTCTGGCTGTGCAACGGACGCTGGTGTAGCTGCGTAGGATTTTCTTGTGCCCAGTATCTGAAATTTTGCTTGTTAACAAATCCACTGAGGTGGAAATGCGCTTCGTCTGACATCCACAGTTCGTGAACAAACTCTTCGTTATCGTTAATATCGTTATCGTTATTATTAAGATCGTTATCTTCTAAAGCATTACATTACAGAATTGTGCTCGCACAACTGCATCGTTCGGTTTCAGTTCCTGGACGATCTGCAACTTGTACGGATGGAATTGCAAGTCATTCACTAACATTCTTCGAACACTTGAACTATGCAATTGTAAAGATGCTGAGAGACGACGGATTGACCGTGCGGACTTCGTGTGACAGCATCTTGTAAAGCTTGAACATTCTGTGGTGTACGGACGGTTCGCTCACGGCCTGGAGGTTTCTTTTTCATTGCCGAACCAGTTTCCTCAAAATTAGATATCCATATAATTGCATGTGCTGATGGAACACGGTCGTGCCGTCCCAGATTAAAATGACGGCGAAATTCTCTACGCGCTCCCTCCACACTGTCATTGTTTTTGTAAAACGCTTTCATAGCAAATGCACGTTGCGCACCACTCCAAGGATCCATGACAAGTAAATGGCAGATTAGGTTAGAGAGGCTGGCGCCACTTATCAAGTGGTACCAATCGCCCACGGCTACCAACACAACTTTCAAAATTTCCCGTTTCTTTGAATCACTCTGTATTACGCACCACAACAAAACGCACTGTAATTTCTGCTGAACTGTCGCCATTGGACTGACTGACAGGGGCGCAGAGGCGTTGTGCCGTAGTGCGTAAATGGTATTTAACCTTTGCGTATTTTGTCTTCCATCGACTTACTTAAATTATCCCTACATTACTGCAGTGTGTTCAACTTAAGAGAGGCTTGATCACCGAGTAGTTTTTTAAATGCATATACTTGTTTATACCAATATAACTGTACATATTGTTGTAAGATAAAATAATGTGGAAGATGTAGATACGACAGAAGCTGAGGTGGGGAGGACTGTTTATGCCTGCACATCTGAGTATTGCCAATCTGTGTCGAGCATTGCCTTTTGAACAAAGTTACGTAATCTTGTGTTGTTGTATGTTAAAATGAAGTTAACTGTTGAAGAAGGTATATCCGTGATGGAAACTTATTTAGAGATGAAATCTCATGTTGTGTGTCGTCGAAAGTTCAGGGAGAAATTTTAAAAGGAAGCACCAGTGAAAAAGTGTTGTTATTCAAAGATTACGTAGTTAGAACATTTCGTGAAACGGGTTCGGTGTCAGACCAAAAACGTGCCGACACTGGTCAATTTTAACTAGGGAGATCGTACAGGAGCAATATGAAAAGCGCCAATCGCAAGATCTTATAAATCTTTGTAGAGACTAAGCTGGGAAAAGAACATTTCACTAGGTTCAGTCCAACTACAGTGAGAAAAATGCTGCAATATTATCCGTATCGAGTGCAGGTTTTCGTGAGCTAACTAGCGCTGATTATGCTAAAAACTTCACTACTGTCAATCGTTCAAGAACTTCATTAGAGACAACATTGACATTTTAGACCTAGTATTTTTCACAGATGAAGCGTGATTTATCTTGGTGGTTATGTTAATAGTCAGAACTGCCGTACCTGGGGTACTGGAACCGCTTATTTTCTTTGAATCTCCCCGTACAAGCACAAAAAATAGGTTAATGGTGTGCGGTTTCAAGGTGACGAATAATAGGACCTTATTTTTTTTAAAAACTATTGATGTTGCCATGTATCAAAAATTATCCAACAGTTCATAGCCTTACTAAAAGGGGATGAGAGTGACTACTGGTTGCAACAGCACAGCGCCACTTCCCATATAGCTCACTCCATTACGGAGATGCTACAGGATTTTTTTCAGTGGAAGAATCATTTCTAAAAGACTGTGACCACCGAGATCCTCTGATCTGACTAGTTCGGACTTTTTTCTGTGAGGTTACTTTATAGGAGCAATTCATACATCCTGCAGGAATTGAAGATAAACATTACCAATGCCATTCAGGAAATAGGCAGGGTTCAGCTAACAACAGTAGCCAGGAACATTGCCAAATTTGTTGACAAGTGCATAGAAGTAGATGGATATCATTTTCAACACCTTCTGCAAATTATTATGTTAGTAAACTATTATTTATATACGAATCTAAGGGATTGGGGCTCTTTTAAATTTAACACCTATTGTGTTAAAATATAATACATAACCATGTGCTGTTTATTATGAAATGATCGTTATTTTGATATACAGTGTTTATCTCGATTATTATTACAATAAATGATTAATGAGTTATGCATATTATAAATATTAAAAGAAAATTTAGCTAGAAAAGAGTGAAAAGAAATGGAAAGAGTGGATGAAAGAGATGAAGTTTTAAAATAAGGAAGGATGAGCGTGGAATCGAGATTGAACGAAAAGGGTAGTGGGAGACGCAATGTGACGCAATGCGGTGCAGTGGGACCTCCCCAGTCACCATACAAAATAGAAGGATATGAGGATTTTCGTCTGGTAGGAAAATTACAGATTGTAATCAGTACATCTAGTGCTTTTCAATTTTCTTATATTTTACTAGTTATAGAATAAAACACCGCTGCTTGTTGAGTTTTTCTATTTTCCTTGCAGCTGCCGATGCCAGCCTTATTTATTTATTTTTGTTTTAATACGATAGATATACCTTTTGATTCTGCATCTTATAGAAATAGTATTTCGAAAAAAATAAACAGAATATTCTTATTTCATCTATGTATATATCACCGTTCTGAGAGTTAAAAAACTCTTAGATTTTTAAAATAAAATTATGATTTCTGTTCATCAGTATCACACGCCTAATTTTTCATAATGTTTTTGATATTACAGCATGTATGTCAATTCCATTACCGTAATGGTTGTAGGAGGTCTGATAAGTGTCAGTCAGTCCTGAAAATCTCATATCCAATCCTAAGAACAACGAAATCCCATGTCAGGTTTACTAAGGAAAGCGAGGAAGTAAAATGATTTCCTATTATCTTTTTCACTCAACCGAATATACTGTTGTATGATACGACGGCTATTGAAATGTAGGTACAGTCAGCATTACTAGTGACAGATTTTTAATAAACATCATTACTCTCTGAGAAATCAACTCTGATTAGTGCCTCCTGTATTTGCGTTGTTTTGTATGCGTCATAGTCATAGGGAAGTCAAATAGTGTAAATCAACAGATTATTGTACATATTTCTATAGAAAACAATGCATTATTCACATTGTCTTTATTCTTACACCACTTTGTGGAATAATAATTGCCAAATTA
Organism: Lycorma delicatula; assembly: GCF_047948215.1. Classification (NCBI taxonomy): domain Eukaryota; kingdom Metazoa; phylum Arthropoda; class Insecta; order Hemiptera; family Fulgoridae; genus Lycorma; species Lycorma delicatula. The sequence goes on from NC_134456.1 coordinate 134,632,636, forward strand.
TTGTTTTTTGCATGTGCTGGACAAATATACGAGGGTGTCAATTATTTACATCATTTTTCAACATAATCCCCTTGCATTTCAACTCACTTGGTCCATCGTTACACAAGCTTCCTGATACCCTCATAAAAGAAGGTTTTCGGTTGAGCTGCGAGCGAGGAGGAATGCACCGCTTTATTCACTGTTTCGTCCGAGGTAAATCGACGGGCCCTTCCTTAATGCCTCTCTGAGTGGACCAAACAAGTGGTAGTAAGAAGGGACAAGATCGGGACTATACGGAGGATGAGCCAGTACTTCAAAGTTAAGTTTCTGGAGCGTTTCAGCAGTGTGGGCAGCAGTATGTGGAAGGGCATTGTCGTGCAACAACACAACGCCTTTCGACAGCAGTCCTCGACGTTTGCTTCGAATTGCAGGCTTTAGCTTGGCAGTAATCATCTCACTGTAACGCGCCCAATTTATTGTCATGGCCTTTCCTCATAATGTTCCAGTACAGGGCCTTGTGAGTCCCAAAAAACCGTAAGCATCAGTTTTCCTGCGGACGGTTGGGTCTTGAACTTTTTTTTGCAGGACGAATTTGGATGTTTCGTCACCAGTGATGATCCTGTCTAAGAAGATGTCCCGTTCGTTACCATAGCGATCCAAATGTTTTTGGTAGATATCCAAGCACGTTTGTTTATGCGACTGTGTGAGTTTTTTGGGACTTATCTTGCACAGACTTAATGAAACCCAAGTTTTTTGTGGATGATTTCGTAGGCAGAACCGTGACTGATTTGCAGACGATGTACCACTTCAGCGATAGTTACTCGTCTGTCAAGAAAATCATGTTACGTGCACGCTCAATGTTTTCCTCATTTGTGGCAGTAAACGGGTCGTCCAGCTCCTTCGACATACGTAAGATTTGTGCGACCATTTTTGAATTTTTCAATCCATTCGTAGACACTCCGTTGCAGCAACACACTGTTCTCGTACTGTACCGAAATTCGATGAATTTCAGCCCCTGATACACCTTCCGGATCACCGAAACGTTGCTCTTCTTTGGTGCAAACAGAAAACGGAGCAGCCATGGTTAACGGCAGGGCAGCAATAATGGAACTAACCTAGCAGCATCAAACCTGCGTGACATAACAACAATTAAACCACGCATGCATCAAATATGCAACACGACATACTACCAACATAAACAAAAATATAACTAAATTGCGGATAATAATTGACTTATCCTCGTATAAGCAAAATCCAAATTAATATTTTATTAATAAATAGGTCTAAAGAATAATAATAATTTGGTCTGGGAAATTTTTAATGTAGGAGTGGGTTGTTCAATCCATTCAAGAAATTTGCTTGATATTTTGCGTAAAAATAGAGAAAGAAATCTACTAGTAATATATACAGGTATCTTTGATCTGCTTTCTCAATTTGCGTTGAGGATGATGAATAGCATGCACTTTAAAAGAAATTTATTTCTGAATACCAGATTTTTAACTGGTTTCTTTATAACATCCATCACCTATTAAATAGGTGACGCTTCTTCATTGTTTACGAATTGAAAGAATGCTTATCTTTACGACTAAAAAGACGTAACGGATAAATGTTAGTATTTATTTATTTTTATTTTTTGGAAAAGTCAGTGTTTGGAGTATTAATTATTATTGTTTTTTATTCCATTTATTAGCAAAAAAAGTCAATTTATTTGTTAGATCTAATCCAATTTGCACAGATGTTTCTAAAGATAATATTTACATAAATGTTATATTCGATTATCCATAATAAATAAATAATAACAACAATAAGTAATAAAATAAATAATTTCATTGAAGTTACCGTTAATTCAGCTAATATTTACTATTACTGATCAGTGTATTTATTATTAAACTAATAATATTTTATTTAATTATTATTGACACAATTGTTGTTACTTATCTACCATATAAATCACTCTGTGATTTATCATACATGTGTAAAATTTAATTGATATAATTAATCTACCAATAATATTTCTAACACATTATTAATTGAACACATTCTTAGTTGATTAAAAAAGATATTTCAGTTTATGTTACTGATAATATTTTAACTTAATGATTTATGCGAACGTATTATTTTCATTATTAGTTAAAAATTTACATTTTTCAAATTAAAAGACATGATTGACAGTTGTTTTCTGTTATTCACCGATTATTACGAGTAATTCACCGGTCCTTACTGTCAAGATGGAAATTAAGTAATTGTAAGATAAAATAATTTGTTTTTTTTTTGTCTCCAGTCATTTGACTGGTTTGATGCAGCTCTCCAAGAGCTTATTACAATGACGTTTTAAAACGTTTTTTTATATTGTACCTGGAATAAAAATGTAACATCACAGAGTTAGCAACATGTGTAACATACACCATGAAGAGAAAAATGATACCGTGGTCAGAGAGAAAGAGTGGGGAAACAGAAAAAGAGTGAGTTAGAGAGAAAGAATGAGAGGGAGGTGTATTCATGTATAAAATTAAATTGTTGAAGTATCACATAATAATAAGAAAGTAAATTACTACTACTGGTACAGAATTGCTTCGAGCATATTGTGACAAAAACTGCAAGTTAATTTTTTTTTTTTTGAGGATGAGGTGTTCTCGGTATTATTAAATTATTTTAATCTTCAAACTTATTGCTATTATTATAATATTAATATATTATAATGTATTAAAGTTACACGTCCTCTTCATAGAAAAAAAAAACATAATCCGTGTTGTTAAACTTGCCTAAGGGATCAATTTAAAATCCACCGCATCTCTTAACTCCAGTAAAATTTTTGATTTTACTTCATCTTTTTAACGCATGACAATACATCCTACCCTATATAAGTATTTATTGAAGTTAAACGGCTATTGGGATATTAATTATTAAATTTTCGAACTTTCACTTTTGTAGCCGTGAAAAATTAATTGGATGTAAATAAGAAAAAAGGTAGTACTCTTCTTCTTTTTGTGGGAAAGTCCTCCCGTACTTTTATTGGTTTCAGATTAATTTTTTTTTTCTTTTGCTTATAAATTACTTTAAAATATAATCTTCCCTTACATATTGCATTCTACAGCAGATTTCTGTAATAAGGGAAAAATAAATATTCAAAAACGTTTTATTTGCTAATGTATGTAAACAAGGCTATATTTGTTGGAGTAGCATGCCTGGTATTTTCAGTTAAATGAGATTTTTTTTAACGATAAATTTTTTTCATATCATTCCTTCTTGGTTAAAGAAATTAAAAATATTTTGAGCTCTGTTATTTCGAAATAATTATGAAAGAGGTAGTTAAAGTATGGAGTATAATAAATAGAATCCGAATTGACGGTTATTTCTCTCGGTCCTTGTGGGTTTTTTTAACTAATAAGAAATCCTTACCTAAAGAACTTAGGATACAGCAAAAGTACATGTACAATTTCATTTCTGGAACAAGGGATGCCGTTTTCTATGAACCACGACCCAGTAAATTTGTATCAGTTTTTTAGGAAACTACTTGATTATTACACAAAGTATTAATGAATTCACTTGCCTACAATAAAATCCTTTGTTTTAACGGGGATGATGATTTTAATAAAAAAATTGTATAGGATCCACAACTGTTTTGAAGACGATATGGTTTACGGTAAAAATTTTAATCCTTGCAAGGAATCCTACTCAATACATGCAATTAATACATCCAATTACAGTCGGGATCCGGTCGTTCAACAAGACGTCATAGTCAGTTTTCTCCCAGAAGAAGTTTTTCGATAATACTTGTAATTTTGGTTGTTTTGTCGATGTTATTTTTAGATCATAGATCCGAAAACTAAACATCTGTTGTACAGAGATTTTTTTGACACCTTAAACTTTTGAAATACTGTTTGTTAGTTAACTAAATTTGCTATTAACACAAAAAAATATTGGTTTATAAGTTACAATGTAGCGTTTATTTTGAATTAAACGTTGTATTTTTCTTTTAGCTGTAACTTTTACAATTCAAGTAAGTTTTTTGACATAGAAATGCGCTCACACGCTTTATAAATATAAGAGGTAAATTACGCAATGACCTATTGACTTCATATTAATCGATAACAACTATTGAAATGTTACAGGGAAAACTTATTCGTGTAACCGGTACCATAAATATTACGATTAGTTGTTGATGTTTGCATGTAATGTAAAATCATGACATTAAGAATCTAAATATTTATGTCGTAGTTTTCTAGCATTCTGTAGTACAAAATTTATCGGCTACTTTCTTCTATGACAAGGTTATTTTGTTTTATAGAAAGTTAAATTTTGTATTAGAATTATATTACAGCTACATATCGTAATGTCGATCCACCCACCCAATAATTTAGGTCCTGGTCTTATCAATATTCCAGCTGTAATTCAAATGTTCGGGAGAAACGCCTCCCCAGCGAGGGTTAAAATGATTTAATATATATGTATTACAGCAAAGGGGACAAAATTAATAAATTGAAGTCTTTTATTCGGTTATACAAACACATTCGTATATATATGCAGCATTTGAATGAAAATGCTGTTAAGCGACATTCCTTTCTGCTAAAGTGTTCCGGTGATGAACGTTGACTGGGAGACTGCGTGTGAATACATGTTGCAATTCTTGCATCTTTTTTATACATTCACTTCTTAACTTGGTTAATGGTGAACATCTATTATTGTTCACTCTTTACTAGTAATCGTGCTTATTATTTTAATCAGATATTGCAAATTGTAGCAGCATGCTTCTTTACTCTAAATACGTTCACCGTTAATACTTTATTGATTTTTTCCGGAGATATTTTAGTAATTATTGATCCACGCGCTTTAAGGAAAAAATAAGTAATAAATGTGCTCATGAGAACGAAGTGACATTAAGTAAAATAACTATTATAAAACTAAAAAAGGAGCGCTATAAATTTGCGACGGACATTAATGATATCTTATTCATATTAAAGATGAAGCACTTTTTTAAATCTAAAAATTAATTATGACTGATTTTTTTTGTCTTAGCCATTGCTTGACACGTTCTACGCACTGTCAAGTTTTAGTTGCATTAATATTTCATTATATTTGCTTAAATTCATTGTGTCAAAGTAAAAAGTTTGTAAAACTTAACTATTGTAAAACCTGCCGGATTTTGCATGATAGTCGATCCTTTGCTTTTATCTTAGTATATCAGCTTCAGGAAATCGATATAAAATTCAGAAGCTTTGCTAAATTGAAGTTTTAATTAAAACAGATTAGTTGAAATGAGGAATTACAAAAGAAATGGGAATTCGTGTACAACTGAAAATAACATGCTATATAAATATCATTTTTTATTTTGTATTTTTTATACGAGCTATAATGTTTGCATTGTTGGGAAAACCGTGTGCGTCATTCACAGTATTTAAAAACTGCTTAAAACGTTTTTTTTTTTTGTAAAAAGTTTTCATTTTAACATTTCATAATCATAGTTGGACGGAGAACGGTTCTGTCCTGATTTTTATTTATTTTGAGATTGTACTGACTCACAAAAAGAGGCATTTGAATTTCATGATGGTAAAGGTCTGTCTTTAACCAACAGGAATTTCAGCTATTAGGTTTGAACACCTGATTAACAAAAAATAAAGTCCCAGTGTCGGTCCACAGGTAGTCCGCTCTTCACTTGATTATACCTAAAATAAACGGCTCTGCAGAATTCTTGAAATGGAAAATTCAGATCTTCATACCCACAGAAGCGATAATACAAAAGAAAGGATCTAAAATGAAGAAAAGGGGTGAGTTATAAAAAGTATGATTTACTTTCGGAGGAACTGTATTACGAGACAAATAACTGCTCCCAGATACAAACAGATTCATCTTTTAGGCACTGGGTACCCTTCCCATTTTGTCGCCACGTAAATGCATCACTCCATAGTGAAAATACTTTAGCAGCATAAATTCATGTACAACACTTCTTAGTATGTAGAGTGGAAAGCAGCTATTCGTCTAGAATAATTGACCTTCAGATCTTCAATTGTGCTAGGTTTTTTTTTAGAGAAAACTTTACGTATGAGCTTGCTCTGGAGAAGTGTTAACAAAGGAATAGATTTAGTGACCCAGAAGAAACGCCAGAAAAAATTTCTCTTACAATTGCAATTGAATTCCTATTTGTTTGTTCGGTCGTACCGTCTTGTTAAAATCGCATCGTGCGGAGATAACAGTATGGTCCATCAGTATTACATCTAGTCAGCACCGGAGTGAAGAATCATGCAGCATTTTGAATAAAGTCAATGAATTTATTCACTGATTTTATCGATAAGGAAGACCGACAGCAAAGGTTTTATCTTCACAACACCAGTTAAACGTTTATTGTGAAAATGGTGTTTGTGAATCAGACGCGAATTTTCAATTTTCCCAGGAATGGAAATTGCGTTTAATGCTCGTACATGTGAAATTGCGCCTCATCACTCATGACTATCACTTCGTCAAGTCTCCATTGGCAAATTATTTTCAGCAAATATATTGCGGTTATCCAGTCACTTTTAGTTTATTTCTGATTAACCATACTTTTATAAGGTAAGAAATGTAAAATCCACCTGTAATTTTTTTTTTCTTTTCTTTTTTCTTCTTTTTCTGTCTAGCCTTCGGAACTACCGTAAGGTATTACTTCAGAGGATGATATGTGTGAATGTAAATGAAGTGTAGTCTTGTACAGTCTCAGGTCGACCATTCCTGAGATGTGTGGTTAATTGAAACCCAACCACCAAAGAACACCGGTATCCACGATCTAGTATCCAAATCCGTATAAAAGTAACTTTACTAGGATTTGAACCTTAGAACTCTCGACTTCTAAATCAGCTGATTTGAATGACGAGTTAACCACTAGACCAGCCGGGGGAGCTCATCTGTAAATTTAGTCGAACATTGCGATCAGATTGCCAAATCCAGAATTTTTTCAGATGTTTGCGAAAATATGGAAAAGTATCCGAAATTTTGACAGAAGTTTGTCAGTGTCAGTGTTCTGTGGTGTACGGGCTGAACGAACGCCTTCAGAAAGATATCATTTTATTACCGAATCAGTTGTCCTGAAGTTCTTTAACCACTGCCTCTGACAGCGAATTCGAAAGCGATGATTTACGTTAAATAACTACCAATAAACGCTGCGCCTTAACAACAGAGTGGCCATTTAAAAAACATTCTCGACAGGAAATACGGTGCTGTACGTCTTAGCACTCTATTGTAGCTAAAATGGCAAAAGGCGAACTACCCTAAGGCTAAATACTAAGCTATACTAAAAACGCGGTATTTAAAAACTGTTTTCTTTCGGTGCTTTGTATTGTATAAATCAGATCCTCACTGGAGGCAAGCATAGGGTAACGAAACTCTCATTATACAAATCCATTAATTGGAGTTCGTCTTTTTGTCTGGTCTAGTTTTAATTTGAGGAGGATCATTCCTGAAATAGTGTCGTTACCTTTCAAAGATCATGGAAAATTTGGACGTTGTGTAATCGTTAAAAATGACTGTTTTTTCAGATAGCAGCAATTTGAGAATTACTCTCCCCTAGAAGCTTCGGTTGAAGAAATTATTAATTAGGAACGTGTTATTCAGTCTGTGGTAAGAGTTTCTTAATCTTTCTACTTAAATTTCCATTTTTTACTGTCATAACAAATGAATACGTCAGTCATTATATATTAGTATATGTTTTATATTGGAAAAGGAGCTGGCCTTTACGTCAGTGCACGTTGCTAATTGGTGTGATTGAAAATCAGGCTTAAAGTTGATTACTTATGTGTACGATCACAATTATTGATCCGATATATTAATAGACCTACTGTAAACAAAACAATCTGCGAAGCTTTTATCATTTCATCGATCAAATAGATGACGTTTTTCATTTGTTTGGTCCTGTCTCTAAAAAACAAAGAAAGAGTTGGTGGTAATAGGTTTTTCTTTTATCTTAATAAGGCAAGCCTCGCTTCTGTTTGTCCAACCCTTTCTGTCAGTCTGTTTTCTATAGCAACTGTTGGTATTATTGTAATGTATACATTACACATAATCTAATTAATTCTGATAATTGAATTAACGCTAGTTATATATTTTTAGCATTAGGTTTTATCTGTAAACTAAACTGCCTAATTTAATATGTATTTATGCTAAATGTTAAATAGATTGTGAAATTAGCCTACATGTAAACAATATTAAGCTAAGTGAAATAAATTTTATTTAAATTTATTATTTAAGTAGGATGTGTTCTTATGATTTGTAATAAGTTGGCAAAAGTATCTTTTATCGCCTAAATGACAATGGTTTGTAGTTAATTGCAACTTAGTAACCAGTATGAGTACAGAGTTAGATATTGATCAACTGATTGTGCAGGCGTATTATGTGGGCTTTTAACTTTTTATTACGTCAAAAATGCAATTAATGTATTATATATTATAAAACAGTGTGTTTAAGTTATTGTTATTAGTATAATTTTATCCAGGCGTTATTTTTTATGATTTATCTTTTTTAAAGAGTCGAACTAATCGTATGGTTTGTTTTATAGTTTCAGGCGAAAGGTAATAATTTATGTTGATTATAATTCTTTTTAATAAATAATTTTATTATTAAAAAAACATCATTTTTGTATCCATTTAAGAAAATTTTAATTACGTGTTAACAATTTTCTATAAATGTTTTTTAATAAAGTAGTATTTTTTCTTTTTTCATATTCTTATCCTAATTGTAGCGATTACTTTGTTATGCATCTGTAAACTCAAATATTTTTCACTAGCTTTAAAGTGATACTATTGTAATGTTTTACATTAATACGATAATGAAAATTTCATATAATATTATAAAGAAAGAGTTTACTATTATCTTGACATTCTTTAGTATATTGATTACCCGACGCGAATAATGTGTCTGAGAGTCTTGTAATATTATTTATGTAGTAGTACAGCTGAAATAATATAGGACGGTCGGTCGTGAGGGTTATAGTCTGCCAACAAAACATCCGCTAAATCCAACTGCTGTTTATAATAAAATGATAAACTGTTTCGTCCAGTGTGCCGATGCTTTTGGCACGATATTATTCACCTTTATCCAAACGTAAGACTTCCAAGACTACGGTGTTTGTTTTCCTGTGTTACGTTATCCACCCGCCCTTATAAATTATTTCTGTTGTATGTATTTTTGTAGCTTTGAGAATTCAAAACTTCTGTAAAGACTTTCATAAAATAGTTATGAAAATTAATATAATTTGAATATGCGGTATTGATAATGGGTATATGAATATTTTCAAAAAGAAATAATATGGTTGATGTCATTTTTTTCCATGCCAAAAATTAAAAATCCATCATGTTTGATATAACTAAAAATCTAAGCCTTTATATAAATGAAAATGGGTATTTGAAAAAAAAAAAATTAATATTTACGTGCAAGCAAAACATATAAAACATTTTAATTGTAGTTAAATATATACAGGGTCATTCACGGGAACCGGATGTTTTTAAAATAATCATAAAAAATTGAATATTTACTTTAAAAAAGTTTTATTGGTACTGAAACACTTGTTAAATCAAAGCATTTGTTACTTATTCATGAACGAAAAATTATGTCCGGCAAGTGATGTCCATTTTGGGCAATACATTGTTGTAGCCTTTCACTGTAACTGGCCTCAATTCTTTGCAGCATGTCTACATCAATCTAGGTGACGTGATGACGAATTGAGATCTTTAGGTCCTCCAATGTACGCGGTTTATTGCCTTACACACGCGATTTCAGAAACCCCCACAGAAGAAAATCCCAACTACTCAAGTCGGGGGACCGAGGGGACCAAGGAATCTGGAAACGATCCGTCCCGGAAACAAGTTACGGAGAACAGCCATCGTTGTCCTCGCTGTGTGCGCTGCAGCTCCATCCTGCTGGAATAACACATATTGAAAATCGATTCGCCGGTTTCGTAACTCAGGGATGAAAAACGTATTCAACATCACAATGTAACGATCAGCTGTTACAGTTACGGCAGCGTATTTTCTTCAAAAAAATATGGTCCAATAATACCGACCTTTCCTATTGCACACCAGACAGTCATCTTTGGGCTATAAAGTGGTCTCTCGTGAAGCTGATGTGGGTTTCCTTCTGCCCGATACCGGCAATTCTGTTTGTTGACGAAGCCATTCAGATGAAAATGGGGTTCGTCACTCATTAACGATAACAAATTTTCATTTTCTTCAAAAATGGTAAGCATTTGTCGACAAATTGTAATCGCTGCGTGAAATCTTGCTCGTTTAACTGCTGCACGACGGCTATCTTGTAAGGATGGAAATGTAAGTCTGTACGCAGAATTCGTCTTACCGTACTTGTGCTCATTTGAAGCGCTGCTGAATGCCTCTGAATAGAGCGGCGTGGGCTTCTGACAATGGCTTCCCTTACTCGTTTGTTGTTCTCCGGAGTGCTAGCAGTTCGTCGGGGACCCGGTGGTTTTTTCTTCAATATTGAACCGCTTGTTCGAAGGTTGTTTACCCATCGCAATATTGTGTTACGAGAAGGGACACTTGCATTACGATGGATACTAAACTGACGGCGGAAATCTCGCTGAACAGCAGTTACGGATTCGTCATTTCGCACAAAACTGTCATACGCGTACAGGCGTTGGTCTAGCGTCCACGGCTCCATCTCAACGACTAAAATGTAAATGCTATGAACAAAGGAAACGTCAGACACCAGCCACGTGCCTCTCCCACCACGAACGCCCGTGTACAACCCACTTCAAAAACATCCGGTTCCCGTGAATGACTCTGTATATATATATATATATATATATATACTTGAAAATTATTTTATTCAACTAAACCAGTTGAGTATTCAATTAAACATTGCTACTTTTTTATGATTTTTTTTCTTTGTTTAACATAAACAAAAATAATTACTTGTAAAATAAATTTTTAGAATAGTTAATAAATTAATATGTGAATCGGCAATTTACCACTGAATAAACTATGATAATAAAAACAGAATAATATAATTTAAAAATAAACGGTTGTAAATATATTTTAGAGAACTAAAGAAAAGAAATATTTAATTATCATAAGAAGTAAGATGTCAAATTTTGTTTATTATTATAACTGAAGCTAGTTAAGCGCTGTAGAATTTGATTTTTTGAAAGTTTTAAAAATATTAATTAGTATTCTTGAAGTCCCTCAGTCACTTCCGATCTACAGAATACCACTGTAAGAAATTGTTGTGTTCTTCCTTTACAACAAATATTTTATTAAACCATTCAATACAATAGAAAAGGTAAGGATTGTTGAGTTTCTCGTAGTAGTTTTCTGTTAAATTAAACTTTACATGTATTTTTTTCTTGTAATTTAGTCTACATTTTTAATTGATTTAATTTATTAAAAATATTTATGTTATGAATTACATTGCGTACACATTAAGTTTTCATTGTTTAGTTTCTCTGGATTGTAGTCGAAAAGGTATTCTTAAGAGGGCAGATTGCCAAATAATTCAAAGCTGGAATAATGGTAGCGTCGAACGGTGTAATGTCTTATTCCATACAGTTTACCGTAAGAAATTAAAAATATTTTCTATCTTTATTTACCGATTAATCCTAACGAAAATATATGACAGCTCACATCAATGCAAATTAAAATTGAACTGATTAAAAAAACAATAATAATCAAATTTTATGAGGGGAAAAATAATTTTTTTTTTTAAACCTAACCATTATGAAAATAATATAGAAATTCATCAAAAAAATCTTCATTTATTATTAAAATTAAGCAACTAGAATGTACAGTTTCAAATAAAACGTAGTATCCCACGGTCTCCGTGGGAGAGTGTTAGCGTGTCCGGGTCTTTCATCCGGAGATCCCGGGTTCGAATCACGGTCAGGCAAGACTTTTTTAATACGCTACAAAAGTTCCATTTCCATATCTCACACACAAGTTTTTCAAGTTTATTTGGCGATGTCATCAAACAAAGAAAAAAAACATTGGCGTATTTTTGTTGATGTTAAGACAGTGTTACATTACGGAACGTTAGAGTAACCTATAATGTGTTTCCTCAGTTCTTTATGCTTAGAAATAATAAAGAAGAAATATATCGTATTTACAGCGTAAAAGAGGTAATAAAATTTTGGCTAATGCGTTTTACTACATCTTTAAATAAAATTTAATAGAAATTTCTTCGTGAAAGTGGGACTATTGTTAAGTTGTTCACCGTTTAATGTTTTATTAATATATTCATTCTTGTCACTACTTTTTTGTATCGTATATTGTAAAAATTCAACTCTGATGTTTTTTTCTTTATTACATTAAAAATTGTGAAAGTCAATATCCAAAACTGAACAGAACGTGTTTTGATTTAAAATACGTGATAATAATTTTTACGATGCTTACTTTACTATTTCTTGTTTGATTTTTCTTTTCTTCTTTTTTGGTACCGAGGTGTGTTCAATATATTTGTAGTAAACTGCTTGAAGGATAACTAAAACAATATCTGTCTAATGTATATCAACATATATATATGTTAAACATATACATGTACATGTACATGTATGTTCAACATATACATGTTATGTTATGTTTAAGGTTCTTAGAATGCAAATTAAGATCTAGTAGTCGAGGTTTATGAAGTTATTTCTCTTTAAATTGTAATATCAACACTTGTAGCTAGTATCTAACTTATAATATCACAATTTATTATTATTATTATAAATCTATCTTTCTTTTTTTTTAACAAACTACATCAAACTTAATCATCTTGTTCGTCCAGTCTTTTATATTGAGATTCAGTGTTAGATAAAAAAAATGTTATTTCAATGTAGGACAGTTTTATGTAGGTTATTTTGTTTAATCTTTTTTGTATTTGAAAATATCTTCTCCATATCTCCGTCTATTATTTTTTTTTCCAGGAATTAAACATTTTTAAAGGTGATGAAAACTTATTGAATTAACAAAATATGTTAATAGAAATTTAAATCGTTTACTGCCCGGCCATGACTCAGGCTAGTTTTTATAATAGTTATTGTTTATTAATGGTGGATGTATATTAATTTTAAACTTAGTGTTTTCAAAACTTTTTTTTATTAATGATCTGTTTTTAATTCACGAATTAATTAGTAAAATAATAATAAATAAAATTTCATATTATTAATTTTTAAATGAATTTAAATCTAAACTTCAATTTTATGAAAAAAATTAGGTTTAACAATTACGAAATTAGTCTGTTACCTAGTTTTGTAAAGTAGGTCTGAGGAATAATGAATAAACTTAGATCATAGAAGGAAGGAAATAGAAAAAAAAAGAGAAAGAATAAGATGATTTGGAACGGCAACGAAGATGAAAAAAAGAAATTATAAAGAAGGAAGTTGCTCAAGGGTGTGAAATATAGAGGATTTATAGTTGATATACGTCACAAAAGAATAAGAATTCTGTAAATGAAGAATGCAATTCCATTCGTTTAGTTCACTGATTTCTAGCTTTTGGTGGATTTATTGTCGTTTTCCCTTCTTTTTTCTGTATATTTGCATGTGAGAAAGGACGTAGTCTCTTATACCATAACTCTTGTCCTAGTGAATCTTTTCACTGGGTTTTACGCTTTTATAACAGTTAGTGAGGATCAAACCGGCCTTCAAGTTGATGATTTTGAATATTAATTGTTCAACTTTCGTTCTGTGTTTATATTTTTTTCGACAATTCAAGAACAGTCTTTTAAACTTCTTTTTTCCAGCTAATTTTCAGTTATTGAAAATTATCTATGTAATCCAAATACTTGTTTTGATTTATATTAATTCTGTTTTGAAATCGGTTATTTCTGTTTATACTTAAAATCGATTATAGGTTGCTTTTTTATTTAATAATATGGACATTTATATATTATCATTTGGGAGGGGATCATAATATAATCTGCTAATATTCTTTGCTTAATAAACCGTAATTCGTTGTTTTAAATCAAGTGACTATATTAGGAACAAGTTGTACGTTCTGTGGTGTGGGTTTGTTTAGTCAACACCTGTACGTAGATTCGCCTCTAATTATATTCGAGTGGCATAAAGTTGTATTACACGTTAGACTTTGCGATATTAAAGAACTAAATTCAAACTCGATTGGATTTGTCATTTCGTTTATCTCTACCAGGTGGCCTTCTCAAAGAGAATGTTATCGGTCTTAACGTAGCCATAACCCATCCAGTTATTTTCTTTCCTCTTACTTCCTGATATAATACTTTGTATAAGTTAGCGTTTGATGTATTACAACTGCTGATGATTATGTAACAGATGAGGAGAAAAGGCTATGTATGCATGGATTTACAGTCAACTAGAGCTCTGTAAGAAAAAATCAAGAAGAAATTAGGAACTATTCCCCTTCGTAATATAACGAGTTTTGTTTTACTGATTTTAGGTTTACCTTAATATTAGGTTCAGGTTGTTAATTTGAACGCAACAAGAAATGTTGAATCAAGGCACTAGCCTTGAACTTGTAACTGATTTGACTAAATTTCGACTATTTTCTGCGTGGAAAGATAAGTTTAACCATTTCGCTACCCTGATATTGATCTCAGAATGTATATTTGAAGTTAAATCAAAATTTTATTAAGCTACATTGCGCTTGAATCAAGAATTAACGAAATGCAGAATAATTCAAATTTGATCCGGTTCCTTGCTTTGTTTATGTAAAAAGAATTATGTAAAAATTCTCTTACGAGTAAATTATATGTTGCTGGAATTACGCATTTTTTTTATGTCAGTCATGTTTATCTCCAGTTGTTTGAATCTTTTCAAGTAATGCAGAATCTTAAGCCTAAAAAAATAAGGAGAAGGTCGTATGTTGACCTGGAACCGTGAGTGTAGCCTACTAGTGACTCTCGGCACTGTGTAGTAACATAATGCAGTAGCAGGACTTTGCTCCATTCTTATTAATATATGGTATTAAACAGGTTTTGCTTGTTATTGTAATACTTCTGTTATTTTTTATCTTAAATGAATTTTAATTTTTCGTATATTTATTTATAGATGTAATAAATTTATACCGTAATTAACTGATCTACAAATGATCAAATCTGATTCACCTATAATTTGTACTTAGATGTTATCTGCTATTTTTGTATGTAAATTTTAATTTTATTGTTGTGGATATTTAGTTAGTTTTTTCCTAAGTATGAAGATTCCTATAAATTCACTAAAGTATCTTTGAAAACGAATACACATGAAGGATATATTTCTATAATCATAATAAACTATAATTAATATTATAAAATATAAATAAGTTTATTAATATTGTCTTATTAAAAGCAATATTATTGCCTTAAATAAGGTTAATTGGTTATTATTTACCAATAAAAAACAGTAAAAAGTAAACCAATAAAAGAATCAGTTGTATTTTACGACCTAAGCTCGAAATATGTATTTTGTATATTTTTTTTTAGATTAAACGCTTGATTTTTATATCTTATTTAATTAATAATATAGAATTATGATTTATGAATGTTAATTATATTTTCTGACAATATTTACAGTATTATTCTCTATTAATAACTTTATTTATTCAGTTCAAATAAATTTTATACTATCTTAATTTAAATACAATATTGGATTACAAAAATTCTCCTAGATAACAGAAATCAAAATGTGTTTATACAAAATTGGGAAAAAAATAACAGTATTAAGTTCTTATCATATAATTTTAGAATAGTTTAAAGTTGGGGAGATAACTGCTTGGCGACAGACAAGTGTAAAATAAACATATTACGTTAATATCTGAAGTATTAAATAATGGATGTAAAGTAAATGCGAATGTAACCATTTACAAGATGACTGTTCTACTTTGTGTAATGTTTGCTTTAAATACGTTTTTTTCTTTTATTACTGTTAATTTATTTTGGAGTTAAAATTGATTTACGATGTAGTTATATGCATAAAATATACACAGCGAATGTTATGGAAATAAGCGTCTTTCGATAAAAAATAAAAAAAAAATATTTTTGAAAAAAAAACTGAATTGAATTTACCGTAATATTCTTTCGTTGTACACGATTCAGCATTAAACATATTACACAACCCTCCTGGTTGGTCTAGTGGTGAATGCGTCTTCGCAAATCAGCTGATTTCGAAGTCTAGAGTTCCAACGTTCAAATCCTAGTAAAGGATTACACTTTATACGGATTTGAGTGCTAGATCGTGGATACCGGTGTTCTTTGGTGGTTGGGTTTCAATTAAACACACATCTCAGAAATGCTCGACCCGAGACTGTACAAGACTACAATTCTTTTACACTCATACATATCATCCTCATTCATCTGAAGTAATACCTGACCGGAGGCTAAACAGGAGAAAAAAAATTATACAACGCTGAGATTAACTTTCTGCGCGTAATATTATGTCAGCTAAAATATTATCTTTTATTTGTTAAAATATTACATGGGACGATAAAAATAAAATATCAAATTTATTTTGTAATTTTAATAAAGTTTTGTCTACTTTTTTTTATCCTTTTTCCGATAAATATAAAATTTATATAATGTTGTTTTCATTTTCATTACACTGTAAATTAATTGAAATCTATTTATTTCACTTTTAATTTATTAAAGTGGATATTTTTAAGTAGTTAAATATGAATTTTGGAGGTTGATGAAGATGATGACTTGAAACACATACTCTAGTTGGTTCAGTTAGAATAGATTAGATTGGTTTAGTTAGAATAGATCTCAGTTCGGTATTTAACTCGGAATTATATTTTTATGAGTGAATTCCTCACCTATTACAGGATAAAGATTAGTATATATATATATATATATATATATATATATATATATATATATATATATATATATATATATATATATATATATATATGTATGTAGTTTTTTTTACAATTATGGGTAATTTGAGTTAATTTTACGATGTATTGTTTTCAAACAGAAAATTTAAATTATAAAGTACGATCTTAATTCAGATGAATATGATTAAAATCATGCGTCCCACTTTTGCATATAAATGTTAATTGTGAAATTGATACAGGAGGCATAGACAATGAATTGATAATAATTTTATGAAATTTGTATTTATTGGTATCTATATCAGAAAAACATAACAGGGTGTTATTGAATGCACTTGTTCGACATGAGTGCAGGTTGTATAGAGCGTCGTTTTTCTTGTAGTAATCTTTCGCGGCGCCGTCTGCCACAGTGTCGCAACAACCAAGTCTGCAGATGCAGTTTTACTTACGCTACAACGGTTACCTCACCCATCCTATCGGCTACCAACGGCTTACTAACTAACCGACCAAGAAACAGTCTTGTCTGTTCGACCGACACATTCAACTTGACTTTACCTTTCATTATTTCATCATACACTTAGCCCGAACATCTGTTCCAAACCCGCTCCCTAATACCGTAAAAGAGGATTTTAAAATTAAAAAAACCGAATATTTATGCTTATTTAACGTGACTGATATCCTTATTTACATTGTTTCGATTCCAAATACGTCTTATTGCACGAAATTTTTAAGTAACACTTTGATTTACGTTAGTTCAAGGTCTTCTGTGGTGTTAAGAAATATAATTTTTTTCTCATCTCGGTTAGCTTTCTGCTTTATACATATTTTTTTTTCTTATATCTCAATAATTGTTTATTATTTCCCAATGTTTTAAAAATGTTACTTGTAGAACAGTTTATCATCCATGTTATTAATAACACTTTCATATCTAAATCCGATTTGTGTGTTGTTTTGCCACGCTGATACTAATAATAATATAAAACAGATCGTTTTCAAATGTCAGTCGAGTATATTACCGATTAGGATTAAATTTACTAGCCCTACTTATGTTAAGACATGTTATTTCAGTTATAATGCTGAGTTTATGGACAAAAAATGAATCGCTCGAGATTATACAGACTTAATATTAATACATCATTACCCACACGAGTGCACACAACACCCTTTATTTATGATAAAAAAATATATCGGAGTGTATGTATGCACGTACAGGTAAATCAAATATATTAAAATATTTCGTAAAACGTTCAAATAAGTTAGAAGATACTGTGAAGATCAATGTGGTTATTTTTGCCCTTATTTTCTTTTGATCTTTTATTAGTATTATTATTTTTTTTTGTTATAATAAACTAAATTAATTTTTTTATGTATTTACTGATCTTGAGATTGGTTGTAAAATGTTAACGAATTCGTAACAGAAATATCCTTTATATAACTCCTGTTACTAGGCAAGAGAATATTCTGACATATTTTACAAATTAGGTTGGAGTTGACCAAAAATTATATTGATTATTTTTAATTTTCATTTATTTTATTTGAAATCAATTCCGTTCTTTGCAACAAAAAAATTATATATTATTCTAACATATTTACAATATAGTTCATTATTATTTTATTACGGTTATTAATTGTGTATCTTTCTTATGAAATATATAATGTACGTTTAGGAATTCTCATAAATAAGTTGTTGAGGTGTTTACAGAATACGTATATATGTTACACTTACTGCTTTTATTTTTACCTTTGATGTTAAGTATTTTCACAGGGATTTCTGCATCATAACTTGAATAAAAAATATACATGTAAATACACACTAGCAACCCCGTTGCGTATTCTCCTGCGCTATATGATTACTTACGTTTCCCGTCGAGGTCAATTTTTTAATTTCATTTTTTCTGCCTCCGGTAACGGAGGCAGATGCAGCCAGTCGCGTCGCACATACAGTAGCAGTGGCAGTGGCGTCTGTATTGGTTGAGCCGCCGCGCCGTACACTGTCGTACCCTCCAAAAAATTGAAATTAGAAAAAAAACCGAAATGTATTTTAGATATTTATCTGAAGAATATTTGTAAGTCCAAATCTACTAAATGTCTCCTTTAGTATAGTCGGAATTGGGGAAAATCTGCAAAACTGTTTTACCTTTCTTCACCGTTTTCAAGGTCGAATTTCATAAAAATCTAGAAATTGGTTTTTTTGATATTCATATGAAGTTTATAAAAACCAAAAATCAAGTTCGTATCTTCATTTGTTACTCTTCATTTGTAATTAAAGAAAATAGTAGATTTCATTTTATCCCTTTAAACTCGGAATTGTTAGGGATGTAGGATGTAGGGGGTATACTGAAATGAAACGACTAGCACTAGATAGGGAATCTTGGAGAGCTGCATCAAACCAGTCAAATGACTGAAGACAAAAAAAAAACTCTGAATTTCAAAAAATCCTTTCTTAGTGTGTAATTATTCCGTAAGAAGAACATGTATACGATACAAGTTTTTATCAATTTATCTTCCGTAGTTTGCTGGGCGTTGATTATGAAAATTATTTAAATTTATATATATATATATATATATACCGTTTTTTCATACATATTTTTATGTATGTATATAGTGATTTCTTATGGTTTTTGGCGTGAAAAATCGAATAAAATAAGTTCCAAAACCTATCTGCAATAGTTATTGAGAAATCTGGGGCGAAAAGCAAGAAAGTAGGGTAAAACATATTATATGCATATATATATATATATATATGGTTTTCGCCCCGGATTTTTCAATAAATACTGCAGATGGGTTTTGGAACCTATTTTATTCGATTTTCAGGTCAAAAACCATAAGAAATCAATAATTCTGCTCCTTAATTAACGTCCTAAAAATTTCAGTACGACCTCATTTCACCGGGGTAGCTGAAATCCGAGCGAAATCTTTCACTAGTCGTAATTCACAAACGAAACATTTTAATATTTATGTTTATATGAACTCTTTCCAGTATTTTCACGAATAGAATAGGTTACAAAAGTCCCGGTAGAACCTCGTGATACACTCTGTGTGTGTGAGTGTGTGTGTGTGTGTGTATATATATATGCTTCAATTTAAAACATACTTTAAAGTATTAAAATTATTGAGAGATATGTTTATCATCTGAGTCACTAATGCAATTCTTTTTTATTAATGACTGAGATAATAAAGATATACTTCTCTGTAAATTGAATATTTTAAATTAAATTGTAAGTACAAAAAAAATTCTGATGAAGCAGATATATCGGCGAAAGTACTTAATATAAAAGGTCAAACAAAAGCAGATTGGTTAAAAAAAAAAAAAAATTATATATAAAGTTTGCTAAAGTATTTTTTATTTTATATATATATATATGAAAGTTACTTGATTATTTTGTTAATGTATTTCTGATAAATATTATTTCCGTTGCTATTTAACCCTTCTTTTCCATTCCTACCACAACTAATCTACGTTTACGTAATACTCTCCTAATACTTAATCACAACCCATTTGTTTAACGTTTAATCCTTTAATGTTTTTAATCTTCATTTGTGACTTTATTGGAATTTTTTAGTATATTCTTTGTTAATTATGTGATACATCCTTACAATATGGTATATTTAGTTTTGTAATCATATATACTTTTTATATATAATCATACTTTTTATACTTTTACTTTTTATAATTTTACTTTTTTTCATACTTTTTATATATAATCTACCGGTTGCTTCAACATTAAATATGCATTTTACAGTTTTCTGTTGCTGGTTTAGCCTATTACTTATGATTTCAGCCTACGATATTATTGCTGAAGGACAAACAAACTCATTTCATTCGTTTATACGCCTGAGAATTATTGTTATATTAGTGTTCATAGTGTAAAGATCTTTACTATATTAACACTGGATTCGGTAAAAGTTAAGGTTATTTACTTTTTGTCATAAAAAATACATTTTTTTTTTATTACACCTTAGTTTTTTAAATTCTTGCAATGTTAATGTAATTCAGTATCCATAGCTTTAAATATGTTATCTACGTAAAAATTTGTCTTTTTAGGAAATTCTATATATTTTTTTAATGTAATTTATAATTATATTACATTAATTATTGTATAATTTTTATTGTTATTCAATATACAGGGATTTAAATATATGTCTACATAAAAATTTGTCATTAGGAAATTCAATTTTTTTTTCAATAATTATTATCAAAAGTAGGCATTTAATTAATTGATTAAGTTAATGATTAAAAAGTATTCGATTTAAGAATCAAAGAAGTTTAATAGAATTCCTTTTGTAAAATTTATATTTGTGATTGAAACCTGTGAATTTTATGGATAAATATAATGAGAACTGAAAGTAAGTTTTCTTCAAGAAGACATTGAGTTCGTAGTGGCAGAGTACATAATTTAAAGTAGCACGTCTTTATTATAAGTATGTTAAGTGTTAGTGTTTTGTAGTACTTTTTACTGTTTGTTTTCTTTTTTTATGCTACTTACATAAGATATAAAAAAAGGATTACCGTATAAATCGGTATTTATATAAGAAAGATGTTTCAACTACGATAAGTTTAATTTTTATGTACACATGTTTAAACATTTTTTAAATTGTTAAAATATTTTACTATTTACGTCAACTATAAATTTTTATTCAATTACTGTAGACCCAGTTTAAAAATTTATTTTATTTTATATAGGCTACCGTTTTATCTGTTGTTTATGTAATACAGAAATGTTTTTATGGTTCGAGCTAAGTGACAATAGTTATTCGTTCCATATAATGATATTTTTTAATTTTAATTATTTTTAAGATACTTAAATGTTGTAATGTAATCAGTTATTCGTGCATTTTTAAGTGCCCTTGTTTATTATTTTTTTTCTAGTAATTAGCTGTAATTTTATGCATATATTAATAATAGTAAATTGTCACATTCAAAATTATAGCTTATTAGTTTTTAAGTCTTCGGCTTCGGCAATTTTAACTAAATAAATTCGTGTAAACCCACGTCCCTCTTGTCGTTATTGTCCTGCGCTTTCAGTAAAAATCAAATTTGATAGATTATTCCGGAAAAAAATTATAAAAATTAAGCTCTTGATTTTTATGATTTTCTGAAAGTAATTATATAACTGTTATGTAGGATATAGGTGGATATTAATTAATGTGTTTTTGTGCACAATTTGTAATTTTTGCTAACATGCAATTTAATTGTTTTTCTGTAATCCTGAAATAATTATAATTCACGTTATCTCGTCTTCGTCTTTGAAATTTTATCCAGGGCCTTTGGTTTGAAAATATCTGATCAAGTTATTAGTTATGTTTAAATTTTATTGCTGGATCTCTGATTATGGCTATAATTATGCAAAATTATGATTTGTCATAATTTTGTATTTGTTTCACACACTGTTTCTTTTACGTCGTAATATATTGTATATATATGTATTATTACTATTATTATTATTATTGTTGTTGTTGTTGTTTAAACTGTGGGTGTTTGTCTAGTACAATAACTTAAAAAAATATCTTAGGATCTGGAGAGTAGTGATTCATTGTGAAACAATGCAAAGACTTTCCGTTGCATGTTAAATGTAGAAAATGTATAGGAACTCCTTACAGATTTTTTGCAAACCTAAGAATATATTCAGTTTTATTTTCACGGTTCTTACTTTTTTAATATACCTGTATTGTTAGTTATGATTTACTTTGCTGACCTGCCTTCATGTAAACTCATTAAAAATTAATATTAATTACTTGGTAAATTTTATTAAGTAATTTAATTTTTTTGTTAACGGATAGATTTTTTACAATAGGTTTTCCCAATTGGAACTTTAAATCGTATGACACGCTATGGCATGAAAAAGGATCACCCAAAGACATTCCTCAATATTAAAGAACATATAAAAATGACAATAGATAATACATAAATAACTGATAATAAATTAAATGGAGATATTAATGTTAAAATAGTCAAATGAGTAACACGATTAACACAAATAATGATTAATGATAAATTGTAAAACACGTTAAGAAAATTCAATCCGAGACACATATCTTTCTCACTCCTAGCATCCACAACTCACCACAATCAGTTGCCTCATGGGCAGAGTCTTTGCCCGTTCATCAGAGAATGCAAACATTGATATGGCCGATTAGTCAGACACATTTGTTTAATACAACGAATATGTTAGTTTTTAATTTTATTTATTAATAAATATAGTAATTAATAAAATTATAATTGAATTTCCTGATATCTATATTCCTTTTTTTTCTTCTTTGTTCATTAAATATGTTGTTAGTTCAAGAAAATTAACCCACTGGGTTGGTATAGTGGTGAACACGTCTTCCCAAATCAGCTGATTTGGAAGTCGAGAGTTTCAGCATCCAAGTCGTAATAAAGGGAGCTACTTTTATACGGATTTGAATAGTAGATTGTGGATGCCGGTGTTCTTTGGTGGTTGGGTTTCAATTAACCACACAGAAATGGTCGACATGAGACTGTACAAGACTACACTTCACTTACGCTCTTACATATATCATCCTCTGAAGTAATACCTGACGGTGATTCTCGGAGGCTAAACAGGAAAAAAAGAATCAAGAAAATTAGATGAAATACTGGGAAATAGAGAAACGAATATTCTGTTAACTGATATTTTATTACGACATTATTATATTACAACAGCCAAAAAAAACTTTTCTCACTCTTATTTATGAAAAGAGGTAAAGAGTTTTGCTATGTTTTAAGTACATTAAAATGCGGATAATATGGCCGAAGGAGTTGTTGTTTATATTTCAAAAATGTGTTTTTCAAAACGTAACTCGCCGTGAAAAACCGTCAGTTGTAGATAGAAAAAAAATTATGTATTTAGATATTGTTAAGTAACTTGCTAAGAATTTATCCTATAAAATTTTTAAATTAGTTTCTTATAGCCTTTTTGGTGTTACTACAACTCGTTATAAAATAACGAAATTTTGTAATCATAACCGCACGTTTTAATAAATACGCAATTTCAGAGTTATTTATTTTTTTGTTTTGTTTTTTATAAAACATTAAATAATAAAAAGAAATATAAAGAAATGTATTACTTATATTTCTAACCTATTTGGAATGTAGACAGAATTCATAAATTCAATTTCATAAAATACGAGGTAGTGTTTGTACGCACATATTTATATAATAATTGATGTAATTTTTTTTTCATAGAAATATCTTGTTAGCTGTCTACAACAGAAGTTCTAAATTTGAAATCACACATTTATTTGTAAACTAATGAATCTCAGACTTATAAACCTCAAATTCCTGAAGAAGTTTTTTATACTCTGTTCTAATTAAAAGAAGTTCAATGAATTTAAACGAAATGACATATAAAAATGTCAGTGTGAACTAGAATCTAATCTAGAAACTTATTTGGTATTAGTTCATTTAAACGTATATTTTACGGTATCAATATGCATATGTATGTTACATTTCTTGACCGTACTCTACTAGTCGACCTAGATTCGACCTAGGTCACGGCCAAAAATGTTATAGTAATTTTCAAGAATAGCAATATCCCATGCCAGGGATATTGCTCTCTTCCCTCCGTAAGTTCCTTACTAAAGACATGGCTTCTAGATCACCGAGCTGAATATACTGTTACACACCGTCATCATACTGTATTGATGGATTCATACCGAACCAACCGAAATGAGAGTATTCGGGCATAAAGTTGATTCTTTCGCCCTTTTTATCTCTGGATCGGCTTTATAATGAACATCATTACTCTCAGAAAAACAACTTGTCTCCGTTATATGTGTCACAGCCACATTAAACATTGGGAAAGGTTGTGTAGAAACAAGTTAACATCACTTTTTTTGGGGAAACAGAACATTATATATACACTGCTTCACTCTTTAGGTGAAAGTAAACAAATGTTTTAATAATTCATATAAAATCTTAAATTATTTATTTTCGGCAATTAAGCTTTTATTCCAATTTACAGGCTTTAATTATTGTTATCTTGGATACCGGTACCTTTAGCGGTTGGGTTTCAATTAACCACGCATCTCAGGAGTGGTCGACCTGAGACTACAAAACTACACTTCATTTATATTCATACATATCATCCTCTGAAGTAATACGTTACGGTGGTTCCGGAGACTAAACAGAAAAAGAGAAAGATAGTGATTAATTATTGTTAACAATAAAATTATTTGTATTATAAGGAATTAAATAATTTTTCTTTTCGAACCAAATTTGTTAAATTTTGCTGTACACTTGTAACATTTAAAAGTTTGCTTTACCCTTAAACATTTCTGATTTCCCATAAGTCGTGTTAAGATACCTTTTAACAATTTAAAATACGAGAGTATGGTTATCACGGAAGTTTGAACACTTATTTGCCCCGCAGCTATTAAATCCATTCATTTATTAATGACGTAATCTGATAATTATGTTGATAAAAATTAAGATAATACTCTTATAAATGAATGTAACTGCGAACAGTTGCCTACTGTGTTTTAAATCGACTGTTCTACATAGCATACTTTTTTTTAATGCGTTACTTTAATGTACTCTTAGTTAATAACATTAATGTTTTTTGATTTTTTTTAAAATTTATTTAGTTTTTTTTTGTTAAGTGAATAGAGAATTTCATTGTGCTCGTAGTAATTGAAGGACAAGAATGATGTAGAGTAACTGTTTTGACATTTATTTTGCAACAATATTGTTTAACATATGGCTGTGGTTGTAGCTGTATTGCTGAATGTAAAATATATATTATATTATTTACAAATGTAAGAGTTTTATGATAATATGAGACGTCACCTTATTAGGTATCGAATTGTCGGATTATATATTTTGCAATTTATTACTTACTATCTAGCTTCGACTACGGTCGGTCAGTAACTTACATCAATAAATTGTTGCACATAGTGTTGTGTACTGAAGGCAACACTGTTCAACTTATATGTTACTTGTAATAATATATTTACTGTCAGGTACATATCTATTAAAGTTTGGTAAATATGTACAGCAATATGATTGTGCTTAGATTCGTGCATAAAACAGTCGGATATTTTACGATAAAATTATTACCGATTTTTGTTTTTAAGCCTATCATTTATCGATTGCTCTTTTTCTAATATGATTACTTTATAATTATTTTACCATTGAATTAATTATTTATTTCCTTCCCTATTCTTAAATTATCTTTCTTATTCATCTGTTATTACATTTCCATGATTAATATTGTGGTTGCAGTTGTTGAGCTGTCATTTATTATGATATAATGTTACAGCATGGCGTTGTTTGTAAATACTTTGTTACGTTTTAATATTGATAACATTCTATTAAATTACATTAGATACTTCATGTAAACGACTAAGAGTAATTTTTAGTATTACGTGTATATAAATCTGTAAATTTTAATCATTTAATAAATGCTTCATAGACTTTTCTAACGTAAAATCGGCTGGTAAAAGGTTAGCCCATACGTCATTGTTTTATTCCAATTAACTATTAAACAAATTGAAAATTTTCTTCATTAAAATTTCGTAGTATGGTGTTCAGGAAACAAAATAATATATTTATTTCCCATTTTTCAGTTTATATAGAATTTATAGTTTTTCCTAAATTTGGTCAAATGTAGAACTTTATAAACCGTGTTAACAAAACATTTGACATAAATATAAGAAATGTTAGATTTTTTTTTTTAATTTCTTGGTAATACATTTTGCTTTTTTTTGGTTTTCATCTACCTGAAACATTGGTTGTATTTTCTGTAATTTGACCTTGTTAAGAACAGCAGGAACGTAAAGAGAAATATTTTGTTTCAAGTTAATAGGATTATGGTTAATATAATTTTCTACTTTTCTGCAATTTCACTGTGTTAAATACATTACGAACATTAAAATATTGTCTTTCCGTTAATTCTTCATTATTGAGTTATTTATTTTTAGATATTACGATTTGGAAGTTACAAGGAAACAAATTAATGTGTTCTATAGGTTATTTGAAAAAGAAGGTTTGCTTAGTTTTTGAACTCATTGATCTTGAAAAAGTCTTGACTTTTTCACCTTGATAAAGGGCATATTAAACCTTGATAAAGGGCATCATTTAAAAAAAAAAATTTGTAGTATTTAAATATGACTTTTTGTTTATTGAAAATTAGCTATTCTGCACATCGTTAATGATATATATATATATATATATATATTTATAGATGATGTGATATAGAATATCACCTCCCGTAAAAAAAAGAGATTTAATGTTCGTATAAGTTTATAGAGGATCAGAATGAGAAAGATAATGAATGAATAAGCAGGACAATTAAATTAATACGTTACAGTTTTAGTAATTCGTATAACAGTCCGGAAATTTACGATATCTTTTTATTTATCCAATCGATTTATCCAATCGGATTTATCCAATCGTAGGCCATTGGCAACTGCATTCCTTGTTCGTGTAATGAGTATTTCTTTACAAATCTGGATTGTCAGGTTAGCGATGTTTTGGTAATTTCGCCAAAACAATGGTTTGCTGACCAGGATACAATATAATTTGATCATTGAATTATAATTTGTTCGACTTGGCCTCGAATTTTCAAGGGAAACCATGTAGAATACTAACTCTCCCACCACTGAACCAAGTTTTACTGTACTGTGTAATAATTACAGTTTACGCTTCATTTGAATACCTCCGTGTGTCGCAGTATGTTGGGGATGGGCATGGGTTTTCCTTAAGAAATCTTGATTCAGTCCTCTTTAGTATCTGGAAGAAAGTTTGTAGATAAAAATGTTTATCATATACAGTAGATCAGTGCTAAAATACTATAATATAATATAATATAATATAATACTATAATATTGGTCGATCAATAATGTAGCTCTTTGATCCTGAATCAACATATATCTCAGTCTTATGAGAATTTCGTCTGATTGAATTCTCACCGTGTGAAAAGAGCCTTGAAGTATTCCTTTGATGAAATTTTTTCTCTCGTTTTGCAATCCTCACAAACATACAAGGTTTGGAGTACGCACCCTTTTTAAACCATGTACTTAGAGTTTTCATAAATAACAGTTCATTAATTTCAATCATAACTCAAAATGGAAAAGGTTCAGTTCTAAAATTTCAGTATTATCAACACCTAATTTTTCGCTGTAGATGTGTACATGAGTAGTAGAAGATAGACGCCGAGTTGGTTACAAAATTTCTGTTCAAATGGGCACACAATTTCATTTTAATCAAAAAATTACGGTTTTATTTTTTTGGCCAAAATATTAACTGCGGTTTTAACTAAAAAAGTATTATTGGAAAGTTTCATTTTTCTTTTCTTAATTTTTCGTTTTATAATTAGCTGAAACGCCTAATTATTTCTTTTATTGCAAGTTTTTAGGTTATGTGCTGCTTAATTTTATATATTAAATATTTATAAAAAGTGCTAATATTCCTTCCTAAATACTCAAAAATTTTACCAAAAGATTAAGTTAAGAATTAAAAAAAAAAACAAATTTATGTGTTAATAGTATTTGACTATCTACATGTACAACTAGATCGTGGATACCGGTGTTCTTTGATGGTTTTCTCAATTAACCGCATATCTCAGGTCGACCTGAGACTGTACACTTCATTTACATTCATACATATCATCTTCATTCATCCTCTGGAGTAATACCTTATGGTGGCTCCGGAGGCTAAGCAGAAAAAAAAGAATACAGACCAAACTATCTAGGTCTACAGTAGGTATACTGTAGACCTAGATAGGTCACATATATATACACATTTCGTGTTTAGCTATTAAATTACAATTTTTTGAGTTTAAGATAATTTTTTTTGTCTCACAAAATTGATAAGAACCAATTATAATTGTTTTACAGTTCATTTTATTTTTAACTCATCAGACCTTTATCATCAGTAGTAGTTTAATATATTAATTTGTTCATTTCATAAATTATATTTTAATTTTTAATTGAAAGCTGCAGTGTGAATCAAAAAGCTTTTTATTATTTATGTTCGGCATCTAAATTATCGAAATATGGAGAGAACGTGACTTGTGTATTTTTCCGTTGTTATATATGGCAAATGTAAAATCTGCTTATGAACTGTGATTTTAATTATTTTTAGATAATTCTCTAAAATATTATTGATTAATGTAAAATTTATTACCGTATATTTTTAATTTTTTTTATCTTAACGGCGCCGACGTTGTAAAATCTTTATTATTTTCTTTTTTGCAATCCATTTCTATCGATAACATATTTTATTATCCTTTCCGGAAATCGTAAATTTATAAATAACGAGTCTTAGATAAACCTCCAATCTTGTATTAATAATGCATATTTACTTAGAAATACTGAGATAATTTATTTCAATTTCACATTAGTAATAAAAACATACAAAAATGTTTCTCTTTTTAATGCTTTTTATTTATTTACCGATAATGTTCATGTTTTACATGAACGTATTTTATCCAGGCTGTGTGATTTGGGTGATCATTTCACTTCGGATAAAATCTAATATTAGTATAGCATTTAAGAGCAGGGATTGATGTGTGAAAGGTGAGACTGCTGGTACTTCCTTCAAAACGCATCAAATTCCTGTTTATTTTTTGCTTTATTTGAAATAATTTTTTTCAATTATAAAAATATAATTTGTATTCATTTTAGAATTTCAATATCAACTGTAACGTTTTCATGCTTTCCTTAATGATACATAATTTTTACATTAATAAAGCACTAATGGTTCTTCCACACTAGTATCTCTGACTTTCTCATGATTGATGATAAGGGGTAATATAATCAAACCGCATTACTTCAATCAATTTAGCTAATAATGATACGGACTGTATCATTGCTTAATTAGGAGATCGATACAGATATAATTTGAAACACTTTTAACAAGTATAAATAAGTAAAAGTAATATTAACTATAAATAAAATCATATTTATAAGTAATTTTTATTAGGTATTATTTAAATTACTGCTAAAAACCTTAATATTTAAAACATATCTTCTAAAAATTACTAAAATAAACTTTGAAAATAAATTTTTTTATGTTATAATCTGACGAGCCTGACCATTAAATTGATTGTATTGAATTATAATCGTAAAATATAAGATTCGGGTGACACACGGGAGACTACGGTTTTAAACAGAGTAGTACTGAGAGCACGGTGGTGGAGAATGTCGTGGTGGGGATAGTTCTGCTCCTCACAAGACGCCATTTTAGTAACAATGGAGCCGTGGAATTTGCTTTTTTTGGATGTTCGCGTATGACAGTTTTGTTAGAAGTGGTGAGTCTATTACTGCTGCGCAGCACTCTTTCATATTAAATTCAATATCGGTCGACATGGAGCTGTTACGAGTCGAGTCGTAACACAATCCTCAGTTGCATTTAAGATCGACTGGAAACATTATGAAAAAGAAGCATAAAGGCCCGAGACGCAGTGTACCGACACCGGAAAACATAGTAAGGTTAAGGAAGGACTAGTCAGAAGCCCAGTACTTTATGATGGTGAGTTAGCAAACAATGAATCGTGTATCTGTTAGACGAATTTTACATAAAGAATTAAGTTTCCAACAGTAAAAAATTCTTATTGTTAAAAGTGGTAGATTTTATTGTTAAAAGTTACAGTTAAAATTGATAGATCTCGCTGCACGCGAGGACTTTGCTTACAGAATGCATATGATTTTGGGATTGAATGAAAATGTAAGATGAATGATGAAGCACATTTTCATCTAAACGGTAAATAAGAAAAAGCTGCGTTACTGGACTTCTGAACATTCGCACATCACCAGCGTACTCTGTACTGTCAACATGTGGCAGTCTGGTGCGCTGTTGGCTTTTATGGCATTATCGTATCGCATTTTTTTTAGAAAAATATCTTTAATATCACTGTTAATTACCCTCACATGTTTCAAATTGATACCCTCACATGCTTTACACCTTATTGAAGCCAGAAATGCGAACTTGAAGAACCACTTTAAAAGAGTTTGGTTCCAGCAGGATGGTGCTACAGCATACACCGCAAACGATTCAATGGCAGTTTTTCAACCCGTGTTTCCTGGACACATCATCTCACGTTTTGGCAATGTTCCGTGGCCACCAAGATCTTTTGACTTATCGGTTTCTGACTATTTTCTGTGGGGGTATCTCAAAGAATGCCTAATTCAAGAAATTGCTACCATTTCTCCAGAGATGTTGGCCCTAGTGATGAAGGATTTCGAGAGAAAACTTGAAAATGGCATTCAAATTGATGGACGTCACCTCGAGGATATTATTTTTCATAAATAAGATGAACATAATTACATTCAGATGACATATTGAGCTTTAATTTTGTGACAATAAACGTAATTTAATTTTAAAAATTAAGAGTATAGCTTATTTAAAAATCCATCTCCCGTGTCAGTCTGTATGAAAGATAGACATTTTACGAAAACCTTTCCGGCTTTTTTCTTGAATTTAAATTTAAATTGAATAAGAAAAGAACAAAGGAAGTATTTGGGAGAATTTTACTAGTTGTTTTTCGAGGTAGAACCGTATTCTGAAGTAACGGAAGCGAACGGTTTGCCGATAACTTACATGTCAAATATCTGAAAATTCAACATCGGTTTTCTATTTTAACTGTTTTATGAGTTCAATTGTAGGTGATTTTATGTTAAACCTGTGAATTACATTTTGTCCGGTATAAAAATCGGTAACTGGAATGTATAATATTAAAAGAAGAGTTGTCAGATGATCTACAGAACTAGAATGAAGTAAACTGTCATTACTCTCGGCACATTTTGATTAAAATATTTTAGTATAATTTTTTTACAGTTGTTATATTTGCTAAGTACGTAATATAGTGTTTTTGTTTCTCCTGTATTAATTATTATTTGTAAGAAATGCTTATGTATAAGAAGTGTAAGAAAAGAAGCCTTATGGTTTGAAGTTGTGACTGGCTCTTAAATCTGTATTATGCTTTTAATTTCGGAAATCAAGGTTGTATAGATTTTTTAAAAGGTTTTATTTTTAAATTATCCCTTAATTTAAAGGTTATACTTCATGAATGAATATGTGAGTGATTCAATTTAATTTCATACATTTCTTTTGCCTCAGGGTGATATGGATTTTATAAAGCTTGATATCAATGACTTATTGCCTCAGTAGATACTGATTAACTGGTTATTGTGTTTCCATTAAAATTTTTTGAATTTTTTTTTGTTGCGTTAGATTAATAACTTTTTTGAATTGTGTAATGTATTTGGATTAGGAAGCCCGTTTAATATATATCACTTATAAAATGCGTTTATTTTAGGTTTTTTACAGCAGATCTTAATTGTAGGGGATAATAATACTGTAGTTATTATTAGATTTTTGTTCGACTACACTTGAATAAAGGTAATGGTTGTACGGATAGTTTGTTGTTTTGCGTCCCTGTAAAAGGCTGCCCCAAATTCATGATAAAGATATAAAATGTTCAGTTGCTGATCTGGTTGTAATAGGTTTCTTCAAAGTAATCAAATGGGATATCAGTCAAAGAGCTTGAAAATTATTCAATGTAATACAGTTTCGAAGAAGAAAACATTATTGTGCGTGCTAAACAGTTCTATATAAATGTTATATCCCATAACGTAACGAATACTGGTGACCTGACCTTAAGATACAAGTTATTCGCGAAAATTACGTCGTGATTCGCAGCACGTGCCAGTCTTATTAGGAAGTTTAAAAAGTGGTAGTTTATATTTACAGTTTTCTTCACTAACTCAATCACACTGTTATACAATACCGGTGTATAAACTCTTCAAAATACAGCTTATATGCAATCCTATAAGATATATATATCTTCATTCTTTTCATCAAATGGGCTTGCTCTAAAACGAACAGCACTACACGTACAGAAAGGCAACTGTAATTTGTACCTCAGATGCTTTACAGCTTTAAAAAATATGAGTCAAATAGTGTAAAGCAATAAATTAATGTATCCTTTTGTGGGAAACAATTTATTAAATTATATATTTTCTCTCTTCACAGTAGAAAAGATAGTTCTGCGATTTGGTATTTAACTGTAGTCGTTTTTTCCTTCTTAATGTTAATATTTAGTTTCGGTGTAGTGGAAGTGATCTTTTTCTACTTTTTCATAAATTAACGCGATGGTTATTGGAATTCATGACATTAAAAGTTATTGGTGAAATTCATTTATTTATTTGTTTACCCTTTCTGCTTATCGAACTTAAAAAATGTTAATTTTTTATAAATTATTTTTTTAAAAAAGGTAATAAAATCTTAATGGAAAGTATACAAGTAACATTCTTGGTTATAAAACACTTAGTGACCTACGTGTTTGTTTTATTTTGCATCTGGTACCACCTTAATGTTATCACAAAAAAAAATCAGTGGGAATGTGGTTGTTGTTACGAAGGGACGATTATGATTATGAAAAGTAGTTATGAAGAGTTAAGTTGGTTATGAAAAGTAGTAAATTGTGGATTAATCCTATAATTACACGGATGAACACACTGTTTTTATTTTATAATTTTTATATTATGTTCTCCCAAAAAAATGAGTATTACTAATCGATTTTTTAATCCTTATAAGAAACCTTAATTTAATTATTATTAATTTTTCGAAAGTATCCTAATATGTCTTGTTTTTTTTAATATAATTGGTTTAAAAAAATTGTTATTTTTTTTTTTACTTTCTATTCTTTCTATTTAATAATTTGGTCTAGTTACGTTATCTGTAAATTCTTTTTTTAAGTGTACATAGTTGATGGACTTCAAAGCAATATTTGAATAGTATAACTATCTAAACACGTTCAAGGCCTAAAACATCCGGTTCCGTATTTTGCTAGGGCTTCCTTTGTGTTGTACCGGAGGCATGCTTTACATATTGCCACCATGTGTAAAATATATTATTACCCGTTATAACTTATTCACGGTTTAATATATTTTCACTTATATGTCTTAATACTGAATTAGATATTTTTATGACTTCTTTTCTTTTTTTAATCACTCAAAAGCTTTCGCTTATTTTGGTTGTAACAATACATCAAAGTTTTGATAAAAATGTTATTTTTTGTGAATAATGATTGATAAATTTCACTGGGTACTATAACCACTTCTTGTCAGTAAAATTTTGACCATTTTTTTTTCTAATGTGCTGTTTAGATCCTGTCTATATCTTCTATGATATTTTCCGGTTGCAATCAGTGGTTTAGTGACACGGACGGTGTTTATAATACTGGCATTAAAAATCGGTGGGATATTAAAATAAACAAAACAATTATAAATTTTTTAATCTAAAAATATAATTCAAGATTAGAAATATAAAACGTAAAATATTAAATTCAGTTTATTAATAGTTGTAAAACAGGGATATTTTCGTGTATTATTACGGCTTTAATACGTATATTCTGCTGATATTCAATTTTTTTTCGCTAACCCGTGTCCTGGACTATACCTCACACCATGTTTTGCGTATCGTTTACCTCCGTTGTGTACATACTTATTTTTTGTGTATGCAATGTAATTTATTTTAGGTATGAGGCACGTCCAGCGTCTACTTTATGTTCAGAGCGTATCCGCATCATCTGTCTTATCCAGATGATAAAATATCGACTCTCACTTACCTTCGTAAAGTGTACTCGTAAAAGCGTAATACGAATTTTCAAACTTGGAAGTGAAATTTCAACAACGCGATTTGTGGGTAATGGCAGTTTACTAAATCACTCGTTTTTCGAATATACAGATTAAGGTAGTTCTACTATCAAATATAATACGAGTAGTTAATATTTTAATTGTGCTAGGTGGCATATTATACGATTGTAAATGATCAAAACTTCCAAAAATATAATAGTTGTTATCAAGAATAACAAACATTCCGTACCAGGCTCAGTAGTAAAAGTGAAGAGTGAAGTGATTTCTATTGCCTTCTTCAACAAGCCAAAAAATATTAGTTTACAATGTAGTGCATCTAAATGTTTCAAGGGTCGAAAGATATATTATGATTATTAGGTTTTTTTTAGTCGGTTAGATCTTTTCATTGCCGGCCTCTAACCTCTAGGGGAGAATCCAAGCCCGACTATGTCGTTCCTGAACTCCACCTTAGAAGCCGGAACTCGGTCTTGACGCCAATGCCTCTAGTGAGATCACCTGTAGGGCACTCACAGCGGGTCTCGGTCTTTTTCGCGAAGGGATGAGGAAGTCCCAGTGCCTCATCACTGCTGCCCTTCCGTGCAAACACAGTCGAACGGCAGCTCCACAGAAGGCTGTCCCTCAACCCCTCGCCACCCCATTCTCCCTGGCTTTGTGCTGGAGTATTCGTATCACAAAGTCAGTAAACACATTCTCTCTGCCCCTGACAACGTACAGTCTATGATTGTGTCAACTGTAAGGGCCCAGTCACCAACTCACAGCAGCGACGCAGATTATTAGTTTTTTGCCATTTGGCATTATCACACAGCTATCTTCTGCCTACATTTTGTTTACTCATTCTTCCTTTCTACTTCTTCTCAAAATGAATAGAAATTGTGTTTTTCCTACTAATGTGACATTCTACTACTAATTCATAATTTTTTTTTATTGATATTCGTTTAAGCGTAATTAAAATAGCAATTTCATGTTAAGAGTTGTTGATAAATATTTATATCATGTTACACATACATACATTTATAACAAAACACATACCAAACATCAGTTTGGTATGTGTTTTGTTTGTTTATTAAAGTGTCGGTGTTTAAAACTAAATTTTTTTTTTGTCTTCAGTCATTTGACTGGTTTGATGCAGCTCTCCAAGATTCCCTATCTAGTGCTAGTCGTTTCATTTCAGTATACCCTCTACATCCTACATCCCTAACAATTTGTTTTATATGTTCCAAATGGGGCCTGCCTACACAATTTTTCCCTTCTACCTGTCCTTCCAATATTAAAGTGACTATTCCAGGATGCCTTAGTATGTGGCCTATAAGTCTGTCTCTTCTTTTAACTATATTTTTCCAAATGCTTCTTTCTTCATCTAAAACTAAATAGAGGATTATAATTAAAATAGAATTTTGTAAATTACAAAGCGAAATAATTACGTACATTTTTTATGGATATACAGATATCAGTTAATAGATAATTAGTGTAACTTAAAAAAGAAAAAAATATTAATATATTCGTTTGTATTATTTAGTAAATCAAGTTGAAATGTAATAATTTATGATTTTATTTATATGTTAAACGAATTGTAGTTTTAATATGTTTCCAGCATGTTCATTTTATTTATTGGTAATAACGCATCCTTCAGAAAACAATTTTAACTTAACAAAACACATAACAGAATACCACTAAATCTTTTGTGGTCTTTCTTTGACTAAATGTGGAGGCGGAGATGGTGGTTTTTTGTTTCTATTTTCTATTTGTTCGCTTCTTCCTTCCTGATGAGAAACCTGACTTGAATATCTTAAGTTTGTCGGGACAAAAGGAGTAAACCGGTTGATTTATTCCCGGAGAAGACCGTTGTGTACTTACGCCGTACGTCGTGTTGTTTGTTGCTCTACTAGATAATCCAAGACTAGACGTAATATTTCAAATGATTCTTCCATTATAAACTTGTAGCCTTACAAAATAATTATAATAAATAAATAATCTATACTATTTATACTGTTATAACATAAATGTTATGTCATCTATATTAACATCTTTTCTTTTTTTTTTAGTCTTTATTAATGGGCATTTTTCGTGTGTCGATGGAGTTTTAATCATTTTCAGCATTTTTATCTAGCCTTCTATCTTTTTGTTTGTGTGCTTGTCCCAGCTTGGGTTACAAATTAAAAGTTACCTTTATCTTTACATGATATATTGTTATATCTTATATGTTCGTATTTATTATATCCTTTAATTACTTGAAACGAATTTTTAGTTTTCCCTCAGGATATACTCTTTTTTCGTGAAATCTTCCTAGAGAAAATAAAGTTTTCAAATACCTAATACGGTTATTGAAACTATAATTGAGAAATTTGTTCCTCTTTTAGTAAAAAAAATTAATATTTTTAATACGTCTAACTGTCATAAGGTTTGCCACATTGGCGATTAACGATAAAACATTATACATTTTGTACATTAAACGTGGGCATAGCCCTACATTTATTTGATCACATTAACGTGAACTCTCACTTTGTACCATGTGAAAGGGATTTCACTGCTTTCTATCAGATTAAATATGTCTTATCGAATTGAAAAATATCTCAAAATGGAATGTCAGATTTTCATAAAAAAAATTGCATATGAATATTGTCAGATTCCTTTTTTGTGTAAAAGTAAATAGATTGTTCGCAGGTATAAAGGTTAATTTTTTGAAAGGACCTGGCAACTTTGCATTCGCTTCTCTACCACACGGCCACTTATTGCTTATCATAACTTCATTTTAATATGTATAATTTATATTCAGGGATTGGTAACGAAACAAAAACATTTTTTTTTTCTAACCTGTAGAGTTTTAATTGAGAATTACTTTTTCATAAAAGAAAACAGATAGGTTAATAGGATATAAAAAGTGAAAAAATTTCAACTCGGTAGTTTCATTTAAAAATTTTGATGAGTTATATTTTAAAGTTTAAAACATTCGGTCATAATCATCCAGATTAAGGCATTCGGAATCAGAACGCTAAATCAAGCTTTTTTCAGATTTACTTAAAAAAAGTCGCTTCTAAAGTGTGAAAAATTTAAAATTGAATAGGTTAACTTTATGTATAACGTTTTGAAAATTTTTGTACTTTTGTTTTTTTCTGATTCAG
Source organism: Lycorma delicatula (assembly GCF_047948215.1). Classification (NCBI taxonomy): domain Eukaryota; kingdom Metazoa; phylum Arthropoda; class Insecta; order Hemiptera; family Fulgoridae; genus Lycorma; species Lycorma delicatula. The sequence goes on from NC_134456.1 coordinate 134,670,074, forward strand.
ATAAAATGTATAATAATTATATTCATAAACTAACAGTTTGGATAATTTTTCATCTTCTTTACTTTCAAAAGAAATCTAAAGTCCACAATTATAACAATAATAATATTTTATTAATTATGTCCGCTATCAATCAGTTAATTATTATTAGAAAAGTCTCAATTTAAAAAGTATAATTTACAGTTCTTATAGTAATCCACATCAGTTACCGGAGTTAGTTGCTACACAATCTTCCACATAATGTTACTTGAAGAACGACTTTTGTCGTAGAAAAGTTATCCAACTCAAGTTAGCCTTGGATTTGTATACTTCTATAATATATGCGTTATGATAAAAGGTTTTTTTAGCTTCTTTGAATTTTTTAAGGTAAAAAATATCTAATTTGAAAATAAATAAAATATTGCATATTTTATTGCGGTGAAATAAAACGTGGTATCTTCGTTCGATAAAATGTAATTTGCCGCATGTTACTACTAAAGTCATTGAATTTCTTATAGATTCATGCAGTCTGATTATCGCACTGTTTAGATTATAAACCATACTGCTAACAGAATGGCGACGAACATAGTTAAATAAAGAGTATCGTGACGTGAACTCGGGTCTGGACCACCCTCATATTCATAAGCATTTTTGTAACTCCCACGTTTTGTGTTGACAATAATAATTTGCTTGCTGTTACATTACTTTTCTTTTCATTTTTGACAAGTTAATGTAGACCTGTAGACCTACACTTTATGATTGTTTGTCACCGCCCCGACACCTTTATTCTGTCCTCTTGTCCACTTCTTTTCATGCACGACAGCTGTGTTATCCCCTCTACAGTCACTCTCGCTGACACTAACTGCCTTTTCTCTTTCATTTACTCTTTTTTTTAACGTTTGTGATCTACGCCTTACTCCCCACTTAGTATCCAGTAAAAAACCAATTTACTCGGTTAATATTAAGGATTATGTTACTTGTTTATTAAAAATATGTATTCTGGAATAAGCAGTGTTGATAAATTATGTTCAAATTACAGCATGGTATAAAAAAAACCTTACTGGATGTAAATTGATTTATTTACTTTACAATGGTTAACGTATAATGTATAGATTTTCATTATCGTAAACCAGTTTTTGTTTGCTTACCCTATATGTTTTGGACATCGGATCACTTTCATAAACGTATAGGATTTTTTTTTTGCAGACCGAAGAAAATAAAGTAGGATAGATTTTTGATGTGTAGAAATTATTTTAAATGGAATTTTCACTCCACTTCTTTCTTAATTGGGGCTATCTTCCTCTGCAGTAATCGTTTAGAATCTAAAACTATCATTTTCAATGGTGAATTATTGATCATTAAATAAAAGCCCGTATACTCGGTTAGTTAGTTTTGGTTGTTAAGGTGCTAGTCTCTTGATTGTGAAAATTTCTTTTATAATTGTTTCAATGAATTTTATTATATAATTCTATCCACATTCCATCGCTTATGTACAAAATACCTGATTGCTTCTGTGAATATCATCCTGTGAAAAATATAAGTAATTTACAAGATTTTAGTTAAATCTATTCAAGTTAAGGATTTGTAATTTTTTTTCTAGGAAACATTTTTTTGGATCTGTTGAACAGTCCATTGATTTCTTCATCAACTAACACAGAAGGCTATTTGTCTGCGTGCTATTGAATCGCATTTTGTCATATACGATTTAACGTTTTCGAATTGTTTTGCCTTAATGCAATAACATGTATTACGTCAAACTGTAATGTTTTCTCTGCCTAATTTTAGATAATTTACAAAAAAAATTATTACAAATCAAATAGGTCATATTTTATAAAATTAGATTAACATGTGTTTATCGCTCACTATACTCTACTTGAAACACAAGTGTTATTTAAACAGACCGAATGAGTAGCTCTCAATATGAGCATAGAAAAAAAGCTCGAGAGAAATACAATTGAGTTGAATTTGTTCTTAATTTAAATTTCTAGCAAGTTTTGCACAAAGTATAATTTAGTAATTGCCAACACCCAATTTAAAAATCATAATAGAAGAATCGGTGGAATTTAGAGAAGTTTGAGGAAGAGGAGGTAAAGAAGATTTTTGAGGAGGATATCGCAAGAGGTCTGAGTAAAAAAGATAAGGTAGAAAATGTAGAAGAAGAAGAATGAGAGAATGTTAAAAAGGAAATTCTTAAATCAGCAGAGGCGAACTTAGGTGGAACAAAGAGAACTGGTAGAAAACCTTGGGTTTCAGACGATATATTGATGGATGAACGTAGAAAGTATAAGAATGCTAGTGATGAAGAAAGTAAAAGGAACTATCGACAGCTAAGAAATACTATAAACAGAAAGTGCAAACTAGCGAGAGAAGAATGGATTAAAGAAAAGTGTTCAAAGTGGAAAGAGAAATGAACATTTGTAAAATAGACGGAGCATGCAGGAAAGTTAAGGAAAATTTTGGGGTACATAAATTAAAATCCAATAATGTGTTAAACAAAGATGGTACACCGATTTATAATACAAAAGGTAAAGTCGATAGGTGGGTGGAATATATTGAAGAGTTATACGGAGGAATGAATTAGAAAATGGTGTTATAGAGGAAGAAGAGGAACTTGAAGAGAGAGGATGAAACCGAAGAAACAATACTGAGTCTGACTTTAAGAGAGCATTAAAAGATTTGAATGGCAGTAAGGCTCCTGGAATAGACGGAATACCTGTAGAATTACTGCGCAGTGCAGGTGAGGAAGCGATTAATAGATTATAGAAACTGGTGTGTAATATTTATGAAAAAGGGGAAGTTTCGTCAGACTTCAAAAAAAGTGTTATTGTCATGATACCAAAGAAAGCAGGGGCAGATAAATGTGAAGAATACAGAACAATTAGTTTAACTAGTCATGCATCAAAAATCTTAACTAGAATTCTATACAGAGGAATTGAGAGGAGAGTGGAAGAAGTCTTAGGAGAAGACCAATTTGGTTTCAGGAAAAGTATAGGGACAAGGGAAGCAATTTTAGGCCTCAGATTAATAGTGGAAGGAAGATTAAAAAAAAAAACAAACCAACATACTTGGCATTTATAGATCTAGAAAAGGCATTCGATAACGTAGACTGGAATAAAATGTTCAACATTTAAAAAAATTAGGGTTCAAATACAGAGATAGAAGAACAATTGCTAACATTTACACGAACCAAACAGCAACAGTAATAATTGAAGAACATAAGAAAGAAGCCGTAATAAGAAGGGGAGTCCGACAAGGATGTTCCCTATACCCGTTACTTTTTAATCTTTACATGGAACTAGCAGTTTATGATGTTAAAGAACAATTTAGATTCGGAGTAACAGTACAAGGTGAAAAGATAAAGATGGTACGATTTGCTTATGATATTGTAATTCTAGCTGAGAGTAAAAAGGATTTAGAAGAAAAAATGAATGCCATAGATGAATTCCTACGCAAGAACTATTGCATGAAAATAAACAAGAACAAAACAAAAGTAATGAAATGTAGTAGAAATAAGAAAGATGGACCACTGAATGTGAAAATAGGAGGAGAAAAGATTATGGAGGTAAAAGAATTTTGTTATTTGGGAAGTAGAATTACTAAAGATGGACGAAGCAGGAGCGATATAAAATGCCGAATAGCACAAGCGAAACGAGCCTTCAGTAAGAAATATAATTTGTTTACATCAAAAATTAATTTAAATGTCAGGAAAAGATTGTTGAAAGTATATGTTTGGAGTGTATACTGTTTGAAAGTATATGGAAGTGAAACTTGGACGATCGGAGTATTTGAGAAGAAAAGATTAGAAGCTTTTGAAATGTGGTGCTATAGGAGAATGTTAAAAATCAGATGGGTAGATAAAGTGACAAATGAAGAGGTGTTGCGGGAAATAGAAGAAGAAAGAAGCATTTGGAAAAATATAGTTAAAACAAGAGACAGACTTATAGGCCACATAGGGATGTAGAGGGTATACCGAAATGAAATTACTAGCACTAGATAGGGAATCTTGGAGAGCTACATCAAACCAGTCAAATGACTGAAGACAAAAAAAAAAGCAAAGTTAGGACCTTATTGATTTTTCTCTTCCTTTTGTGGTTACGGATTCCTCTTTGCTATTTTTGTAAGTATGCATAAGCTATAGGTGTAAGTGATAAAATCTAAGTTTGTTGTACAGTGTTATGAAAACATATAAGAATTTTATGATTGATTTGCTGCTGCAGAGAGAACACTAACTAAAACTAAAGTGAAAATTAAAATTAACACATAGAGAGAGAAAGAGAGAGAAGTGAGAGAGAGAAACACATTCTAGATGTTTGATATTTCAAGCAATCTTTTATTTTTAAATTTTGTAAGCATTTTTAATAGTCTATAATAAAAGTTTAATAAAATTTTATCGTAATTCGCCGAGAAAGCAGAAGATTGTAAATTTAATCTTATTAATTCAGTTGCTGGTTATACTCTAAAACGTCTATTTAGAATATGAAATTATTTTCTTGTTGCCGAGAGAAATTAATATTGACAGGTTTGGTATATCATGATAATGCTGTTACTTGTTAACGGTTTGGTTTGCAATTCTAGCAAACTAGAACTCGCATTGCAGCTGTTCGCTTGTTCGGTTCAATTTCTCAACAGATTACGGAAAGTTTTCCCGAAGGCACTTAATTAATATATTTATTTTACAGTACTCTTTAATGTTAAAGTTTTCTTGTAAGGTTATTTTATTGTTTTAATACATAAATATTGACATATCCTACTCTTATTTGTAATGAATTTAAACCAGATACGTAAAACAATTAAAGAAAAGACAGTATTAATTTTAAATATATTTTATTGAGATCTCTGTAAGAATAATATACCTTCGTCAGAATTTTCTATGCGTTTTAACTCGTTTTACTTCTTTTACTTCTTCATTACTTTTAAACAGAAAGAAAACCAAGACAGTAATGTTTGAAAGTTAAAATTGTAATGTCTTTGACCGTTAAAAAGACGTAAACTCGTTAAAAAATCTACTTCGGTTTAGCTTCCGCATTATAAAGTGCTACTACACACGTAAAAGTAAACGTTCCATTTATTGTAAAAATAAACTTTCAAAAGCAGCTAGTGTAAAATAATTTAGAGATATTTACACAATAATGAAATTAAATAAGTTAAGAATAAATAAGAGATGTAGGCTGCTTTGGAGTATTTTATTGCACATGTTCATCCAGATATTTTAAATCCTTAAATAGAGTAGAAATATTTTCACTGTATTACAATGGAATTTGTTCTTGCTCGTTTTGCAGGTAGGCATTTAATACTTATTTTAGTTGAAATTTTATCATTAGGAAATTTTTCAGAAAATGTGTTTCGTTAATGAAACCTTTAAGAATGTACATGGACTTCCAATATTCGAACGAATCCTTTCTTAATCGTGGAGTGGAATTCTTGATGACACTAACATATTTAAATCAACGTCCTGTATGTAACACGTTTATTTTTTACTTAAGAATCAACTTTTGATTGAATATTGTATAAATTGAAGACTTCCCGTTATAGGCAGTTCAGAAAAATTCAGTTTTAATTACGTGTAGACATTTGAGGGAAAACATTTTATCTGGTGGAATCAATCCTATACAAGATCATGCCGATACGAGAACACACCGGCTATAAAAATGTCTGAATCTTCAGTTAATATTCAGTTTGTGCCTGAAAAAACTCAAGAAAGATGTGAAGAAGAAGGATTTAGAATTGTTCTTAACGGTAACGGGTGGTTACCGTACTATTTCTCGGGAGGCAGTCTTGGTGACTGCAGGCGTGAAACCTATAGACTTGATTGCATCTGATAAGCGGTATGTTGCTAAGAAGTCCGGTGAGTTAACTTCGGATAAAGTTGGAGAAATTGAACAACAAGGCAATGCCTTGTGGCAGGCCAGATGGGATGAGACAGATGGTGAGCGTTATACGCATGTTCTCTCTCCAAATATTGGTTTGCGGGACGCCTCTTGGGTGGACGTAATAAATATGTGACGCAATTTATTTCCGACCATGGTACTTTTAGGGGCAGAAATTCAGCCTGATAGATTCTGGGATGTGTTCTCAGTGGAGAGTTTTATAGTTTATTTAGCAAAGGAAAGAATTGCTGAGAGGATCTAGAGCTTTTCTCTTGTATTCTGTTTTCGTTGATGTTTTGTTTTATAAATTATGTTTTTGACCTTTATTTGGTCTTATTTCAATGTTATTGTGTTGTTATTGTTTAGTTAGGTTCTTTCAGTCTTACTTAAGACTCGATGTGTTTTGTTTTGAGTTAATTAAATAGTAGTGCACCGATGGGAATGTCACTAGTGGAATTCGCATCGGTGGCATCCTAGCCGAGGTGGACTATATGTCAAAAGCCGAGGTTTCGAAGATGACCTCCGGTAAAGCTCATAAGGGCTCGAAACGGAGGAGGTGGCGGAGGGTGTCTTCCCTTACGGGGTCAGAATGTAAGGAAAAAAACTGAAACAATTCAGATATGAACTGCGATAAGAGACAAACTCAAAAGGCAGCTTTCCCACAACTTCTCGGAAGGAAGATAGGATATTTTTTATTCCAGAATGGGTTTATTTCATTAACGATTTTGGTTTAATCAGTTCAAATTGCTATACCAGCAGAAGGTAAAGATCCACGTTAGAATAATCTCGGTGTTAGACGTTTTTAAAATACCATTTAGTTTTAGGATCTTATCTGCTTTGTATAAAAAAAAAATCGTCGTCTTGTGAGAATAAACCGGAATTATTTCTGCGGTAGTTGTAAGTTATGTTAACTTTTGTTAGTTCAGGATTTATATTTTTACTTTATAAAAATTGTAATTTACGCTAGTTCTGTAGTTCATTGATAGTTTTAAAATTTGATTTGTTTCTTTAAAGTAGTCTCCAGTTAATTTTAATAGAAACTTGAAGACTTGTTGACAACTTCTTAACGATAATAATAATAATGGGATTATTATTTACTGAATCTTTCTGTTTACTTTACATTTTTAAAGTAGAGAATTATTTATTTATAGTTAATTTGAATAACATTAATTTGACTTTTTTAATTTTATTTTGTAATGGATTCCTTTTAAACTGTCATTTTATTTTAAAAAATTCTCTTGTTCAGTAGCCTATTCATGGTATTGTTCTCGGTTAGTTTCTAAGCTGTTCGGTTGTTTTATACCGGATTAAAAATATTCTGAGTTAAGTAGCCTACCTTAGTAAACTAAATGATGTTAATGGAAAAAATCCGGTTGTAGATTTATGTGTATAATAGCTGATGTAACCCGATTATTCTTGAATTAAACTCACACACGTAAACGTTTTACTCTTATAATATTATTCGAAAATATATAGACTTAAAATACTCTTTATTTACTTTGGAAAGGAAGTGTGTTTCCTATATTCTATTTATTATTGAAGTTGTAAGTAAACGAGTTATTCAGTTCAAATGAAGGGGGATCGGTCCGTTAAGATCTATAGAGACCAACAAGATAAGTGGCTATTTCCATTTCTTGAATTACTTTTAAATTATTTCTGTTAAATAAAACTTTTCTGCGGGAGTAATCTCTGATTATTATTTGTTGATGGCCTTAGTGTTTTACGTCTAACTAATGTTTCCCACGATCTTAAATTCCATTACATTAAACCTTTTTGTATTTTTGAGCGCTGAAGACAACAGGAAAAACCATCTACATTGGATGGATCTGCTGCTAGAAAGTTTTGTTAAATAAATGGTGATTACTAATAATATAAAATATTATTTTTACTAAACCTTTGATTTCCTAATGAGGAATTTGTCAATACAAGTACAATATAAACGACCGTTTGTGTCTAATGAACAATGTTGTGATAATTTTTTTCTTAGGTATTGCTTATTATCCGTATTTAGAATTATTTACTTTTTTCAAATGAAATGGTTGTATATGAATAAATATTTATACAGTTTTCGACATACCTATTTTTGATACCTTTCTTATTTATCAACATAATTAGAACAGTTTTATAGACTATCATCTTTTATTCACCTTACTACAGATTACATCCTTATTGAGTAATTTTTCTGCCACAAAATGCTGATTTTCGGCATTTAACTTTCTATTAGTATTTTCTTATTATTTATCTGTTTTATATATACATAACGATATCTACAATTTTAGCTCGTGAGGTAAGGTTGTAGATTTAAAACTTTTTTTTTTCAATAAAGAGGTAATCGATAACATTTTAATATATTAACCGATTATTACCCACCGGAATAAATGTTGATAATTGATTCACATGTGTTATATTTAATTATTTATTTATTTATTATTACTTTTTTTTTTAGGGACTACAACAGCGGAGGATCTTGTTCCAACTCTATTGGGGATGTATGACGCCTTAGTGGGTCGAGTACGTCCCGAAGAACAGCCACCACCTTCACCAGCACCACCCCCACCAAGACCACTCTCTGTTGTATCCATTGCGTCATCATCATCGTCATCTTCGTCTTCAGGTTGATTTTTTATAACTTTTTATTTTATTTCATAATTAAGTTGTTCATCACGATTACATATACTGCTATGTTTTCAACGTTCTTTACGTGTCTGTATAATATTTCATTGTTTATTAAGACGTTAATTTAATATTGCCGGAGGTTGACGCCTATTATTATTATTATTATTATTAGATAGTGTTAATTGAAGGTGGAGACTAAGATGGTCTATTGTAACATTTCTTATTGAGTAACTAGTTAATTAAAAATAATTAAATGATAGTATTGTATGTCATAAACAAATTTATTCGATATTCCAAAATATTAATTGGAAGTCATTATGTTCTCATATCATTTTTTAACAATTTTATTAATGATATTGATTTAAAAAAAGCTTAGTTTATAAAATACGGTGGGAATGAATATGTTTTATTAATTCAGTAATATTAACCGTGTCTTGTAAATTTGTTTCCTTTTTTATTTTATCCTACTCGTTATCTTAGGTAATGTATAAGTTATATATTTAAATGTTAGATGCAATTGCTGAACATAAGTGCACGAGATGTTACCGTAGAAAGATTGACCTGCTGTCTAGAAGACAACAGTGGCAAAGATTATTTTGTGAGTCATCGTAATATTCGATTTCTTTTTTGTGAACAGATATCCTTAATCTTTTGTTTCGAACTGGATGATGATTTATAAAAATGTAGGCGGTAATTATATAACAATAGAGAATATAAAAATAAATTGTTGTCTTATAAACATGAAAAAAATTAAAATGTAATAATTTTGTTGTAACATAAAGTATAGTGAATTATGAGTATAAGTATCAGTTCGAAATCTTTATATAAAATTTAGTTGTGATTTTAAAACTTAAGGGATTTTAACATGTAGGACAATGGGAAAAGCTAATTTTCCTTATTTCAGCAGGTTTATAATCATGAAGCTTTAATATTTTTTGAACAATAATACTCTGCTTATATATTTATAACATTTTCTTATTGTTATCTGAAATAATAAAATAATCTCCAGTATATTTTTTTTTAATCTGGAAGAATTTTTATGTTTCATACTTCAAAAGTATCCAAATAGACTTTTTAATAAATATATCTCTTGAGTTATGAAGTCAAAAAAACCTGTATGGTAAGTACTTCATACCTTTCTGATTAAAATGCTTCAGGAGCTACCCCATCCTATTTGTATGAAACTATCAATTTTCAGTTGTGAAATTCCTAATGACTGTCTATATTTTCAGTTTTTTGAACTTTAAGTTCTTCAGGAACATCATAAATTCTGATGAAAGATACAGAAACTGATAATTTATAATCAACCAATAAAATTAATTGAATGTAACAATTGCAATATAGTGATATGAGGAGAACGGTACCAATTGATTGGCAGTGATTCCGTTTCTATACTTCTATCTCTTATTCTGTAAATTACTCTAAAAGTGAAATTAAATCAGTTTGTCTATTGGAAATGGATATAATAAACATAAAAAATTTAATTTATATTATGTCAATTTATTTTAATTTGAAATAAATTTATCTTGGCGATTGAAATTTGTAGAACTTTATGCTACTGTAGATTTTACAGCATTCAGAGATTTTTAAAACCAAAAATATTTTACTTTAAAACATCTTTTTAGAAGAATATGTCAATCTTTATGGAGTGATTTTGCCTTATCAGTTCTGCATTTTCCTCTGTTATTCCGGGAAATGCTTTAGAAATTGAAATGTTGTATATTTATTATTAATTTTTTGATGATGAAATTACACAGAAGCCTTCAAAAAAGCTTGTACGTGGAATATGAAAATGGAATTTTGTACCTTATGAAAAATGCCATGCCTGACCGAGATTCGAATCCGGTACCTCTGGATAAAAGGCCGAGACTCTACCACTTCGACGGAGATTGGCTATTTATATTAATGCTACTTTATTATTATATGAAAAAAAAAAACAACTGTGTTCATTAAATCTTTATGAGTATATACACGTTTACTGTTGAACCTCTGTGATTATATTATAATTGTTAAGTATTAAATCAAAGATTACAACTTATGCCTTGAAATGTTGTAGGTAATCTATAAAAAATTGTGAAATTGATATCAATTTATAAATTAAAAAATAATAATTTAACTTTTATACAATAATTTGATTTGATTTAATCTTTCAAGGCAAAGAAAAATATGAGGTCAACTAACTTACGTCTCCGATGTTGCATTTCAAGGCAAAGAAAAATATGAGGTCAACTAACTTACGTCTCCGATGTTGCATTCCGATCACTTATTCGTAAAAAAATATGAAAGAGCTTTAAAAATCAATATTACGAAGAGTGATAAAATACAAATTAAGGAAAATTAATTAATAAATTTAAGGAAATTTTGTCAATGGCAATATAAACATTTCAATGAGATAAACGAATCCAGTCAATCGGCCGTCGAGTCGACCTGTTAACTCACCTGTCCTCTATTCTGTTTTTTTTCTTCCAGAAACTAATAGTATACCGTAGAAAAATGCTATTTTCCTATTTTTTTTTTATCATTAATTCTATTCTGAAATAAATACGTTTTTGATGCAGAAAATTATAAAGATATATTGAGTCAATTTAATTTAGATTCTGTATTTATGTGTTAAAATTGATGAAAGCTACAGAGGATGAAGATTTTTTTCAGTTTCTGTGTTCTCCTAGGAATTTACGATGTTTTTGATCAATTTTTATCCTGTATCACGATAAATGTTTCCAATCATTCGGCTGTTGAGGTTTTGTACAAAACCTCAACCTGAGGCGGTCCAGCTAAGTTTTTTGAATAAAGTTCCCTTGTGCCTATAAGGGTTTACAAAACTTTTATAAAGAATGCAATGTTCATTATTAAGTATGCAAGCGATCGTTCACTTACCATGTGAAAGAGGTTATCGAGAAGGCGGGAATGGTGCAGTATCTGGCTAGGTTGCTCTCGAACATTGGCGAACCACGAGCATTGAAAAGAAGGCTCCTCTGTGGTAGGAGGAGGGCAGATGACCCCTACTGCACTTACTGTAGCGACCCGGGTACCCAGGAACACGTGGTGTTCTGGTGCTCGCAGTGGGATGAATACCGCCTAGCTTGCTCGGCGATTACCGGATCGCTCAGTGTGGAGACCATCATCGCCACCGTGTGCGGAGCTCCAAGAATTTTGATACCGTCGCAGGATTCAAAGGTGACGAAGGTACTTCAGGAGAAGGATTAGGGGGCTCGGGGATGAGGGACAGCCCTCTGCGAAGCTGCCGTTCGCTCGTGCTTGCACGAATGGGCGGTAGCAATGAGGCAAGGGGACTCGAACCTCCGAGCGAAAAAAAATCCCGGCGGGGACACCCCGAGTGGGACATCACTCCCCGTTGCGGGGTGCCCCAACGGGAAGGCCCGTTAGAGTATAGGACACTCCCCTGGGCTGTGTTATACTTAATTGCAGGATCCGACCCAGGGAAAAAGGTAAAAAAAAAGAAAAAAGTATACAATGATAAAAACAAAAGTGATGTTAGGTGGAATAATTATTCTACAATAATTCTACTTTTCCTTCCGTTCTTCAAAACCTAAGGTCACTCTTCCACTGGAAGAGACTTTGAGAGGCTACAAGTTCATGCGAGTACGTACGTAGTAACGCATCTGATCCCAACACAAAAAGTGGTGAGTGCTACCTAACCGCGTCCATACAAGCGATCTTGAGCGACTACGTGCTACAACAAACAGTAGCTGGTTTTAATCGTACGCTTATCTTCATAAATAAATTTTACCATACTATTTTTTTATTGTTTTTACTTATTTGCCATGGATATTGATAATGATAAATCACTTCAGTTTGTGAAAAATAACCTCTATGGAATATGATAGACAAAATTTATCATTCTTGGGATATACAACGCAAACTATGGACTTTTTCAACGCCTTAGAAAAACTACAACCAAAAAATAAAATCAACTTTTCGTTATTTTAATTTGTTTCCATTCCAACTTGCAGCATCGTAACGAATCGCAGTTGTAACTTGTCCCGCTCAAATTTTTACGACCTTAAATTTAACTCAAGAAAGTCTCAACCACTCTTCATCAAATTTTCACATGCACAACTTCACTGCTAAAGCATATCTAAATTTCAATGAAATTGATGTAGCAGTTTTGGAGATTTTTGAACCACAAAATTTTATACATAATCTATAAATAATGTAAGTAAACCCCCCTATTTTAAGTGAACGGTATTTTGTTTTTCCTCTTATCTCAAAACGTAAAGAAAATTCATTTTCACCCCTCCCGCTATCCTACTATGCGATCAAAAGTAATACTACTTTTCTTCGAAAAGTGGGTAAAACAAATACAGATTCTATAAATACTTTGTAGGCTTTGTATAAACGCCGACAGTCGCGCGTATTAGCCTGTGAAATACGATCCCAGTCTCTTATAGTCGTATGAATCAAAGTCGGTTGCAGTCGTGTATCTTGTAGTCGCTCGTAGTCTCTTCCAATGGACGGGCCAGCCTAAGGTGGAGTCGAGGCAACATGATTTAGGTTACGGACGTTGGGTAATGTTAAATCTATTTTAATTTCTGTAAAAATAATTAAGATTTATTTATTTTGTTTTGGCGTAGTTATCCGTAACGTTTTCTTAATTATAATAAAAGTATAATTTTCCTTGTTGAATTTTTATTTTTTATTGAGTTCTTTTCTTAACATTTTGCTTTGAAATTCTTGCTGAAATTTTGATTTGAAAAAAAAAAGATTTTTTTTACAGGAAAATTAAAAAGTTGTTTATCTTATGTTTTAATCAGTTTGTGTTTAATTTTATCGACAATACGTACTCAACAGTGTAAATTAATTAAGAGGGAAAGTGTTATATATATTTTATTGAAAATTCGGTAAAATAAGACCCCACTCTTTGGCACATTAATCATTGAGGTTTGAATTATTATTTTTCCATATTCCGGCCTCTGAAATCTGAAGTGTTGTTAAGCTTACAGCTATTCAAAGAGAAATAAAGAGTTAACGAATAAAATGTAAAAATAAAATAAAATTCGATTAATAAAATTTAAATAGTGTGAATTCTGCTTGTGGTGTTATTTTGATATAAAAAAAATTGTATAATTTAAGATGAGACCTTTTTTCCTCTCCTTCTTGTTCCCACATGAGTTTGTGTGACTTCACATAATTTAATCGAAGAAAGTAATGCATTCATTCGTATATCGTAACCGGTTTTTTATTACTATTTAACGCTTTGATATTCTACACAACTGTCTAGTTTTCGTGTAATAAAATTATGTTTTTATGATAATTTGAACGTGACGTACGTTACGTATTTTTATTATTCTCTTTTAACCTTCAGATTCTTAAAATTATATTACTTTTTATTGAAATAAAATTACCCCATCTTTCTGCTACAACTATAATCATATATATTCCTAATATAGATGTCTATATATCATTCCGGATTGTTTCACTTCATTCTTTTATGTGTAACTGCCAACATATTTCATATAACGTATATATTCAGCGTTGTTTTATTGACTTTGCACTGTTAACCGTTATAAAGTTTGCTGTATTTGATTGAAATTTTATGCCGAAAGAAAAAAAATTATTAACAGTTACTTAAATATAGAATATTAAGTTAATAATATACAGTTAATTTTTATAGAATTATAAAATAATATAGTAGTTATTCAAGTATTCTTTCGGTACTTCAATTCATTTACTCTTCATCATCATATTTTATCAGCTAATAAGTGGGTATTTACCGATAAACGTAAATCGTAAGGGAAACCATTAGTTACGACTTCATAGAAATATAATTTATACCCGGTTTGGTCTGTTTTACTGGTGCTGACGCTTTTAACAACCCTTTCAATTTTGTTTAACCCTTCATTAAATTCAACTGTTATACAAGTGGTAGTATAATTGAAGATGATTTGTCTTAAATGGTGTTATTGAACGACTATTATTATCGTTAACTCTTGTAGTTCTATAACTCTGTTTAGACTCTTAACGCTCCTGAAATATTTTTATTTGATACTTATATGTGTTCAAAAGTATACGTGTATGGGCATTTTAAATTAAAATTAATCGCTTTAGAAAGCAAATAATGTTGATTAGAAACGGTTCACGTATTTATAAAAAGGAAGTTTAACAAAAAACAAATAAATATACAGTATAATCTATATAATGCATATGTAAAACTGACATGACTGTTGGCATAATGCAGTATTAGTTGGCGTGACCTTGCGCAGAAAGCTTTCGCTTCTCACGAAAATTTTCTTCTCGTCGACGTGATTGCTGTACGAAGTATATTATATTTGCCTGTTGTATTCATTTATTTATTTTTAATTTACAAGAGTAGCGTAATGTTTTAATTAGAATAATATGTAGTCTGTGTACGCGGTTACTGTATATTCTTAAATCCTAAAACGGTTTTTATCTGACCGGTTAAATTAAGATTCTTACTGACTTTACTATATTGTTCTCTTGGTAAAATTATTGAAGTATTGTTGTACGAAAGTAAGTTTATTTTTTCGTGTATTTATTTTAAATATACGATTTAATTTTTATTTTAAAAATAAGTATTTATTTTTCCTTGGCGCGAGTGGTAGCGTATCGGCTTTTCATCCGGAGATCCCGTGTTTCGAATCCCGGTCAGGCATGGCATTTTCTCACACGCTACAAATCATTCACCTTCTCCTCTGAAGCAATACTTAATGGTGGTCCCGGAGGTTAAAAAAAAAAGAAAAGTTTATTGACCTAGATTTACTGATGCAAAATTGAGGATCAGAAATTGTTTTTTCTATCAGTTGATAGAAAGAACCAAATTATGAAAAAAATCAAAGATACAGTTATATTAATCAGTTAGGTAGCCTTAACATTAACATTAAACGATGAACCTTAGATAATAATTTTAATAGTTTCTTGAAATCTGTACCGATTTGAAAATTTCTTTACTTTGATGCAGCATACTACTAGACAAGCCGTTGAAAAAAAAAAAAAAAAACATTTTGTTCTAAAAACTTATTTGGAACGTTTTTAAGAATGTAATTATAAAAGACAAGTCCAAGTTTTATACAAGAAAATAAAGTGTTTGATAGTTAGTAATTAATTAATTTATTATTTTTCAGTGAGGAGCGGCGGCAGGTGTCTTGGTGGACCCCAAGGAAGTGCTTATCTTGCTTCAGTTGAGTCTTTAGACGATTCGGAACCGGAGGGACCTAGAAATCCTCATTGCCATGGTCATAGTCACAATCGGAATAAGTGTTCTTCTGCTTCACAAGGTAAACATTGAAATTAGTGATTAAATTTTATGTTTTTTTTTTCTCAACTATTATTACTTCTTATTAATATACGGACAGTATTTATTAAAAATGTGTAATTCGTTTGATACATTTTTTTAACGAATGAAATTTTTAAAAAACCAGTTGTTATAGTCTTAAAAATGTTAAGGAATTTAATAGTTTATACAGTTTTTCATATATTTTTCTATGTTATTAAAATGTTATTAAAAATGTTATGAACGTGATTTTTATTAAGCGATGATAACTTCTCGAGTGATTATGCAATTAATCACAGACAATTACATAATCGATTCATTTTGTGTATTGTTTTGTCTTCTAATGGTCAATTTTGAAAACTTATTGTTTTATTTTCGAGTGTAGTGTAGTAAATGTTAGACATTAAAGTAAACTATGTAATCGACCTGATTTTCGAAGGTGTGCCAACTACTCAAGAAAAATTAATGAAAGGCATCCCTCGTATTTTTTTTAAAACACATTTTCACTTTTATAATTTTTTTAATTATTTAAAGCATTTTATATAAATTCTGATACGATGTATGAAAGGATGTTTTGAAATAACTTTGTTAGTTATGTTTTTCGTTGTGTGTATTGCTGCTCTTATAACTTGAAATTTATGTAAAAGAGGCAGAAAAAAAGAGTACGGATGCGCGTGTGCACGTAAAATTTTCTCTACCTTTGTTAATAGAAATATTAACTCTATATCGTCCAAGTGGAAGTTACGTCCAAATTATTTGAAAGTATGACTGCAGATGTTAATTAAAAAAGTTGCTTTCTATATGATTTATTTTTTGGTAGGTATTGAGACATAAATTTAAAAAAAAAAGTATATATATATATATATTATTTTACATTATTGCATCGTACATAATGAAAAAAAAAGAAAATTAGTTCCAGATTTTTGATGGTACGGCAAGGTTTTAATTTTACTAGACTCGGTAATTAATAATTAATAACATATTTTAATAAACCATATCCACTTTTAATTAAACAATAACGTAGCAACGTGAATTTAAAAAGAAATATATTTAGAAATGTGTAGTAAAGCTGCTATCGGTTACTTGTTTGAGATTTATTACGCTGGCTGGGTATTCTAGTTCTTCTAATGTATGTATTTTAAAATTTAATTTAAAAAATACGATTATTTTAAGCCTACTGTATAATGTGTCTTCGAAATAATACACTTTGCTTCAAACACTAGCTTAATAAATGTTTTATAGTATAAAAGATAACAATTTTAATTACTGCGATTATAAACATAGTACAATCTAAAAAGTGTTACGGAGACTGACTGGAGATTAATTGAAGTGAATTGTTTTATTTTTATTTTTATTTTTATTTGTAGAATAACGAGTACACTACTAGCGAAAATATGAATGAAGAATGATGGAATTTAAGTTTATAAAATTGTAAGTTCGTGACTGCACGAAGTCAGAACCGTTATTTAAGACACCGGCGGCAGGCGATGATCGTTTTCATCTATCTTAACCTTTTGACTTGTACAAGATATAAACCTTTTATTTTATATAGTTTTTTTTGTACATACATATATATATATATATATGTATATGTACAAATATAAATTATCGAAAAAAGAAAAGTATTATACAAATTCTAAACTAATTTTATCATATACTATTATTTTAACTTAATTTTAACAGGTTTTTCAATAATATAAATGTAAATTAATATTATGTCTATTTATTTTTATTTCGTATAATTTATTGAATAAATAAATAATAAAAGAAATGAATGAATTAGTGTTATATATGTTTGCTCTTTCATTCAAGCAAGGTGAACAACTTTAAATATAACTTGTTTTTTTAAGTCCCTATTTATATGAAGGAAAAACACCCAACGAGTTATATCAATTACATAATTTAATTATGTTTGTTATCATTCCAAGTAGCTTTGTGCAAAGAGGTTTTCTTAAGCTTAAAGTTTTCTTAAGTTTTAATTAATGGATTTTCTTTAGCTAAAAAGTAAAAGGATGGACTTTTCATTAAATAAAGGAAAAGCATTCTTCTTAATCTTAGGAATTACACTAATTATATGAAAACCTGAGAAACCTACAAAATAAAGATAAATTTTTTTTTAAACCTGTAAAGAACGATTTGAGAGGTCTTGTTATCAAATAAAACGCTTGAAAAAGTTATATTCCTTAAACAAATAAATTTGTAAAAATTTATCAGTCGTATTTTCTTATTTAAAAATAAAATATTTTCGCTTTCTTATTATTGTACTACTTTTTTTTCTATCTTTGTTTTTTTATTTACAAGAAATAGCTTCAAAATACCTCTGGAATCGGCGCCGTTTCTTTGACATATTTCAGGAAAAGAGTTATTTCATCAATGATAATCTATTCATGTTTCAACTTTGCTACCTTTGCTAACTTGTTTGTTGCAAACTTTGCGGTGACGCGTTTTGTTTCATTTCGGACAAAAGTGATAGCTGTGTTTTAGTGTAAACTGTATGTAACAGCATTGGTGTATTCAAAATGTCAGTCGTTGAATAATGTAAAATTAAAAAATATCGTCAGATATATTAATGTAATTTGAAAAGGCATATAATTGAAAAGGCAATGAGATAAATACATATTTGTGAAAGGTAGACCTCTAGTGGGGAGAGGTGGTCTGGTTAAACGGTTTAAAGTATTGTTGGATACATCCTTAAGGCTCATAGTTTTAGGGATAGTCGAGGTTCCTTTGTGAATCCTGCACTTTTTCTCGGATTTCTTTTTAATTCCTGGAAAGAAAAAAATATTTGTTGGCAGCATATATTGATGTTCTGGTCAATATATCAGTTACGTACTTCTCGAGCAAATTCTTTGGTATTAATTAGTGTCCTACTCCTATCTGGGTAATTTCCCGAGGAATCATGAAAAGGGAGGATGCCTACTGCTTGGAGAAAGCTTACCAGAGGAAGGGTTGTTTGTTTTCTCCGAGAGTGGACTTTATTTTCCTTGATCCTTTCTCCATTCACGCTTATTTGGGTGAGCATCTGATCCTGTTATCTTGCTTGCTCTGTGTTGACAATTTAAGGACCTTCAAGATGTGTACAATCAATGCATCTTTGTTGTGATGTGGTGTAAAGGAGCTGCATTTGAATCGACTTGGTGAATTCTGTTTCCTCTCCGATAATTTGCATAATAAACTTAATTGTTGAAGGTTGGTTCAAGGCCCTGTGGAACCACCCCATCCTTCATTTCCTCCATTCCCCTTTTCTTAAATATAAAATACAAACAAAAATGATTGTTGATACAAGCACTTCTTTGAGATTTGTGTTAGTGTTAAAAATGATGTTTGTATTAAGCGCCCGAGTATCGATTCAATGATTGAATATTTTCTAAGAATTTTTCAAATCAAATAGCGTCAGATATTGTAATATTACGGGGAAATTGCCACGGTATACCTAGCAGTGATCTGAAAATGCATCATGTTTATTTTCAGATTATTCGAAGATTGTTTAATAACATATTAATCCATATTTGTATACACATTGATCCGCAGAGGATAATATAATGACTTTGGAGTTTCCACTACATTGTCTTACAAGTCATTAGCTGATTTCTACCTAATGAAATCGACCCTGAAAGGAAAGGATTTCATGTCACACATACACGCGCGCGGCACACACACACACACACACACACACACACACACACACATATATATATATATATATATATAATTTCTTTCTCGCTCTCATATGTGTTTGTGTGTGTGTGTGTGTATATATATATATATATAATTGTATAAATATACATACGAAGGCGAGTCAAAAATTATCTACACTTTCGCCTTAAAACACCTTCAAGTTTGTCATACTGTCTTTTACCTTGCGTGCTAAGAGTTGGTATAACTGCGGTCACGTGTACGAAATTTGATCCCGATTGCTTCGTTTGTCCGATCTTCCGGCTATTACAGTGCAAACATGTACGCTCCGTTAGCAGTTTACACCAAGGAGGAACAGAGAGCAGTGAGGGTCAGATTCTGTGAAAGGGGCTGAAGTTCATCGTAGACGTTTATCACTATACGGAGACAGTGCATTATCAGGTAAAAGTGTTTTGTTCTGGATCGAGAAGTTTAAAAGTAACCGGACGAGTGTGATGCGTGAAGAGAGAGCAATACGCCCGTAAACCTTCACCTAGGACGACAAAATTCAGCATGCTCGGGAGATGATTTCCATGAAGACTGTTTGGAAAAGGTACTATAATCAACAGCGCAAGTTACAGTGAAATGCTGGAAAAACGTTGAACCCAGCAATTCGCAACAAACGCCGAGGTCTATCGAAGAAAGTGTTGTTGTATGACAACGCCACCCATACACATCTCGCTACACCATTCAAACCAAGTTGAATTTTAAGGTACTTGAACACCCACCCTACAGTCCAAATCTTGTTTCCTCCGAATTTCATCTCTTTGGGACGCTAAAGAATGGTTTTCGAGGTCATCGATTTACCACAGACTTAGATGTGCAGTAGGCGGTCAAAAGTGGCTTTGCAATCAACCGAAAAACTTCTTCTTGGAAGGAATACCCAAGCTTGTGGATTGTTGGACTAAGTGCTTTTATAAAAAAAGGCGATGATGTAGGAAAATGATTCACATGTTGAACCCCTTCCTCGTGTAAATAAATTGTAGAACGCAAAGCGTAGATAGTTTTTAGCCTACCTTCATGTGTCATCAGATTCCAAACCTTAGACCGTTCAAAAAAGGTTTAGTATGGTTAAGAGTTAGAGGGTAGTAGTCAGTGCAGGTGATTCAATCCGAATTGACTATGGATATGACTGAACGATTTATGTGGCTCACTTTTAATATTAATGAATTTACAGCTGACTGTGACTTAATTATCTGCATGTATCATCTTTGTGTATGGGGTTTTCTTTACATACGCTAAATATCGCCAATTTAACAAACTTTAGAACCTTTTATTACTTGTAAATAGTTTTGTTTCAGAAAACATAAATAAAAGTTCTATTAACAGTTTGTTCTAGTTTAACGCATTCGGGAGTCTACTTATTGGCCACAACTTTGTTCATTTTTTGTTTTTGTAAATTTCAGTTCGAAAAATAATTTAATTTTTCCTTTTATTTTATCTGCTTATTTGTTGTACTATTCTGCAGGTTTATCTATGAAATTAGATTTGATGAAAGATTCTCTGTATTATTAAATTGTAGAAGTCTGGTTAGACTTCTACAATTCTAGACAAAGAAGTCTGGGTAGAAGACCTGCAAAACTTACCCTGGAGCAGACATTGATAGCGACCATAATTTGGTGATAATGAAATGTAGATTGGGGTTTAAAAACCTGAAGAAAAGGTGTCAGATGAATCGGTGGAATTTAGAGAAGCTTGAGGAAGAGGAGGTAAAGAAGATTTTTGAGGAGGACATCGCAAGAGGTCTGAGTAAAAAAGATAAGATAGAAAATGTAGAAGAAGAATGGGAGAATATTAAAAAGGAAATTCTTAAATCAGCAGAAGCAAACTTAGGCGGAATAAAGAGAACTGGTAGAAAACCTTGGGTTTCAGACGATATATTGCAGCTGATGGATGAACGTAGAAAATATAAGAATGCTAGTGATGAAGAAAGTAAAAGGAACTATCGGCAATTAAGAAATGCTATAAACAGGAAGTGTAAACTGGCGAAAGAAGAGTGGATTAAAGAAAAGTGTTCAGAAGTGGAAAGAGAAATGAACATTGGTAAAATAGACGGAGCATACAGGAAAGTTAAGGAAAATTTTGGGGTACATAAATTAAAATGTAATAATGTGTTAAACAAAGATGGTACACCTATATATAATACGAAAGGTAAAGTCGATAGATGGGTGGAATATATTGAAGAGTTATACGGAGGAAATGAATTAGAAAATGGTTTTATAGAGGAAGAAGAGGAAGTTGAGGAGGATGAAATGGGAGAAACAATACTGAGATCTGAATTTAAGAGAGCATTAAAAGATTTAAATGGCAGAAAGGCTCCTGGAATAGACGGAATACCTGTAGAATTACTGCGCAGTGCAGGTGAGGAGGCGATTGATAGATTATACAAACTGGTATGTAATATTTATGAAAAAGGGGAATTTCCGTCAGACTTCAAAAAAAGTGTTATAGTAATGATACCAAAGAAATCAGGGGCAGATAAATGTGAAGAATACAGAACAATTAGTTTAACTAGTCATGCATCAAAAATCTTAACTAGAATTCTATACAGAAGAATTGAGAGGAGAGTGGAGGAAGTGTTAGGAGAAGACCAATTTGGTTTCAGGAAAAGTATAGGGACAAGGGAAGCAATCTTATGCCTCAGATTAATAGTAGAAGGAAGATTAAAGAAAAACAAACCAACATACTTGGCGTTTATAGACCTAGAAAAGGCATTCGATAACGTAGACTGGAATAAAATGTTCAGCATTTTAAAAAAATTAGGGTTCAAATACAGAGATAGAAGAACAATTGCTAACATGTACAGGAACCAAACAGCAACAGTAGCAATTGAAGAACATAAGAAAGAAGCCATAATAAGAAAGGGAGTCCGACAAGGATGTTCTCTATCTCCGTTACTTTTTAATCTTTACATGGAACTAGCAGTTAATGATGTTAAAGAACAATTTAGATTCGGAGTAACAGTACAAGGTGAAAAGATAAAGATGCTACGATTTGCTGATGATATAGTAATTCTAGCCGAGAACAAAAAGGATTTAGAAGAAACAATGAACGGCATAGATGAAGTCCTACGCAAGAACTATCGCATGAAAATAAACAAGAACAAAACAAAAGTAATGAAATGTAGGAGAAATAACAAAGATGGACCACTGAATGTGAAAATAGGAGGAGAAAAGATTATGGAGGTAGAAGAATTTTGTTATTTGGGAAGTAGAATTACTAAAGATGGACGAAGCAGGAGCGATATAAAATGCCGAATAGCACAAGCTAAACGAGCCTTCAGTAAGAAATATAAGTTGTTTACATCAAAAATTAATTTAAATGTCAGGAAAAGATTTTTGAAAGTGTATGTTTGGAGTGTCGCTTTATATGGAAGTGAAACTTGGACAATCGGAGTATCTGAGAAGAAAAGGTTAGAAGCTTTTGAAATGTGGTGCTATAGGAGAATGTTAAAAATCAGATGGGTGGATAAAGTGACAAATGAGGAGGTATTGCGGCAAATAGATGAAGAAAGAAGCATTTGGAAAAATATAGTTAAAAGAAGAGACAGACTTATAGGCCACATACTAAGGCATCCTGGAATAGTCGCTTTAATTTTGGAAGGACAGGTAGAAGGGAAAAATTGTGTAGGCAGGCCACGTTTGGAATATGTAAAACAAATTGTTAGGGATGTAGGATGTAGAGGGTATACTGAAATGAAACGACTAGCACTAGATAGGGAATCTTGGAGAGCTGCATCAAACCAGTCAAATGACTGAAGACAAAAAAAAAAAAAAAGAAGTCTGGCATTAGTGTAAAATAAATATATTGAATTAAAATACCTTAACTTGAGATACCTTTCGGATGAGTGCAATTTTTTTTATACGTTATTTTATTTTTTTCAAATTAAATTTAAAATAGATTTTTATACAACTCTTTAATCTATGTTTTTTTTATAAATTATGTTCTGATCAAATAAATACGTATCGTGCATTATTAATCGTATCGTGATAGTTTCACTTTTTTGGTGTAAATAAGATAAATTATTTACTAAAAATTATATGCCGCTCTTATAATTATTCTATATATAAATTTACTTGACTTACATAGTGACCCGTGTAATATGTAATAATAAGTTACATCATTTACAGCTGAGATTTAGTCGGTAGAATTTATTACCAATTAATAATTTAAAATCTAATGGACACTTAAAAATCTTTTTGTTTTAGTTTTCACATTTTTATTACTGTTTTTTTTCATTTTTCATTGTAATAAAAAAGACTACAAAGTTATAATGCGCACGATTTTAATAACCAGAAGTTATTAAATTAGAACAAAACTTCCAATCAACAGCATTCCAAAATACTTAATATTAAATTTTATTTTTACTTTTGATTACTGTGTTTTATTACTAAACGAAAGATACGATAGCTTTTATTTGATATAAAATTTTATTTCAACTCGTTTTTGTTGAAACACTGTTTAATGATTGATCTCTTTCGTTATCATCGAGCGATATTTAAAATGTACTCTAGCATTTAAAGATGTGTGAATTTTATAAAAGCAAATATTAGATTTTCTGAAAGTTGAATAATAAATAGTTAGATAATTTATAGTTAGCCTACTTATATTTATTTTTTTTTTTACGTTGGAATTTTTCACATTCACCTAGTTATACGCAATGTTAACCAGTTTTGTTTTACTTCTTTGTCACTTGACGTTCAGATTTTATGAGAAACTGGATTCCATTCTACAAAAGCCACCGAATTTATGATATTTGCTTGCTGTTCAGTAAAGATTCCTTTACCATTTTAAAATCGTTTTGGATGATGTTTTTTATTCGCATCCATACGAGAAATCGAACCTAGAACCTTGGGTGTATCAGCAATGATGTAAACTGATGGCCCATTTAGAAATATATTTTTTCTAATTCCATTCTGAATAGTAATTTTGCATAAGTTTATCCGTTTTTTTTAAATTTTTCATCATACGATCGAATCCTTGGACATGAAAATACAAAAAGAAAATTTTGAAATATTGTTCGCACTATTGCATGAATTTAGTCGATACGTGTTTTGCTCGGTCCCATATTTTATAGAAATGATTATATTAACATGAAAACAGAACATATGAAGAATTTTGTGAAATATTTTTTTCTTAAACGTTTTTTATTATTTTTTATAATTATTTTACGTATTTCTAGAAGTTTGCAAAATCAATTGTATTTCCATTAATTTCTGTTTTCTTCACGAAAAAACTACCGATTACTTTTATCATCTTATACTTTTTTACTTTTTATTTATCAATCTTAGAGCTGGTACGTAACCCTGAGTGAGAGCACATCTTCAGCTAAGTTACTTTCACTAAACGGTCAAAACACAGCGTGTTTTGCACTTTATTATAGCAAAACGTACTTTATAAATATGACTTTTATTAAAGAACATGATTTATGAAAAACAAAAGATAAAGTATATAATAATTAAAAGAAGTTTTTATAAAAAAAAAGGAGGTCCTAAAAAATATTAATGAGGCAAATATTTAGGCTAATATGTGATGTTTCGTCAAATTTCGATTATATGAATAAAATTAATCCGAATGAACATTTTTAAAGTGTACTCTATAACGTTTTTATAAAGATTTTTACATAAATCTTCTTCTATATATATATAAAAATGTTAAGTTCGTTTGTGTACGCTTCAAAAACTCAAAATGTTCTGCACCGATTGAGCTCAAATTTTAGCACGATATATAACCCGCATCAAAGATTGTTTTCATCTATTTTTAATAAATCTATCTATCTATTTTTAATTTGTACAGTTTTTTAATAAATAAGAGGCTAATAAATCAGATGGAAATGTAAACAAAGGAAAACCAATCAGATCAATGCAAGATGGCCGCTGTCAAACACAACGACCAATCACAAAGAGCCCGTATGGCCGTTGCCAATGTAAACAAAATCACAACTGATTAGGTAACAAATTTCTTTGAATTATATTTTTGCAGCTAAAACATCTGTATTTAAAAAAAACAAAAAACACCAAAACAAAAAGAAAAGCCACCAAGAAGGATAACTTACAGTAAGTAAATTAAAACACCCAACTTTCTTATAGCCCAGATAGACTTAAGACTATGCAAACAAAAAAAGTCGAAATAACTAAATACACAGAAAATAATATCCTTACATAATGACCTTCGTTAGGTTAAATATTCACTTTTGTCTGAATTTACAGATGGCATTTAACAACGAAGCACTGATAAATATTGAAGACAAGTGCTTAGCTAATGCAAATAAAGTTCTTAATCAATTGGGAATGCCAGCACCCACCCGAGCTGCGATTGCTTCATTTGATGTGGATTTACGCCGTGAACAGAGTTACAACATTGGTGATCTTCAGTCATATGTCCAATCAAACATTCCCAAATTAACGCGTGAACAGAAAGGCATTTATGATCGCTTAATGCAAATGATAAATGATGGAGTTGGGGGGACCTTCTTCTTGGATGCGCCAGGAGGAACTGGGAAAACATTCCTCATTAGATTGATTCTAGCAACGGTTCGATCAAAAAATGATATAGCCTTAGCTCTTGCTTCGTCTGGAATAGCTGCGACATTGTTACCAGGTGGAAGGACTGCGCATTCAGCTCTGAAGTTGCCATTAAACATGCAAATCATCGAGACTCCCACGTGCAATATTTCCAAAGCATCCTGCATGGGAAAAGTATTACAAAAATGTAAACTCATTGTTTGGGATGAATGCACGATGGCACATGAAAAATCGCTTAAAGCTCTTGATCGATCGTTACGAGATTTGCGTGGAAACGTTCAACCATTCGGGAATGCTTTGATATTGCTCGCAGGAGATTTTAGGCAAACATTGCCTGTAATTTCTCGATCGACACCAGCAGACGAAATAAATGCTTGCCTGAAATATTCAACACTGTGGAGACACGTACGTACATTGCACTTGACTACAAATATGCGTGTCCAGTTGCAGAATGATCCATCAGCTGAGGTATTCTCACGACAGTTACTGGACATTGGAAACGGACAGCTGCCAGTCGATGAGACGTCTAGACGAATATCATTTCCTGATAGTTTTTGTAATTTAGTAACATCGAAAGAAGAACTGATCGAAAAAGTATTTCCTGATATTCAAATTAATCATAGAAATCACGATCGGCTCAGTGAACGAGCTATCCTTGCCGCAAAGAATAAAGATGTCTATCAACTTAATAATGTTATTCAATCCAGCATTCAAAGTGAGGAAATTACATATAAGTCGATAGACACCGTTGTGGAAGCAGGTGAAGTAGTTAATTATTCAACGGAATTTTTTAAACTCACTTGATCTGCCAGGGATGCCACCACACATATTAAAATTGAAAATAGGTGTGCCAATTATACTGTTGCGGAATATTAATCAGCCAAAACTCTGCAACGGCCAGCGACTTGCAGTTAAGAAATTGATGAATAACGTAGTGGAAGCAACGATTTTAACGAGGCCTTTCAAAGGCAAAGATGTCCTCATTCCTCGAATACCCATGATCCCGACCGATACACCATTTCAATTTAAAAGATTGCAATTCCCAATTCGATTGGCATTTGCAATCACAATCGATAAAGCTTTGTCGATCTTTAGAATTGTGTGGTTTAGATTTAGATGCGGATTGCTTCTCACATGGACAAAAAACACATGGACAACTGTATGTGCGTGTTCCCGAGTCGGCAAACCAGATAGCCTTTATATCTACGCAGACAGTGGAAAAACAAAAAATATTGTATATCCACAAGTCTTGCAAAATTAAACTTCTATGAAACGTATGCTTTCTTTTGTTTCTCATTTCTCATCCATGCAACCACAATGTGCCACAGCGAAGCGTGGCGGGTACAGCTAGTAAATTATAAAAATGACCTTCGCTCTGCTAATTTTTACGAAGTTAATTGGACTGATTTAAGGAAGACACATGAAACCCGTCTGAGTCTAATCCAGTCGTGCTGTCTCGATCTATGATACGACTTACCGTCTACACAAGGACAATCAAACAAACCGATCTTAAGTACTTGATACGGTTAAGGTACATATAGAAATGTGGACTCAGCTGTACTTAATTTTTACCATAATTTTTTTTTGTTTATCAATTTTTGCAAAATCTCTGCTTAGACATTTTTCCACAGCACCAAACAGTTTTGTTTAGCGGTGCAATAGTTAAAACTACATACTGCTCCCGAGTATTATTATAAAAAAGCTGGTAATTTTGTAAATCGAGTACAGAGAAATATTGTTGAAGAGGTTATTCTTATTCCGTTCACGAGAAGTTTCGTATTTTAAATGTATTTTAATTTACTTTCGTATTAAAACATGGAAACCGTTTCCTTGACTGGCGTATGGATAAAGTGTTCTTAAAACGTTTTCAAATTCTGACTAAAATAAAGTGGTACGAATGTTATATTTTAAATAAGGTAACTTGAGCTGTCTTTTATTGTCATAAATGAACAGTAGCTAAGATTTTACTAGACGTCATGTGAATATTTAATTTCATTTTAATACCTGTATTTCTTTCATCTAATTTTGAAACTAGATTAATTTAAGAAACTTTCTTTGTTGATACTTATAATGTCATGAATAAAAACAAAAGTAAATAAAATAAGTTTTGATATCAAACTTTTCACCTTTCTTATTCATGATGATTTAAATACTTTCTTTTAGTTATAATTAATTATTCTTTTTGTAATTTAATGAAACTTTCAACCGGTTAATTAATAAACTGTTATATTTTTTTTGACTGTAATATTTGATAAGATAACTAAGTTTTACAAAGTATCATACAGATTGTAAATATTATGTTTGTGATTTATAACGTATGCCCGACTGCTTGACATTAAATTACTTTTAATATTATCGAATAGCATTCTCGGCTGTTGTAATTTGGTGATTTGCATTCTATTTGGCAAAGTTCCTGCATAGATTTACTTTTGGAGTGTTATCTTAGCGACCGGCTTGTTACGTTATTAGAGAGCTGTTATAATTTAGACGATGTGAATTTCAACATATACTCGTATCTTTCACCGTTTGATCGTACTTGTACCGACGGCGGCGGCCAGGTGGTAGTTAAGATCATTCTTGTCGGTCTGTGACAGTGTACGTCGGATGAAACGACATGAATTTTCATTAGTTTTCTGATTCTGAAAGTTGTTTAGATCTGTTCGGTACGTCTGATATTGTGGTCGGTTGTGTTATGATATCGGTTTTACTAATTCTGCAGGAGACACCTGTGTTGTGTGTTCTTACTTCTCACATCATCGAATAGCCATAAAAGGAGCTAATTTTTCATTGTAGGTTAAATTTTATTATTGATATTATTTTTATTTTTATGAAGTTACTTGTTTTTTGTTCATTTACTTTATCATCCTATTTAGTAAATTTATCTATTTTTTTTTTCAATTAGATGATGTGTACTCTATTGTTCTTGAGATTTATTTATAAATATTTTTACATTACGGCTGATATAATTGTTTGCAATTAAGTACGATTCTTACGTTACGGTTTTTAAAATCTTAATTTTTAAATATGTCCGTGCGCGCGCGCATGAGCGTGTGTGTTAACAGTAGTAGAAAACTTATTTAATTTACGAGTATATTGCAGAAGTTTTACTATCTTCTACTTATGTCAATAGATTCATGCAGGATGAATTTTTGTTCTTGCGGTCAGTTAATATAACAATTTTTTTTACTAATATTTTAATTTTATTTTTGTTACTTTTACTTAATGAATTTAAGCATTATGAATTATTTTATAAACTTGTGATGATCGAATTTTGTCTAAAGGAAAATAATCAAAATTAAAATTATTCGCTGCTTCATCCCTGATTGTTTCTCTGATTAAGAGAATAGACTACTTAATAATAAGTTAAAGTTTGTAGCGATGTGATTTTTTATCGAATTTTCAATAAAAAAATTAAATTCCTTTTTTTATACGAGTATTTACCCACTGACCTTGCTGAATAGATACTATCGATTACACCAGTTAAATTAATTGAAAAATACGATTTAAAATTTAACGACAAAAAGGAGTTTTTGCAATTTTTCAAAGCTGACATAGAAAAAGTAATAAAACAATCTACTTAAAGATTAAAATTTTATTATAGGTAGGAAAGCACTTATGTATGATGGCACTTTAACATAGAATAAATTTCTTAACATGTTTTCGTTTAAGTATTATACTTTGTCGAATTCGGAAGAATTGAGCTTTACCCGACAAAGTCCCAAGTCGGGTTTACTACAGCCACCAGGTAAAACAGAATCCTTAGAAAGGTATATAGGGAGAGCCTCTCTCTCTCTTTTTTCTGTCTAGACTTCGGAACCATTGTAAGGTATTACTTCAGAGGATGACTGATGGTAATATGTATTAATGTAAATGAAGTATAGTCTTGTGCAGTCTCAGGTCGACCGTTCCTGTGTGGTTAATTGAAACTCAACCACGAAAAGACACCGGTATCCATGATGTAGTATTCAAATCTGAATATATAGGCAGAGCCACCTCTGTTAAACCACACTGATACCAAGGGTACCGTAATTCCATCTTCAAATTACCGGATCCGATGGACATGTAGTAAAAACTGACAGAAAACTATCGAGAAAGATAAATAAAAGGCAAGTGAAAGCCTGGATGGTGATAAAGGGACCATATACCCATAGAGGGTCCGCGAAGCTGCAGAGGAAGCCTGAAGTAAAGGATTACCTCCGGTTTCCTCCAGTCAGTGGGTCTCCGTCAAGATGTTATCTCTCAGAATGATCAGGATTCCTTTAATCGAGAGGGGAGTAGCACATTACGATAAACGATGTAATTACTGGTATATAGTATGTATACTTAAATATATGCTGAAAAAAAATCGCTTTTCCTTCTAATACTAAAAACACCTGAGATGAAAAGTTTCCTTACCCTTGTCTATCACTAGAATTGTGTAGCGTATGGAATATCCACTAAACTACATAAACCTTTCAACAAGATCTCTATTGGAAATTAGTTTGGTGATGTAATCACAGAGGGTAATTTTACCGAACGTGTCAATCGCTATTTTTCTTCTATTTTCAGCGCTGATGGAACATACGTTTTTAGATCTATTGACACAGATAATTAAAGTATAAAGTAAAACATTAATCCTTATATATTCCATATTGGAAATCTACTTATAACTAAAAAAGTTATATACTTATCCCTTGTAAGACTGTAAGTTTAAAAAAAAGGACAAGGTGGGTGGCCGCATGTTATTTATACGTCAGGGTTTATTTATTTGTTTTAAGAGCATGTATAGAGTTAATGCCGCAAATAAATCCTCCGTTTTTTACTGATCCTTTGTTATCCAATGCCACCTTGAATCTTCCATTCCTGCTTAAAAAATTACTGTCCTTAATCATCAATCGTATTAGCAGGAAAAAACTATCCGTACATCATAATTGTTCGTCAGATACTACTTGAAAACCGGCTCTCTTGTACGTCTGTACTTGAGGAAACAAGGTATTATCGAAAAGTGAGATGCTTTTGCCCTGATTTGACCAGATGATATCTTTTGATGCTTGTATGATACCACAAACATCAGCAACGGTTGATCAGATCTGAAAAATTCTTTCGCCGGTTGATCAAGAACTACTGAAACTCTTTTTACGTTTACTTTACGTTTCTTAATTTTTATTTGCTCTTTTGGCTAACCTCAGGATGTAAGGTGGAGAATGGAGCTTTTAGGTCGAATTAAAATAGCTGAATCCGACTTACCGATCATAATTCGTGGCACGGTTTTATATTATTTGAAGTGAGAAATATTATGACTGCAGTTCAAGAGAGGATCTCATAATTAATTAATAAATTATTCAGTATTTACTGGGATCGATTAAAAAAATCTTAATAACTACGTATTAGTATCCATTCATCACTTCATTAAAAAAAATAAATAAATAATTTAAATAAGAATAATTTTGAGGGTAAGATGAGATCCAATCGTTTGCTGTTAGCTTATTTTTTTTATTTTTTTTGTTATTTGACTTCTAAAATAATAATTAGTTAGTCCAGTTATTATTATTTTTTAAATTAACTGGATTTAAATTATTCCTCGTATATTAAATCGTAAACTCGTTTTATAAATTCAGCAACTAGCTGTGAAGGAAAAACATACTTGCAAAAGAGAGAAAATTAAACTGTTGTAGGAATGCATATTTTGTTTGGTAGTGGGGATAAAAGACAACATACTAAGAGGGAGGAGATATCACGTAAAGACCACCTATACAGTCACGGTGCTCTGATACGAGTCACGCTACAAATTGCTAAGACCATTTTCAACTAGCCAGATTCTTCCGTTTTATTTTGACATAATGTATTCCTGATAATTCTGTCATTTTAGAATCCACCTGCTTTTTTATAACGTCTGACACCCTATTATTACTTGTTATTTTTTATAATTTTATTGTAAGTCATGATTATTGTTACGTGGCCTGTTAGTATTAAGCGGTTATTTTATTCTAATGATTACTTAGTTAAATTATCATTTTTTTAATCCAGAATTATGATTTCGATGTTATTTTATTCGCTCGAATTAACTGATAAAAACCCGATGATTTTATATGCTAATTAGTCTATCATTGTTATTATTTATTCTTAATAATAATGATGATTAATTGGGATGAAAAATTGTTATTAGATAAAAATTTAATAAGGTAATAAAACATTCTTTCTTTTCTTTTTTTTTAAATTTAATCGGCTTTATATTTCTACTTTTCGATTCACATTAAACAACGAACGATTCACTTAGGAGATGACTGGTTTTGTGGAATTTATTAATTTTGCTATTTTATTTTTCTTATAGTTCAGCGATGGTAGTAGGAAAGGTGTGGAAATTAATTGATTTAAAATTATGTTTACTAATAAATTACTTGAAAAAGCACAGAAGAATGCTTTACATCAATAAGATATTATTTTTACTCTCTACCTTTAATAATTTTTCATAATTATACTTTTTTACAAAATATTATGTGAGAAGATTTTAAAAATGTTTATGCTACATTAATGTATACCTTCCCTGCTGTTACGAGACAGGGAATTATTTCTACCGATGACAAAATGACCGTTTCGGATTTTTCTTTAAGGTTTTATGTTCTCTACGTGTAAAACATAATAAAAAGTTAGTTAATTCTATAATTCTGTATTTATTTTGTGTGTGTGCGTGTGCATGCGCGCGTGCGCGTATGTGTACCTTATATATATTAAAGTGGGTAAAATAAATCAGATGAGGGAATGGAAAATTTATTTAGTGGTTATATCGCAAACGCGGCTTTATGAAAATTTTATGAATTCTTATTTGTTAGCTCGTCAAAAAATAATTATGTAAATCTTTTTACAGGACTCTCCAAAAAGGATTGTAATGTATTTAGGGTGCATGTATGTATGTTATTTCTACCGTAGCAGCTCAACGGCTGAACCGATTTAGATGCATGACCCACCCGTTGGAATCCTTACGTTACCGGGAGTGTCAATGTTGAATTAATGAACTGTGAGCCTCTATCACTGTGTAAGCTAGGTTTGAACTGAATGAATCGAATTAATCAAATGAATAATATTAAAAAAATAGCATTAATAATATTTAAAAAAAGAAGAATATAATAGAATTAAATTAACGTTAAATAAAATAAATAATATTAAATTAAAAAAATTTCTGTTTAATAATAATGGGCTTCCCGTGGGGGATTGCGTTTGAGGCTAGAATATGAGATGATGCAAACACCTCGTGCAAGGCTAGACCAATCATCACATCAACTGGTAACAAACGGGGTGCCTGTGGGGCGTGTTTTGGAAGGTGCTGGGAAGTTCTTATAACTCTCCAAACAATCGTCCGAATTTTAAAATTCAAACGGAGTATTTGTTAGTAGGTTGAAGGTTAACTTTTGCATGCATCAGGTACACTCTTGCTCTAATAGATCACCGTTATTCGGAAATGTTACATTTTCGTAACCAATCTTCCGATTTTCAAAATTCAAATGGGGTATTTGCTGGTATAATACAAAATCACTATGAAACCAAACCGGAACAAAAAGAGCAATTTTTATCAAAAAACAAAAAGCTTGAACAAAAAAGAACAGAACCAGAAGAAAAATAACATTGTAAGCAATGTTTATATTCGGCAGTCGTGTTCTTTAATTTATCTCTCTTGTTTATAAAACCTCTTATAAAATCTCTCTTGTTTAAAAAAAAAGATGAAAAATATAATTTTTATGAATTGTTTTAACTTTTGATTATTTTAATTTATAAACTTGAAATTTAATTAAAAAGTTCTCAAAATGGAGATTATTGGTAATGGAATATTTTTTAGTTTGAATCATAATATTAGGGTAGTACATCCCCACTCATGAATGAACCCTTAATGGATAAGTTAATCCACCTTTTTTTCTATTTCACCATACCAAATTGAACGTTTTAATTTTTATTCGTTTTTTTTTCTAAATGAGGCTTTATCAGAGTAAACATTTTTTTCAATTATTTAAATGAATTTTTTATATAAACCGAACAATGTATTTTCGTTTGAGATGTTCTTATTATGCATTGTAAGTTTACTGTTTCTACGTTACACGTGAATACTTTAGCTAAAGTTTTAAGTAATTTTAAAACTTTTTACTGATTTTAAAAACCATTCTGGAACGGTTTTTGTTGAATTCTTTTTATAATTAAAATATAAGTAAACCCATTAAGGTAATATAATTGTAAACCGTAATACTAGAAAAAGAGTATATTTTAAGTTGTATGCAAATTTCAGAAAGGTGAGCAGCATCTTTGTTAGCATTTGTTTGTTTTTAATTTTTCTCTACTGATCTGAGGCAGAATATGTAATGGATTGATTCATAACAGAAAAGGTAGATTAATTTTTTTTATTTATATCTTTGTCCTAGTTTTCTTAAGACTGTTAATGAGATAAAAAGAGGCGAACGGTTGTGCTCTCTCCGATATTAGTAATAATGTTCATTATAGACCCAGTACCTTGGTGATATTTAATGAAGTTATTATTCTTAGGATTGAATGTTAGTTGCCCTTAGATGGGCTTGGTACGCTGTTAGTCAAAGATATATTTGGTTCAATGAAGTGGACAACTGGAAACCACTTCGCTTCGCTTATCACTTTCTTAGTACGTTTGGCATGGGATCTCGTTACGCCATTTAATTAACCCTATACTGTATAAAGTCGATTAAAAACTGTTACAGTTATCGTATCTAGCCGACAGATTACAGTATTTTTCGTTGCAAAATAATAAATTTCTCCTTATAGTTTAAAAAAAAAAAAAAAAAAAAACATTCGATTTGAAAAAGGAAACTTATTTGGATATTAAAATTTTTCTTATTTCTGTTACTGAATAATTTCAAATTGCAAAAAGAAAATTGTAGTTTAATTTTCCAGCAAAACAACTTTATACTTTTTCCGTAATTTGAGTAAAATTATTTTTGATTAATTTATTTTCAGAAATTGTTATTATATTTTTTAAGAGGAATATAAATAAATATTCATCTTTACAAAGAGCGGGCGGTTTACATGACAAAAAAGATAAAAAAAAATTAGCTTTTTGTACTTTCTTATTGTCACATTCACGTTCTTCTACAGGAACGTGATGCAACTGTGAGTATTTCTTTAATGAACACTATTGTTGCTGTATTGGCCTACACAAATGCAAAACGGATAACAATCATACAGTAATTGATAGTTTGCAAATAGCAAAAAGATCTTTAGCCTACATAACCGTTTTCTCTTTAACCTCACCTTAAAACGTTTTTATTTTACTTTACATACGTGATGAAGCGATTGAGAATAAGGCGGTATAGTTTGCAAATAGATGAAAGGTTATAGCGATCGGTGGTCGTTAGGTGCACTACATTTGACAGTTTTGTGGGAGATTAACTATTAAATTATTATCGGTTGTTGTTTGAGCTGCGTGCTCGGTAAACGAAGCACGTGCAGAACGGTGCTAGTGATAGCGATTAGGTTGTCTGTGTGTGCGTCTGTTTAAACGTCGCGGCTCTTCTTGTAGACAGCGCCAGGTCGGCGGGCTCCTTGAATGAAAGCTTTTCTGTCTACTTCTTTACCATATTTCCTGTTGTAAATCGAAGAAACTAGATATTTTAGTTACTTGATTCAGTGACGGTTCGTGGCACAAACTACCGTATTTCTATTGATAATTATTTTATTCATTTATAACTAATATTATAGGAAGTCTATAAAAAATAATCGTGATAGATAAAAGTTCATTTAAATTTATTGGAACATAACAACTCAGCTTTCATTTAACTGAATTGCCATCATTCCTTGTTTACACTTTGGGCTATACCTAGTTTTGAGGGCAATTATTTCAATGAGACAGTGTTTTTATTTAACCTACAGCCAAGATCTTACCAACATTTATGAATATGCTATGTTTTTTCCATAATTAAACTTATAGTACTAAAAAAGATTTTAAGATGTCGGCTAGAATTTGTATTTAAGAGCTAAGCGAGAAGAATTTGGCAGCTTTATCTTCCTGAAATAGATCACTCATTTTACAACAGGAAGTGTCATTTAAAAAAATAATTACAGGCAAGACTTTTTTTTGTAATGTTTTTGTATGAATGTTATAAAAAAATTAATTTAGTAGACTAAACATCATGATTATTTTTTTAATTTAAATTACTCGTAGGAACACCTGTTAGTTGAAAAAAAAATTCTCTTTATCTTGAGAAATGATGAAATTAGCTGTTGATCGAGAAGTTAACGTTTACAAAAATCTTGTGTAATGATTTTTAATTAATCTATTTATTTATCTCATTCTTTAATCTGTAAATAAGAATGAATTAGTAATTTTTTTATAATTTATTATTTTTCAAAAACTAAATGTCATTCATGATTCTTATTAAAACAAAATTATAGTGCTTGCATTGGATAAAATTTTTAGTGATCTTACTGATTTAATTAAGATAGTGCTGAAAGTATTGTCTTTTCAGGACATTGTAAATGCTCAATGTATTTTAAAATTAGGGTTTTTATATCAAAAACTACTTATTAAATTACATTTACTAAAATTTAAAATGTAATGTACTTTAATTACATTTTATCCAGTTACATTTGTTATTTATTATTATTTTTTATATATACTAAAACTGTAATAGGCAACGTAACTCAAGTAATGAGTTTTTCCCCAAAACCATTCAAGAATAACAAGTACAAATTCTAGAAAAATTGAAGATAAGATATTATCTGGCCATATTCACCGGGCCAGATATGTAGTTGGACATTACCATTCCTAGTTCATTGAAATGCTACTGACAGTATTACAAATGACATTTTTATTCTATTTATAACAAACATAGGTTGTATAGTGGACATGTTACTTCAGAGAAAGCAGAGTTCCAACTGTGTCTGGTATACCTAAGATACTTTAAATACATCAATGCCATAAGAAAGACTGAGACAGATTTGTAAAGAACCAAATTAATTATAATTTTTTACTGAAGTGATTATGTCCAGTCTGAGATCAGTAGAGGAAATACTTCATTTATGTTTATCTTATTTCTGGTCAATAATTATTTTATTAATTCTTAATATATTATTTATAGGTTCAGGCGATAGTGGAGTATGTAGTCCTTGCTCTTATATCAGTTCACCATCCCCACCATACCCTCGTCCAAGATACTGCGATCCTCACCTTAGCTATATGGATAGAGTACTTATGGAAATTCTTGAAACTGAAGGAGTTTATGTTGCTGATCTTCAACAAGTAATTCTTGTAAGTACCTAAGTTGTAATTTTTTTTTTACTTTTAAAGTTCAGTTATTTTTTTAATATAAAAAAGGGAAAACCTGTAACAGAGAAATTAATTATTTTGTTATTCTAGTTAATATTAAACGTTTTTTTATTGTTTAAAACTTTGTCAGCACTTCCTAGCTGACAAAGCTGGCATGTTTCCCAGCATTCCTTTTCATTCAGTTCATTCTCCCCTCAGCAGATTTCTCAAAAGCATTTTCTACAGAAGTTTAAGATTTTTTTTAAATTTTTTTTTATTACCTGTAATCGTTTAGTAAATTACAACCACACATCCACAGTAATTCAATTTCATAAATTATCTCTCTAATATAAGATTCAAGAGTCCTTATTTAAAATTCCAGAAATGCAGAAGTTCTTGATTGTTTATGACCTTTAATTTTGTCTATTTTTTTTTTTTTAGGTAAAACGCATTCTAAATCGGTAAATTTGTAAAAGTTTTTTTTTAATATATTTTTTCTTCAAGAAAGGAGGAAAATATTATAATCTAAAAATATATATATATATTTTTTCATTCAGGTTTAAGTATAACACTCAGAATGCAGCTTGAATTAAGATTAGTTCAGCTATTTTTACATGATTAAATTTGAGTTTTTTGTATGTAAAACTATTTATTTATTAAATTAGATTTTATCTAGTTAACAATTGTTATTTATTATTCCTAAACTGCAACAGTTATAGGCAACCTAACACAAGTAACAAGATTTTCCCAAAAATCGTTCAAGAATAACAAGTACAAATTTTAGAAAAATTGAAGAATGAAGTGGTTTCCCATTGCCATATTCAGTGAGCCAGATATGCTGTTGGACATTAGCATTCCAAGTTCTTGAAGTGCTACTGACAGTACTACAAATGACATTGTTATTCTGTTTACATCTTTATTTTCTAGGGTTAAAAATAAGGGATGGAGTTGATTGTGATAATGGAAGAATGCTTTCAGAGTGGTCAGAAATTGAGTAAAACATCCTCACAAAGGAAATTCTAATTAAAAATCTTAGTCTTACAGGCAATGAATGGACTTCCATTCTAGCTGCAATTCCTCAAGAGTTAATAGTATATTTTATCAAGATGAAAGCAGCATATTCCTAATTAACAATTTTGTGTAGATCGTGTTAAATGATTGCTGCAACACATTTTTTCCTGTAAATACTAGTGAGTCATGACAAAAGGTTTAGGCTTTAATAATTTTTTTTATAAATGTAAAATTTTTCCTGTATTTATTCACTAGTTAAACATATATTATCAATCAGATTGAGTAAATTAAAAGTAATGCAACTGAAAAATAGGAAGATAAATTTTAGTGAGGAAAAAATAAATATTTATTTAACCTAATGGAGTACACCTGAGTTAAAATGAAAGATGAAAGTAAAATAACTGTAATTTTTATGAAATTTTTCATTTTTACAAAATGGTATTGCTGTCTTTTTTGTTTGATGTGGCATGAACATGATTGTAAATTAAACGTATTAATATCTGTTTGCAGATTGAATGTGATCTTTCAGATTCAAGTTTTATTATTCGAAAGAAATATATGTTTCTGTAGAAGTATAATGTTAATTTTTTTTAACTACTCAGGATATTACAGTGTCCCTTTATGATATATGTAATATTTTTGGAGATAATTTGTGATAAATAAAAATATCTTAATTATCCTTTAAATTGGTTTGAACCAGCATTTATTTTACATTATGTTGTCTCGTTCCCGTCTTGTGTTCAACTTTCCCTCTTTGCCTTATAAATTATAATTTTATCAGTTTTACCCCTATTAATGTTCTAATCTTCTTTGGAGATAGATTAATTAGTTATGAAATTCTAACTTAAAAAAAACAGTTATGTTGTTACAAATTGTTAAATTACTTTGTGTAGTATTTATGTAAAATACTTTACAGTTAAGATGAAATACGAGTATGTAACATAACAATTTTCTCTTTTGTCCCATACAGTGTTGTAAATTATCCTTAGTGGATGTAGTAGAGTAACAAGGAAAGAATTGTGATTATTTTTCTTATAAAAGAGAAATATTTTGTTTTAAAAGTAATGTGGAATTTTTTACTGCTCTGTTTCATTATTTAAATTAAACTAATTTTTTTATGTGGACACATCTATAAATTTAGTTAGGTAAAGTCACTTTTTCATATTTGAAGATTTTTTTTGGTGAGTATTTAAAAAATTATGTTTTCTTTTTGGATCGGAACGTTAATAAAATCAAAGCAACCTTTGCTAGTTGTACAGTTAAATAATTTAAATATTCATATGTATTTCAGTTTTTAAAGAAATTATGTTATGTTACGTGCACATGCGCACATTTAAGTTTAATTGAATTCTTTTATGTGAACATGCAACTTTGATTTTAAATTATCCAAGAAAGTTTTCCAATAAATTTTAATGAATTTTCTGTTTATAAGTAATTAATAATGTTGATAGGTGTTTCAACTTTCTAATATATCAGGTTTTGATTCTAATGGCTACTAACTTATTATGTCATATTCATTCATTTCTTTTTTACTTATCATTTCGATGTTACTTATTCATTTGACAGTTTAAAGAGGTACTTTCTTTGGCAGTCTTCATTTAAATACTTTATTATATCCTTAAGGTAAATTTATAATGTCCAGTAGAAGGCTAATAATTCTGATTCACTGTATTAATTTGATATGTATGTGCACACACACATACCACATATAACATGCGCATACAAACACACATGTCTGTTTTGTACTGCTGTTTAACGTTTTAATTACTTTGGTATTAAGTACTTAATTAATTTTACAATACTTACTTCTTTAATTATCATTACCTTTTGTGTCTCTTTATCTCAAATATTTTTCTTTGAAATTCCATTTTTACCATTTATCAAACTGCTGTTTGTATTACAAAAAGGTCTGTTTTGGAGTATGACTCTATTTGCTAGTTGTTTTGACTGTTTCATTTTCCTTACTTTTCATTAGATTTAGCAAAATCTATTGTGCTTCTGGATTGTTAACTATTAAATCATCAATGGTAGATTATATGTGATGTCAGACAGATGGTTTTATTTTTTTTTTCCATATATGTACTAAATATTAATGTGAACTGTGTGTGAATTTTCATGAATTAAATTATTTTATTCACACTTAAGCACACATGTGCTTAAAGACGCGTATAAGATGTTAATGTACATTTAAGTTATCAGTTGAAAGACTAGTTTGACTGGTAATTCAATAGCTAAGCAAAAATGTATACAAAAAATTAGTTTGCATATATCTGTGCCATGAGCTGACTGAAAATTTCTAATTACCCTGGGGCAGGGTTTGAGAACAGTATATTTACATCTTATTTACCAAAAGAAGAACAGATATAAACAAACCATGTATGAATGGTGTATAAACCCATAAATTTTAATTGTCATCAGTTTATT
The DNA here is from genome assembly GCF_047948215.1 of Lycorma delicatula. Lineage (NCBI taxonomy): Eukaryota > Metazoa > Arthropoda > Insecta > Hemiptera > Fulgoridae > Lycorma > Lycorma delicatula. The sequence goes on from NC_134456.1 coordinate 134,710,655, forward strand.
TTTTCTCGGGGAAAATAGGTTTATAATTTATTTTTAAACTAACTAAAATTCTTCTCATTTCTAGTTGTATAATTTTGTTAATAAAAGATAACAAATTGGTATAACTGGTATTGGGTAACTTTTCATGTTAACTTCAATTTAACAAATGTATTTTTAAAAGAAATCTTGTTAACATGTATAACTGTTGCCTGCAAATTAATGTCTATAGAATGAATTCAAAATAAGTGATGTGTGGAGTTATCATACATTTTTCTTGTGATTTTATTCACTAGGTTTTTTATTTGTAGCTTCCAAATTGTTGATTTTAACAACTATTGAAAAAAATTTCAAAATTAAGATTATAATTTTCCTGTAGCAAGATGTTCTTAGTTGTAGTGAACTGCATTGCATCAGTTGTCATTATGAGATATGTTATTTAATAAATCTGATATTATTTCTTGTCAGTATTGCCAAAAGTTTTGTAAATGTTTTAATTAAAAGACATCTAATTCTCTTTTACCAAGAGAAAAACACTCAATCAAAAAATATTGCTGATCTCTGAAAATATTATTGCTAAAGTTGGTGTACGGTCATACTTACTTAATGGTGTACTTAGACATAAATACTAAATTAAAATATTAATTTTTTTTTAAGCTACCACACATTTATTTTATCTTATCTGTTTCAAATTTCTTGTGGTTTCTCATTTTTTTATTTTTTTATTGCAATTGTGATTTTTGGAACAATAAGTTTGATTTTTATTTTTAATTATAAAATCACCTTTTTGTTAAGTATTAAATAATACAATTAAATAAATCTTAATTTTACTGCTTCCTGATTTAACATGTACAAATATTATTACTTCAATACTTTGCATTAACATCTTCAAATTATTTTATTCATGTTGATTTTAATTGTTTATGTCTTCATATTTTTTGTTACTCTTATTTCATATTTTTATTTTTATTTATTAATATGGATTTTCACTACTTCTCTTTTTATTTAATTAATTTTGTACACTATGCTGACACTATGATGAAGATTTTCTTATGATTTTCCTTGATCCTTCCAGGCAAATAATGGGGCAGTTCTTTTTTATAAGTGAACTTTTTTTTATACGTATTTGTAGGAATATCATATCTTCCCAGATGTAATCTCTATAATATATTATGGGGTTTTGATTTGAATAGAATATTTATTTATGTTGAATTGCTTTTTTACTCTTTCTAATTGATATATGAATTAAAAATTAATTTCTCAGATTTTTTATTAGTTCATTTTTATTTTAATTAAAATTAGCAATTGAATTTTATAACGTGCTTTAATATATATATGTATAGAGAAAGAGTTTATGCTATATTCTTGCTGCAGCAATAAAGACTACAATTCATTTACTTTACTTGCTTCCAATAAAGAAATATCTCCATTCAAGTAATAAATCTACAATCTACTATGGGTTCAATAATAATATAATGTTATAAATTTAAATATAGCCTTCAGTGTGATGCATGAACTAAACGCATGACTCTTGTTGACAGTAAATAAAACTTGTTTTATATCATTAAAAGAAATGTATTAATTATGTGATGTATAATAAATTGTTAACACTGAGTACTCTGGTGGATTCAGTGATATATGTCTGTAAGCTTAAAAGTCATCTTTATCTACTAATTTATAGTGTGTTCTAAATTTACATTTGTCATACATCTGTAGAGAGTATATTTAAAAAGAAATAGAACATTCTCTGTAAAATAAAAAAAAGAATAATTTTTTCCTTATCCACTTTGAATTTACCTTTAAGCATATGTAAAAATAGAAAGCCCTAGACTTTACTTAGGTCATAATAATTTTTTAAGAAACTTTATCCTGTCCCATCCTCTTCAACCTAAAAAGAAAACAAGATAATGTTTGTAAATCCCAGTAGATTTAAGATGAATTTTTATCAATTTTTTAAGAAATTACTTTCAGTCAGACTGCGGGATTGGGGAGTGAAATTGAATTTTCTTTATGTTTTCAGTTATGAGGAGTATGAAAGTAACATTTACTTAAAATGTAATTTCTTTATATATGTAGGCAGCGTATGTATAAAATTTGTGGCTCAAAAATCTGCAAAACTATTATATCAATTTCATTGAGATTTAGACATACTATAGTAATGTATCTGAAGTTGTGAATGTGAGAATTTGATGCAGATTGCTTGAGTCGTTCTTGAGTTACGCTCAGTTTAAGGTAGACAGTAGGCTTTATATTTATTTATTTTTCATATGCACTTCACAGTGGTAAGTAGTTTAAACTTGGATGCTTGTGTGTAGGGTTACTTGTTTTTAATTATTTCATCAAATTAAGTTACAATAATTTAATTTTCTTATAAACAGAAAATATATTTCAATATTGAAAAAAAATTACCTCTTAGTTTCTCATTTGTTTTGTATTTTTCTTATGCAAAATTTATTTTAAAAATATACAAAATAAAGTAACAAAAGTTAGTCTTCTTGCACAGAACTGTGCAAGAATTTAAAAAATGTAATTAATTCATTGATGCTATGAATCAATGCAACAATTGATTTCATAGTGTTCAAGGTAGATGTCTTTTTTTAGGAGGAGATGAAAATTAATTTTTGGAGTGCGTAATGAAAACAACAAAAAAACACGAAGATGGTAAAAAAAAAATATTGGATCTAAAATGATCTAAAGTGATTATTTATTGATTGTATAAAGTAAGTACGAGATAACTAAGAAAGATGAAGTTCATGTGTGACTTGATAGGAGAATTAATAGGTTTGTCATCATGAGTGAATGCTACAGAATAACGTATTATGGAGGGACAACAATTAAAACCTACAGAGAAGTTGAAAGAAAAAAATATGTATTTTGTAAACCATTTTGTTTTTAATATAAAAAATGTCTACTTTAACAATTAAGTAAAATGTACAAGTTTTCATATATTTGTATAGAAATGATAAAAAATGGAAAACAATTCATAATTTTATTATTGTAATAAAATAAATAAATCCATTTATCTGCTGTGTAAATAATATTTATTTTGGTTATGTTTTGTGGTTGATTTTATGTAGCATATCTCACATACATTTTATAATGTAGTGATAACAATAGGATTTCATAACATTCTTTATTCAACTTTTCTTTTAGTTTTGGTACTCTTTACATCCTGTTTGTTGTGTTTAATTCTTTTTAACTAATTTTTTTTTTATAGATTATTGATTTACAACTTTTTTTTGAAGGGAAAGTATAATATTATATTTTCATGCTGTTACATTAAGATAAAATTTAAGTAGAACAATAATTGTCTAAAGGTGCTCCTTTATTGGTGTGTACTTTTCATTCTGTTCTTATATCCTGCTTTTAGTTGTACAAAGAAAACTAGTTTTATTCTTTTGTGTGTGTGATATATATATATATATAGAGAGAGAGAGAAAGAGAGAGGGCACACATGCACTTGTGTGAAAAAATAAAAATCTAATAAAATAAAACACTGATTAAAAAAATAAACATAATGTAACCTTTCTTGTACTGATATTTAAGAGGGAATAAATGGGTTCTTTTTATTAAATAAAACTATAAATATACACAGAAATGTTAATGATCAGTTTTATTGACCATTTATTTGCCTATCTTAGTAGCTGCTTAATTAAAGGTTCTATTCTTCAGCAGTCTAGGTTTTCCATGACTTCTTAGAATTCCATTTTAAGTCTTGATCAAAGAAAATTTGAGAGAGGACGTTCTAGTTTTGTACATATATGTTGATCTGTTTTAAATTTTATTCTGTTATGGCTTCACAGTTGCATTTTTTTACAGTATGATGGTTCGACAAAAGGTGGAATCTCTCAAAAAGCAGCATCAGAGAAAATGGATGTTAAAGTCCCATTGATTCAACCACATTAAATAAATCAGTTCTCAATGATCACCTAATTTAGAAAAAAATGAAACCAGTTTCATCTTGAATGAGTGTTTTAAGTAGTATTTATTTTAGTCACACTTGCAAATAGTGGCTGATGTCAGATTATACTTACTGTGATTTATTTTTTAAATGCAAGATAAATTTTTGCGCGTGAAAAATGCCATCCCTGACTTGTATTCAAATCCAGACTTCTGGATGAAAGGCAGAGAGTAAATGTCATTCAATTTAGAGTACATTATACTGCCAAATACTGGAAGTGTTTGGATCTTTAGGGATAAAGGACTGTTCATCATTATTCTATAACTTTACACCTAGTACTTGTTGACAGTACTGTTTAGATTTTATACATTATTCAGTTATAGTATTGATCAGATTTAAATCAGCCTAAGCTAATAACATATTACTTTTTTTTTTAAACGCCCTCAAGACGACCAGCCCACGCTAAAAAGCTTAACACAGTCGCCTCAGGGTTTCATGGCAACGCAGTCTGCCCTCCCTAGCTCGTCCAAACTCGGACATCCCATCGGGGTTTCTCGTGCCTCCTCGAAAACATACTAATCACCTCTTCCGGTGATCAGAATTTTTCTCCGCAGGAGAGCACCCTTCCAATTCCTATTGTACCTGATCAAGACACACATTTCATTTGCCCTTCACAGTTACGCGTCCCCCCCCCGTGCACACCTCGAGGGTCCCCCATGCCATCATCAGGGAGCTCCGATCCACCCATTCTTGCGCCTGAGTAGGCCCGAACACTCTAGGCATAGAGGCTGCCTCCCTGCCCCCTACACGCATCAAGATGGACTTGTACCTGTCCTCGATCCCCCACGCATTCCCATGACCCCTCATTACTTGTTGCGCCATGCCTCCCTCGCCATCAGCGGTAGAGCACCGCACACAATATCCCCCCACTCCATGTCCATCGGTATATATCCGGCAGCATAATCCAACAACATGAGCAAAGACACATAATACAATCATAAATTCCTAACCTAGCAAAGTACATTAACAACTACAAAAAACAAAACACATTTCGACGCCTCTTTTGACATCGAGGGCCGTGTGCACATCAAGGGGGTTCCTCCTGCCTCTTCGCTGTTAGTATGAGACGAGCCACTCTCTCTACCTCCCTCCATCCATTCTCACTCTGAAGCATGTGTCTGACGACGTTATCTGGTGTTAAGACCACCGGAATCTGACCTCTCTCGTTCTCCCACCTGACACAGTCGAACCAGGTGTGTTTGGCTGTGTCAGCTGTCGCACAGTACCTGCAACCCGCCGTTCTCCTCCTCTTGAAGCGATGCAGATAGCTATCAAAGTTCCCATGGCCCGAAAGTAGTTGAGTGTGGCAGTATCCAACTTCACCATGCTTACGTCCCACCCAAGCACTCACGTCCGGAATCAGACGCATAGTCCACCGGCCTACCTGGCTCGCCTCCCACCGTTGCTGCCAGATGGCCATGATCTGCGCCCTTGCATTCTCTTTGTTTACGCCTTCAAACCGCAAGCATCGTTCCTCAACCAATAGCTCTATTGGCAGCGTTCCCGCAATGACGCAGATCGCGTCATAGGAGACTGTCCTGTAGGCACATGTCACCCGCAGAAGCAGCCTCCCATGAGTGGCCTCCAGCTTCCTCCTGAACCGCCTCTGCCCTTTTCCATGCAGGGGCCGCATACAATAGGACTGATGTCACGGTTGCAGCTATGACTCGTCGACGTTTCTCTCGTGGCCCTACTGTGTTCGCCATCAGCCTCGACATAGCCCTCAGCTGTTGTTCTGCCTTCTTTATTGCTTCCTCTACATGAGGTCCGAATGAACGGCGCTTGTCCATCCAGACCCCGAGGTATTTGGCCCTCAAGACTTGGCTTATCTCTGCACCATCGATGGTGAAGCGCATCTCCCTAATAACATATTACTTAGTATGATAATATCTTTATCTATGGATCATATGTCTAGCTCATAGGTAATGCCTTAGGTTCATCCTAAGGCATTTTAATTTTGTCATATGTATTAATGCATGAATCCAAAAAATTGAATTGATGAACCTTTTGGTGATTAAAGGAAGAAATCATTATCCTATTGATCTATATTAAGTATTTCTTACTGATGTTTTTATACCTTTTACAACACCTGACAGTAGTACTGGTAAGAATCAAAACAACTGCAGATGGATAGTTTAATATATATTTTTATTAAAAAGTTACAAATTGTAAACATTTTTAAGTTAAAAATACATTGTTCTCATTATATACAATATATATACTTTTCAAATTCACTTCTTTGGTTTTAAATGGAGGAAGTTATAATAATTGTTTGTTAAACAATTTTATCGGTATAAGTGCCGTTAACTGTTTAAAGAGTCTTTCTAAATATTTTATTGACAATACAACAGTCAATCAGGATGGGGTGAGATTTAATGGTATTTATTAATCCTTTATGACTGCCATAAAAAGTGAGGAAGAAGATATGATGTTATTTATTTAATAGTTTTCTTGTTTGGTTTTTTAGGCAAGTTATTATTATTTGTTTTATCTTGAGTTATCTCCAGCTGTGCTGACACTATCTTTAAGTTCATTAAAAACTGTCGTTTAAAATTTAGTTGTGCTTTAACTTTGTCATCGTGATATTGTACTGGGGTGTTTCTATTATTTCTTTTTATTTAACTAGCTTTCTATTTTCCCATGAATAGTCCACTGAAATCAAGAATAATTTTGAATTATTGTATGTATTTTGGTGTTTCCTTTTACTTTACCATTATTATTTACTTATTAAATAACTTTTAATTTTATATATTTCCTTATGACTGACTAATAATAAATCCTTAATATATTTGAAAATTATTTAAATATTTGCTTTATTTGACAAGAATTACTGTTAAAAAATAAAGAAAAATTATTTCTTATGATTATCTAACTTTTTACTAATAAATCTCCTCATTTAAAAAAAAAGTCGATTGTGCATATACTGTATATATGCATATGTATTATATTAAAAGCATAATCCACAATTTTTTTTTAATATATTTAAAAATATATCAAAATATTAATTAATTATTATTAAAAAGTAAATATACTTGTGTATATATATTTATAAACATACTATTATATTAATCTGATCGACCCAAGAACAGAATAATAAAATAAAATAGGATGACACCTACCTTATTCCATAATTTAAACAAGAGCTCTTTCGTGAGTCCCCTTGCATCATCAGTTGTTCTATATAATTTTTCAAATCATTCATACCAAGTTACACATTAAAATTGAAATTAAAAATCCTATAAGATTTAAAATTTTTAAAAGATTCGTTACCAAATTAAAATCACAACAGAAATTAAAAATGTTTTATTCAATTTTTTTTTTTAATTTTATAATTTCTGTTGTGATTTTAACTTGGTAAGAATCTTTTTACAATTTTAAATTTTAAATCTTATGTATCATATAGGATTTTTAATTTCAATTTTAATGTGTAATTTCGTACAAATGATTTGAAAAATTATATAGAGCAACTCATGATGCAAGGGACTCGCAAAAGTGCTCTTGATTGATTTATGGAATAAAGTAGGTGTCGTCCTATTTTATTTTATTATTTTGTACTTTGGTTGATTGGATTAACATAATTTATATAGTGCAGAGGAATATGATTATTGAAAGACGATTTTAGAAAAATAATTACATACATACATACATACATATACAAGCTGATTTAAGAGGAAAGGGAAATAATTTGGAATGGATTCTAGAGCTTGAAATAAGGAAAAATGTTCATATAGACATAGGTCAAAAAACACTTTGTTATCAAGTTACAGCTAGTGAAAAACTAGATTTTGTTTCAGCCTGGATTTGTTTCCCCAATGAAATGAGGTCATATGAAATTTTTAAGATGTTGTATAAGAGGTAAAATTGATGGTATTTTGTGTTTTTGACCTGAAAAATCAAATAAAATAGGTTCCAGAGCTGTATCCCCCGTAGTTTTCATGATATTCAACTTATAACAGAAAAATTCAGTGATGAAAAACACTATTTTTAGGTTTGAAGTGTAGTAATTTTGTTAAATGATTAATAAAAGTGTAAATTTTATTATTGAAACTCTTAGTGAATTTAATTCTGAGAAAATTGATGTAATAAAGTCAATGAAGAACAGAAAAAAATCAGCTTTTTATTATTAAAAACAAAACATAACGAAACTTAACAGAAACTAAAAAATGTTGTGAATTTGTAAAAATTAAAAACAGTTGTTTTTATTACAGTTTGTTTTGTCAATGAGAAATTTTCAACCGCTGTAAGAGATTCATTGTTTAAAAATTCCAGGTAATTTCTTCACGTAACATATTCTAGTATGATCGACAGCCTATTAACTGGTCATGCCACACCAAATGTTCACTGAAAATTGTTGCTGGAAATTTGATTCAACTACAGTATGTGCGTTTTCTTCAGACCACTGATGTGAATTCCTTATGTTGTTTATGCCATTACAGATAAACGTAGCTTTGTCCAAAAACATTATGAACACAATTAAGTGGTAATTATTGTTGACCCACTGACAAAACTGCAGTCATTTGGCATAGTCACCAAGCTGGGGGTGGTGTTTAAATTTTTAGTACATAATGACACAGTTTGTGAACATGTAATATCCTTGTTACTGTACTTTGTGGTATGTTGAGTCATGTAGAAATTCTTCGTATGTCATTGTAGGACTGAGCTGTACCACCTGAATAATGTTTTCCCTTTCAATGTGCAGAGTGATATTCAGGTGAAACATGAGCACTGGGAAGTGTACCATTCTCACGAAGATTATTAAAAATTCTAAAAAATATTTTAGTTTGTAACTACTCTTCTAGGATACCTACATTAACCCACCGGCTTGGTCTAGTGGTAAATGCATCTTTGCAAACAGCTGATTTGGAAGTCAAGAGTTCCAGCATTCAAGTCCTAGTAAAGGCAGTTATTTTTATCCGGATTTGAATACTAGATCATGGGTACCGGTGTTCTTTGGTGGTTGGGTTTCAATTAACCACACGTCTCAGAAATGGTCAACCTGAGACTGTACAAGACTACACTTCGCTTACACTCATACATATCATCCTCATTTATCCTCTGAAGTAATACCAGACGAAGTAATACTCAGAAGTTTTTCCAGAGGCTAAACCGGAAAAAGGAAGGATACCTAAATTAGTATTCTTCCATCACAGCTGTAGCACTTCCATCGCAAAAGTCATACACAAAACTGATATCAACATATTCTACATGAATGAGGAGACACAACATTTTTCAAAACAAAGAATTCAAAATGGAATTTCACGTTTTTAAATTCAGGTTCAAATGGAAATATGAAGGCATAGTTTAGAGTACAACTAACAAAAACCACTATATATTTTGATTCTCAGAAATAGTTAAAAATAATCAAAATTATGTCAAAAATAACTAAACCACTTAATGTGTATTATTAACATGTAACCACAATTTTATTACGAGTAGTATTGAAATTTAATTTTGAAGCATACAATTAGTGTTGCCAACTAATTTTTCAAAGGTATAAATTTATTGTTATGAAAACAGCTGTTTTTAATTTTTACAAATTCATAACATTTTTCTGTTAAATTGTGTTCTGTTTTGTTTTTAATAATAAAAGTTGATGTTTTTTGCTTTTCTTTTAGATCTTATTACAGAACTTTTCTCTGAATTAAATTTTCTACAAGTTTTGATAATAAAATTTATGCATTTATTACTCATATAACAAAGTTATTGCACTTCAAAACTAAAAAAACATGTTTTTCATCACTAAAGTTTTTTGTTTTATGTTGGATATAACAAAACTACGGGAGTTACAATTCTGGGACCTGTTTTTTATTTTTTTTATTTACATGTCAAAAACATGAGAAACTATCAAGTTTACATCTTAAAAATTTCATTTTGACCTCATTTCACTGGGAAAACTGAAATATTGGTGAAATTTTTCAGTAGCTGTAACTCTGCAACAAAGCGTTTTTGGACATATGTGTATATGAACTTTTTTCTTTATTTCAAGCTCTAGAATCAGTTCCAAGTTATTTTCGTTTCCTCTTGAATCATTCTGTATTTAGAATACATACACACTTAATTTGTTCAGCCAAAGTTGTGCAGTAGGTGGTACTAAAACCTAGCTTCTAGGTTTATTCAGTTTGTTTTCAGTTCAATTACTGGCAAGTATCTGACACCAGGCCTTTTTCACCAATAATTTCTTCCACCTCATGTTTGTAAAATGTCTATACAGTATATCCAAGAATGTAAAAATAAAATTAATTTTATCAAACATTTTTCTTTTGTTGAATTGATAGATATTAATATATTTATCAACGTAAAAGACTTCCAGTACAAAAAATAAGTGGTTTTCTCACAGATTATATGTTTTAGATATTTTTTAATGTCACTGTCACCTTCAATTAAACAATTAAATTAATTAAATACATACACAATTAATTTACAATTAAATTATTTAAAACATAATATAGTTTTAAATGTATTTTCTGTAATTATTGTCAAAATCAAAATGTATTCTTCAATTTGTCCAGCTGAAAATTAAATTTCATTTTTTTATTTTAAATAAAATTTTATTCAAACAATTTAATAGAATTGCCAACTTGTACTCATTTTATATATTTGAGCTAAGTAGCTTTATTCTTCATTTTTATTTTCAATTCTAAAATTTCTAAAAACTATTCTGCATATTGGAGATGGAATGTTAATTATTTATTAGTATTCTGCCATATTGGGTAATTTATTAATACAACTTTTAAAGGTGTGTTCATTAAATTTAGTTTTGAAGAATCAAATAGGCTAATGTGGTTCATTGAAATGGATCACACTGGTCAAAATTGATTTTATAAATATTATATCTTGTCAAATTTAATTTTGGAATTCATATTGCTAATTTTTACAATATTTTTATGGTTTATGTGCTTCATAAAAATTACACTGATAAACATAATTTTTGTTTCCTAATACGCGATACATGATTTTAATCTGTTTTTTGATGCAGAAAATGAATATGAACTCAGAATCTTTCAATCACCCACCATTTTTGAAAAAAAAATTTATTTTAATTAAAGGATTTTTTCATTTTTCAATGTATAGTTAGCATTTTAAGCTCCTATATTGTATTTTGTTAGCTCATATTTTTTTGTTTAACTTTGCTGACATAATTTGTAAGCTATAAATAAACAATACTAGACAAGGAATTAAATCATGTCATATTCACATATCATGACGTATGTACCTACGGTTTGGCGTGAACTAAAGGATCATGTAACCGATTGTTACTTTTGTTTAACACGTGTGTCTGGAATTTCTAAAAATCTAAACATACTGTAAAATTTCCTTCATTGCAATCTGCAATTAGGCCTGTACCTCACGGTGAAATTATCCCAGTTCCTGAGCCACCTCTGAATGTATGTTTGAAGGCAGCGATGAAGAATCAGGCAGTACTGAAAGATACAACAATAATTTTGATTTTGAATTATCTTCTAACACGCAAAATCTTATATCACAAGGTGAATTAAATGACTTGGTTAGGGATTTAAATTTATCAAAAAATCAAGCTGAACTGTTAGGATTAAGACTGCAAGGTTGGAATTTACTTCAAAAATATAAAAAGTTTCGGGCTTTCGAAGCCAACAAAAAGAACTTTCTCAGTACTTTATTGATGGAAATAATTTCGTTTATTGCACAAATATTGATGAGCTTATGTTGCACTTAAGACAAGTTCATAAACCTGAGGACTGGCGCCTTTTTCATAGATTCGCCCAAGTATAATTTAAAAGTGGTTCTGCTACACAACGGTAACAAAAATGCTTCGATACCTATCGCTTACGGTATTCATTTGAAAGAGACATACGATGTGATGAAAGATCTTCTTGAAAAAATAAAAAACATAGCTGGAACATATGTGGTGATTTGAAAGTTATAGCTATTTTGTTAGGCATATAGTTAGGCTATACTAAGTACATGTGTTTTCTTTCGAATGGGACAGCCGAGCTAGGGATATACATTATGTTACCAGCGTGGAAGAAACGAGACGACTTAACTCCAAATGGGAAAAATATTATTCATGAGCCCCTAGTTGAACCCAAACAATATTTTTACCCCCTTTCCATATCAAGCTAGGACTAATGAAAAATTTTGTAAAAGCAGTGAAGGATAGTCCCGGAACTTTACACATCAGGCATAAATTTCCGAATGTAAGTGAAGGAAAAGTTAAAGAAGGAATATTTGTTGGTCCTCAAATAAGAGAGTTGGTCAAAGATGATGTATTTAACTCAATATTAAATAATGTAGAAATTGCAGCTTGGGCTTGATTTAAAGACGTTTGCAAGATGTTTCTCGGCAAACAATAATCCGACAATTACCACGATATTGTTAATCAACTTCTTATTTGATAACAGATCTTTGGCATGTAATATGGCTTTGGAAATACATTTCCTCCACTCACATCTGGATTTTTTCCGGACAACCCCGGAGACGTAAGTGATGAACATGGTGAACGTTTCCACCAGATATTTCGGTGATGGAAAGCCGCTATAAAGGGAAATGGAATACTAACATGCTAGCCGATTACTGTTGGACATTAATTCGGGATGTGCCTGAGGTTATTTATATAAGAAAAGCATCAGCGGAATCATTCTAACACAGTTCTGGCCACGCAAAATTATAACTTACAAATTTTAACTATATTTCCCTTAATTTTTTTTTAAGCGTAATTTATTTAAAACTAAGGATGATAGAAAAATTGTATTTACAGATCTGTAATGTACGCAAAAAAGCGATTCAAGAAATGGTATCATATTTTCAAGAAGTGTTTTTTAGAAACATTAAAATTCTTTTTTTGTCTTATCAGCGTTATTTTTATTCACATTATTTCAATTTTTTCATATTACGAAGTGAAAAATAGTGAATTAGTTATGTTACTTTAAAAAAAATATCTACTGTATATATATATATATATATATATATACATGTATACATATTTATTGTATACATATATATATAATTTATGAACCAATTAATACATCACGAGGTTGGTGATTGAGTAAGTTAAGCTGGCTGTATTATTAAAATGGTTTGAATAGATTTTATATTTGTTTTACTGTTCACAAGTTAAACAACTGACTGTCATGTTGAAGAACAATCAATTAATTTGATTTTGACAACTGTTACATGAAACAAGATATTTTAAATTTAATGAGTTTTTAATAATATAATTATTTCTGAACACTATAGTATCATCAAGAAATGTTTAAATTAATAATTTAATGCAATATAAACATTATACATAATAAATAGTTTTCATTTCTATAAAACTTATATTAAGTTGTGATAAGACTTTAAAAGTTGAAGGCTAGGCAAACATTTTATGCCAGTAGAAACCATACTTATTTTTTTAAAACTATATTCATATCTTTTACGGTATGAATATGATAAAAAATTTCATATCTTTTTGAGCAGTTATGTATGCAATCAATCAGTTTGTTCACAGATTTTTTAACTGTATTTATATCTAATTACTAACAGAAATTCTTGTTATAGAAATTACTATTATTTACATTACATTATAAAATTTATGTTACATTGAATAACAAATATTTATTATCATTATATTGTTCTATTTTTAGTAAATATAAAGAATACCTAATCCAGCCATGGTCAGCTGTAGGGTCCGCGTTATTTGACGATTGTCACGGTGGTTGTGAGTTGTATGTATGTGTGGAGGGGGGTTGAAGAGCTGTTATGCGTGCGTTTCACAAACATCGTTATTACAAAAATAATATTAAGAAATCATATTTAAAATGACATCACCGTCTAATTATTGTATTTACATTTGCATTTAAAGTTAATTTAAATTACGATTTATGATATCCGGCACTTATTACACTAGGTGTGTAGGCCATTGGGTTTATAAACAACTATAACGTATAACAATAAGTAATAAGTATTTAGTATCCTCTTACGTGACAGTAGGATTACAACTGCTGAACTGTAACGAGGCAAGTTCAATAAATTTATTTGTATCCTTTTTATTTAAATTTTTTTGTAAAGTATAGTGTGCGGTGGTTTTCAAAACGGATTGTAGTTTCTTTTGGACATATGGCCTAATAGTGTATTCACGTGAAACAATATAATTTATTTTAATGAATTTTTTTGTTAACACTGAATCCTGTAATTAAAAGCAAAGTAAAAAATAAATAATTGTATGGACAGAGCAAAAAATTGTATATAAGTTGTTAAAATTTACGGAGAAGAAGCTAAGCCCAACCAATCTAAGAAATCAGACGACGGTTTTCTTATTCTCTTGCTTCGTTGTATTAAAGCTGCTGGTGTATCCGATAGTGCGATAACGTGTATAAAAAGGGAAGCTGAAGGCATGTTTTCAAATGAAAATGGTGTATCAAGTTTCTGTACACTGGATAGAAATCGCAAGAGACAAGAACCTGTTACAATGATTGACAATTATGATTCCTCAGCTGTTAAGAATCGTTCATAATTTTTATTTGGCAGGTAAAACAAAACCTACAGTCAAAAAATAAAAAAAAAATAAAGTTCAAAATGATTTCGGTTGGCAAGGAGGAGAAACAAGTTTAAGAACTTTATTACACGATTAAGGATTTAAGTGAGTGAAAATAACAAATAACCGAAAATTGTTGGCAGAGAAATATGATATTGCTATGAAGAGAATGTTTTGTTTGAAAGCAATTAAGAAATTTTTGGAAGAAAATAGACCGATAATATATTTAGATGAAAGGTTTTAACTTCGCACTAATTCGTTAAATCGTGGAAGATGACAGCAGTGAGGGACTTCATCCACCGATTTCCAAAGACGAAAGAAAGGATCATAAATCATGCAGGAGGAAAAGACGGATGTGTTCCAAATGCCTTATTGACATATACTGCTAGCTCAAAAACAGGTGGCTACCACGATAATATGAACCACAGGAATTTCAAACAATGGATTTCCGAAAAACTTTTGGGAAAATTGAAACCAAATTCTGTAGTAGTTCTCGATAACGTACCATACCATTGTTCCAAATTAGAAAAAATTTCAGGTATGGGAACTCTTAAAGCAAAAATGCAGGATGGCTGAAGAGATGGAATATTTCCTTTGATAAATCGATGATTAAAAGAGAGTTAATGGAAGCATCAAATCCGGTTGTAACTTATTCACTGGATATCATTTTAAATGCGGAAGATCATATAGTTCTTAGACTGACTCGTATCACCCGAATTTAAATCCAGTAGAACTAATTTGGGGAATAATAAAAGAGTGTGTGGGAGATCTAAATTTAATCTTTAAAGCAGCAGGTATTATTGCCCTTTTCAAACAAAAGGTTTCTTCTATTGATGCTAGTATGTGGTTAAAATATTACGAGAAAGTTATTGAAATTGAAAAGAACTATTGGCATAAAGAATGTGCCATAGATATTGAACTTGACAAACTAATCAAGCTAAATGGTGAAATTTCTACCGATGAAACAGCGAGCAATTCTGAAGATGAGGTTCAATCAGAGATACTATCTGGAGCTGAAGAAATAGATTCATAAAGTTTGAATACAGAACACAAATCGGTAAGTTTGAATTGCTCAGTTTAAGTGTTAATGAAATGCTTAACCTATACGGTTTTCTAAATTAAATTATTTGAATAATTAAAACATTGTAATAATTAAATAACACATTCGTCCTTATTTAACATTTTACACTAATTTAAGTATTTTATCCGTGGATTTTTTGTATTTCATAATTATTTTGTAAAGTTATTACAGATTACAATTACATTTTAATTAATTTATTTTGATTTTCTTTCTATAGTTAAATTACCTCTTTTACAGCTTCAGTGTATAATGAATTGTAATTTATAAAGTAAATGTTTGCGGTTTAGTTTCATTTGCATTTATAATCGTGAGTCGCACTTGTGATGTGGGACGATATTATATTAGTCGAATGAGTATACTGCCCCTTGCATGGTAGGTGGAAATCGTCAAGTTACGTCGCGCGGCCTGTACCTATGTTTTTGTAATTGTAAGATATGTTATCTTATATTTCTGATAAATGAAAAAACAAAAATACCAAGGAATTTCTCACTTCTCTTCAATAATTTTAGTTCTCTTTCACATATCCTTTTCTATTGTATTGTAATAATAATAATAATTGTAATGCAATAATAATATATTGTAATAATAATAACAGTGCTTAAACTATTTTAATAATATAAACAAAAAAAAAAGTATTAATGCAGTAAGAAAAGAATAAAAGTAAATTTTTGAGTAAATTAAAATATATCATTGAAAGAAATTAGTTAATTTATCATATGTTTAATAGAATAATAATAATTCCATTCGCTTATAAAATATTACAGATTCATTTTTTCAAGTAATAAATCATATTGCAATATTTGTTTCATTTAAATTTATTTTGATTTTACCCAATTGATAGCAACTTGGCATTATTAATTATAAATGTTGTTCAGCATACTTTAGTGTAACCGTCCTTGTGAAACTGTAGAACCTCAGTTCAATAAATATGTAATGTTTCTGACCATATTGTTGTTTCTCCCTTACTAGACATCTTGCTTCGTATGTAAATTTTTTTTTTTTAACCTCTGGGACCACTCTCTCTTAGGTATTACTTCAGAGGATGAGATGAATGATTTGTAGCATGTGTGAAAATGTCATGCCTATCTGGGATTTGAACCCGGGACCTCCAGATGAAAGGCCGAGATGCTATCACTTGCGCCACGGAGGCCGGCACTTCTTATCTAATCAGTTATTATATCCACTTCAGTAACTGAAAAGTGGGTGTTCCAAGATATGAAAGAAGTGAGTTGGGTGAATATAGTGGCAATAACATTTATTTATTAAGAAGTAACAAATCTAAAATTGAAAATTTGTGGTTTAAATGGTATAAAAGAAGTACAAACACGCACTTTGTTCTATTAGCTGGTAATGTGAAATTACTTACCAATTCAAATAGCATTTCTATAACGTGCAGGCTAGTTTAATATGCTGATTTTCAATATCTGCTATTAAAAGGGAATACATTTCATTAATCTTATTGAGTTTGGTTTGATGATTTTTTATTTATTTGGAATTTCTGCAACTGTTTAGCAATACCTTATCATTCGCAGATTAAAAAAAAATTATTATTATTATTTTAATAAATAATAATGATTTGAAATTAATAATTCAATGCATTTTGAAAATATTGTAAAATTATTTTATAGTAACATTTTAAGGTTGATGAAAATTATTTATAACTACTGAATTTACTGAGTTACTTTCAAAATAATGAAACCCTCTCTCAAAGACCTTTTGTAACTAACTTAGGGAGAATATGGTAGTACTGTTGCAAATGAAAACTGTCTTTAAGTAGTTAGAAAACCCCCTAAATACATAATCAAAAGTACTTGATTTATGTTTTGTTTGTACATTTACCATGTGATTTTCATAAAATTATTTTTTGTTTTAAATTACATATTCTTAAAGTGTGTTGTGAAGTTTTGTGTGCTACATGAAAAATTTGTAATATTGTGGTTAATATAAATGCCTTTATTTTTTTATAATGCGATTTATAAAATTTGGTTATATTGTTTTATTCAAATAGAATGAATTTTACATCTGATTATGTACTTGAGAGGTCTTCTAACCTTTTTAAAACGGATGCAGATACTCCACTGAGGAAGAAGTTAATAATTAGCTTCAATATGCCTTTTCAGCATTAAAAAAGTTCCATTAATTTGAAAGTGAATTGTTTAATTATCTTTTAATGTATTATCACAATTTGAAATATTTTTCAGTGAATCCACTTATAATAATCTTTCAAGATTGATGGAGGAGATTGCATTTTATTCCATGTTCCTCTTAGG